>NW_020664464.1:11224640-11542841 GCF_002925995.2 Terrapene triunguis | reverse complement strand
TGCTCTCTTGCTTGGTCTGCAGACTGGATACACAAAGTACTGCTTGTGGCACCTTAGAGACTAACAAATTTATTAGAGCATAAGCTTTCGTGGGCTACAACCCGTTGGATCACAGAAACCCCCTTGGGAGCTGCCACCCGATGTGCCAAGACTACCCCTGCTTCTGTTTTCCCTGCCAGCTCAGGACTCCAGCACCCTGTCTTGCTGAGCGAGACACTCCAGTCTGGCTCCAACACAGACCCAGGGTCTGAATCACTTGTCCCAAAGCTGCAAGTTTATCTGAAAGCAGCTCACAGAGGTGTGCTTGTCCTTAGCACTCAGATGCCCAACTCCCAATGGGGTCTAAACCCAGATAAATCCGTTTTACCCTGCATAAAGCTTATGCAGGGCAAACTCATAAATTGTTCACCCTCTATAACACTGATAGAGAGATATGCACAGCTGTTTGCTCCCCCAGGTATTAATACATACTCTGAGTAAATTACTAAATAAAAAGTGATTTTATTAAATACAGACAGTAGGATTTAAGTGGTTCAAAGTAGTAACAGACAGAACAAAGTAAGTCACAAGCAAAATAAAATAAAATGCGCAAATCTATGCCTAATCAAACTAAATACAGATAATCTCACCCTCGGAGATGCTTCAGTAAGTTTTTCTCAGACTGGACACCTTCCAGGCCTGGGCACAATTCTTTCCCCGGGTACAGCTCTTGTTCCAGCTTAGGTGTTAGCTAGGGGATTCTCCATGATGGCTCCTCTCTCTCTCTCTTCTGTTCCACCCCTTTATATATCTTTTGCATGTAAACACCAGCAACGTAAAGATGATAGGCTCTATTTACCACACCCATAATTCACCCAGTCACTTCTCTCCTCTGCTTCTACATTTATATAGATATATCACTCATACAAAACTCTTTATTTTCTTTGCTTTTAAGACTGTATGAGAATACGTTGCTCTAACAAAGTACAAGCTTAAGGTTAACCATGTGGTCAACTCCTTGGATACTGGAGCTTTTACTTAGAGACATTCTACAATGCACAGTTTATTTCTGAACAATACAAAGTGCTGCTTTAATAGTGAAATCAATTACTAGCTTTGTAGTGCTGAGACAGGGTCTCCTCCTCCTACTCCTTGCTAGCACACCAGCAGCCCCTGTAAAAGATGATCAAATTCATATCCTCCCAAACCTGCCTCTTTAACCTCATAACAAACTATACCATTATACACACAAGGGGAAGGAAAGCAGTGAGTTCAAAGCTGCTACAAGGTCAGGGATCAAATAAGCAGAAGAAGCTTGTTAGCAGCATTCTCTAAGGGAGGCGAATAACTACGAAATTATTTGTGCACCAGTGGATTAGTCTCACGCCTTGTATACTTTTCTCTTTGTCAAAGGCTCTAAAAGCTAACTCAGTAATGTTGATGCTGTGGGGGAATAAAGAACAACCTGCAGTGCCCCAAAAATTAAAAACACCTGTGGCAAATATGAATTCATTCCCTTGGCACAGCTTCCCCTCTGAAAATGACTTGATGGTCATGATCCAACCCAAAACAAAGGAAGATGGAAAACTATAGGAACAAGTACCAGTATTATAAACTAAATGGTAAATTAGGACCAGGTTTTAGTCACCCTTATTCATGGCAAGTGGCACCTCACTCTGCTTGGTAATCCCACTGAAATCAAACTCCTCCTGGTCTACTCACAGAGCCACTCCCTGTGAGTATCAGGGAGAAATAGCTACAAGAATCTGACCTTGAGATATTACTCTGCTTAGGGTATTATTGCATGCGAATGCTAGTATTCTACCTAAAGTAATTTCTTTTCAGTAGATTGGATTAAAATTAAACTGTATGGGTCTAGATTGTGGTGTTTTGCCTTTGCTCAGCATTGGGGGCTGGTAGAAAAATATGTTGCCCCTGGGAAGCTCCAAAAGGGACTGTATCTCAGAAAGCAAAATCCATCCTGGAGCTCCCTAGCATGCAAGGGGAGTGTGCTTGCTGTACTACCCCTATGCAGCCTGTTTCCCACAACATACCTAGCAAGCAACGTGGACCATATTCTCCCCATGACCTTGCTCATCCATTTCCCTCCCTGACCTCCTTGAGGGGTAGTTTGCCCTTCAGGGGTGGAACGATTGCAGAGACTGCTACTGTTCCTAGCTTTTGTTCAAGGGTGCAAGGAGAGGGCAGGCTCTTTGTGTTTTCAACCCATTTCCCTCATGTGCACCCACCGGGCAAAATCTGCCCCTGGGTGGGTGATAAGGCCCACACTGGAACAGTGAATGTGATCTCTGTGCTTGCCAAACTTTAGTCTCATCGCCTTCAGGAAATGACATTCAACACAATGCTGTAAGCTTTTCTTACCAGTGAATAGAGTTTAGGGGGCACGGAATTCTACTGACTTTGATTCCATCTTCTGTAGGGCCACTTTCTAGTATATCATTGCACCCTTTTCTGATGCACAGTTGTCCTTTTGACATTTATATTGCTATCGCTAATATGACTGTGGGATTAGTGGCACTGTAGTGTGTCAAATCACTGCAGGGTGGGTAATGCACATACACACACGCGCGCGTGCGCTATGGGAAATGCTCTTATTTGATGGATGAGCAAGCAGAAAGACAGGCATACTGTCCCTGTCCATTCAGCCTTTTACTAATTCGCTCATTACTGTACTAATACAAAATGATCACCATAACCATTTTTTTTAAAAATTGTTCTTGTCTTGCTTTCTTTTTCATTTGCAAAATTTCCAGCTTTCCTCAAATCATACAGAGTAATTTGCACTAAAACCCTGTGCATCTTAGGGTATGATTTACTAAAAATGTGTTTATGCTGTCCTTCCTTATGAACAATTATTACTAAACTTATGCTAATCAACTCATATTTCAGTAACTGTGAGGTATTTTCCAGCTATGTTTCAGTACTCCTCAGTGATACATTTTATAAGGGTTTATAACCATCTAAAAGCTTGAAAATAGGGTATTAGAAAGAGGGAAATGATTTTTGCTGCAAATCATGCAAATTCCTTCTTGCTTTCATTTGGAAATCCAAAGCTGACTATGCACAACTTCCCCCAATGTAATTATTCACCTCATAGAGTTTCATCCCCCAAAACAGAGATTGAGTTGGCAAGAACAGACCCTTTCCTAGCATCAATGAACACTCTATCCTTTTTAAAAACAAAAAGCAAAAAAACAAAACAACCCTCCCCCAAAACCTTGGATGTTGCTTTTGCTCAGAACTCATTTGCAGCAACTTCTTAACAAATATTCAGTTCTTTTCAGTGGATAAAAAAGAAATTAGAAGCGTGCGTGCGGCAGGGGGAAGAGAGAGAGCAAGCACATGTGTGTGCACCTGAATTGAATACATGTGGTTCAAATCCACAGACCCAGGCAGACAGGTTTTTAGCTCTCGCTGTGACAGGCAGGCTGACCAATGGAAAGAGGAACTTCCCCACTGGGACAAACATACAAGGAGTCTTCCTCAGTGGGTTTCCCCAAACTGGTTTTGTCCTAGAAGAGAAAAAAGAAAATGTTTCCTCTCTTCTAAAATGGGCATATGCTAGGATGGGGTAATGGTAGGTGTATAACAGTGTATACAATTCTCCATACAAATCCAACTGACAGCATGCCTGGGGGGTGAGAGGATTAGGGTAGAGGTGGTTCAAGGGTTTGTGAAAAGTCTCACTTTCAGCCAGAGTATTGCCCCCTTGATGGACAAAAGGAGGCAAAAATCAGTTTCTAGCCTGCCAACCTCAAGAACATCATTCGGACACCAGTGGTATAGTCCTAACACTATATAAATGAGATTCTCAAACTTCTTGCAGGAGGCCTACTGCTCCAATAAGGGGTTCTTTGATGTTTGTCTTGGGTCCTGCATGGCTGTCCTTTCATTCTCTTCTTATGTGAGTACTAGCCCACACATCGAGATGGGTGCAATCTGAATAGTTTTTGGTTTTTGAAGCAGTATCACTAATGAGCTTGAGCCCTACATCACTATCATGTGAAAAACAGGAGGGCAGCACTTCTGCCTTTTCAAACAAGCTGTATAGGTTCTGGCCTTGTCTGCTATTTTCTCTTGACACAGTTCCAAGGAGCCAAGCAAATTATAAATGAAAGCCACAATTAAGAAAGCTTCAGATTACACATATAGGGCCTGATTCCCTAAGGAGCTGAGTGCCTCCTAGTGTGGTACTTAATGCCCTCATGGCATCTGACTCCAATATGAGCTGAGGGTGCCTCACGGGAGGCACTCAGCACTTGGAAAGAACAGGCTCATACTCTGTGCATTAACATAAATCCCTTATACCCAAAAAGTAGTGTCCATAAACTGGATCCAATGCGAATAAAGAAAGGGGCCTCTTGGCTTCTGAAGAGGTGAAAAAACGATCCACATTGCAGAATATAACACAGTTTTTATCACTTCTTTGTCAGACATTGTTTTCCACTGAGAGACTATTCCATACCTTAGTAAACTATTGGGCTTTGGGTGGAATGAATAGATTTTTTTTTTTAAGTGAGCTGCATTTGTATGATGGAGGGACAATATTTGAACAAGGCCAAAGAGCTCTCAATGTGAACTACTGTCAATGGGAAATCATGTCGTTGACAGAAAGAGGCAAGTGCAAGATGTGAGAGGATCTCCATGGTCAACAGAGCCAGCAAGTGGTGGTGGTAGAGTTGTATTTGTCTACATTTCAAAGAAGGGGGTTGGCTTCCATTTCCGTAATTTGCATCCCTAGAAATTTTCTATACATTGCAGAGGAGAAGGTCCATGGCAGACAGTAGACAAGAGTGAAGGAAAACGAAAGAATTTCACTAATCTCATTGTAAAAGGATGGGATGTGGGCTTTAATTACAAAAACATAATTAAAGGTTGGACGGGAAACTTTGCCTTTAGCTTTTCAGATCCACGAATCTTAGCTCATGTAAGCCAATCAGCAGCACTAAAGAAAGATTAAGTGAGGAATCCCAAATCAATGATAGAAGCTTTTCAGGGGCACCCAGCAGGCTAGTGGCAGAACTAGGAATTGAACTTATGTTTCCTGAATCCCAATCCAGTGCCATATCTACTAGACTGAAATATTTTCATATTGGGATCCTCCACTATGGCAAAATGGTCAGTAATGGATGAACATCAAAACCTGAAAATGTTCAGAAAGAATAAACTGCTGATCAGAAATTTCCATGTATGTCAGGTTCTTAGGCCTGGTCTACACTAGGAGTTTATGTCGAATTTGGCGCCGTTACATCGAAGTAACTCTGCACCCGTCCACACCACGAAGCTATTTAGTTCGACATAGAGCTCTCTTAAATTCGACTTCTGTACTCCTCCCCAACGAGGGGAGTAGCGCTAAATTCGACATGACCATGTTGAATTAGGCTAGGTGTGGATGGAAATCGACGCTAATAGCTCCGGGAGCTATCCCACAGTGCACCACTCTGTTGACGCTCTGGACAGCAGTCCGAGCTCGGATGCTCTGACCAGCCACACAGGAAAAGCCCCGGGAAAATTTGAATTCCTTTTCCTGTCTGGGCAGTTTGAATCTCATTTCCTGTTTGGACATCGTGGCGAGCTCAGCAGCACTGGCAACGATGCAGAGCTCTCCAGCAGAGATGGCCGTGCAATCTCAGAATAGAAAGAGGGCCCCAGCATGGACTGATCGGGAAGTCTTGGATCTGATCACTGTGTGGGGCGATGAGTCCGTGCTTTCTGAGCTGCGCTCCAAAAGACGGAATGCAAAGATCTACGAGAAGATCTCTAAAGCCATGGCAGAGAGAGGATACAGCCGGGATGCAACACAGTGCCGCGTGAAAATCAAGGAGCTGAGACAAGGCTACGAGAAGACCAAAGAGGCAAACGGACGCTCCGGATCCCAGCCCCAGACATCCCGTTTCTACGAGGCACTGCATTCCATCCTAGGTGCGGCCGCCACCACTACCCCACCACTGACCGTGGACTCTGAGGATGGGATATTGTCCACGGCCGGTTCCTCGGACCTGTTAGTGGACGGGGAAGATGAGGAAGGAGATGAGGAGGACGAGGCAGTCGACAGCGCTTACAACGCTGATTTCCCCGACAGCCAGGATCTCTTCATCACCCTTACAGAGATCCTCTACCAACCGTCCCCAGCCGTTAACCCGGACACAGAATCAGGGGAAGGATCAGCCAGTAAGTGTTTTAAACATCTAAACATTTATTTTTAACAGAACAGGAATATTAACAATAACAACAATGAGTTTTTCATGATTAGTTCGCCCTAGGCGCTTAACGTTTCAGTCCTGGGCAGTGCAACTATTGAAAAAAAATCTACCAATGTCCGGTTTCGCATGATTGTTCTGCCCAAGCCGCTCTACTGTTTAGTCCCTGCCAGTGCAGCTACAGTAAAAACGGTCTATATGTCCGGGGATAGAGCAGAAATCCTCCTAGGACATCTCCACGAAGCTCTCCTGGAGGTAATGGGAAAGCCTTTGCATCAGGTTCCTGTGGAGAGCGGCCTTATTGGGTCCTCCATGGTATGAAATGTTTCCGCGCCAGGAGACAATCAAGTACTCCGGGATCATTGCCCTGCAGAGCATGGCGGCATACGGCCCTGGTCTTTGCAGGCTTTCCCGAAGCATTCTTTCTTTTTCCGTGTCTGAGATCCTCATCAGGGTGATGTCGCTCATGGTGACCTGCTTTGAATTAGGTAGGGGAATGTTAGTATTGGGACTGCTTGCCCGTTCCTTTACAGAACTGTAACCGCCGGTTTACAGCCACGCGGTGGAGGCGGGAGAGGGGCAGCATACAGGGATCTTTCCCTGGGACAGCCGCGAGGGGGTGGGACAGGGGCAGAGTTCATGCTTGCCGGATTGCTGGCAGCAGGGACTGGCATTGCTTTCAATGTGAAAGGAGGCCAGTGCTACTATTAAAGTTTTAAGCAGCCACAAGTCTACGGCTTACCATGTTGGCCTGCTACACAAATTCAGGTGTCCTGCCCCGCTTCTCAGATCTGCACTGCAAGAACCCAGGCACTGAATGCGAAGGCCGAAAATTCGACCTTGTCCTGAGTGCGCATGTGATAGGTGCTGTGCATGGTCTTGTTCACAGAGAAAGACTATGTTCTTTGTTCACAACTACATTTATCTTTCTGAGGAATTCACTCCCTTTTTCCCATTCCCACAGCCACAGCTGCGACTGTCTCACAACCTAGCCTGGCATCACACTCCCAGAGGCTAGCGCAGATTAGGCGTAGGAAGAAGAGGACGCGGGAGGACATGTTCTCGGAACTTATGGGCTGCTCCCGAGCCCAGGCAGCACAGCAGACCCAGTGGAGGGATAACTTGTCCCAAATGCACCGAGCACACATGGAACGGGAGGAGAGGTGGCGGCAGGAAGATCAGCAGGCGACTCAAACGCTGCTTGGACTAATGAGGGAGCAAACGGACATGCTCCGGCGCCTTGTGGATGTTCTGCAGGACCGGAGGCAGGAGGACAGAGCCCCGCTGCAGTCTATCTGTAACCGCCCTCCCCCGCCACCAAGTCCCATACCCCCCTCACCCAAAGTCCAAAGAAGGAGGGGCGGCAGAGTCCGTGAAAACTCTCACTCCACCCCTGCAGACTGCTCTAGTACTAGAAGGCTCTCATTCCCCAAAATTTGACAAGTCCTTTCCTTCCCGCCTCACACAAGCCCCCGTCCAAGTTTCACCCCCCAGTTTCATGTGTAGTTGCTAATAAAAAATACATTTCTGTTAATTACTGTTTCCATCATGTTCTTTTGGAGGAGAGTCTGTCTGAAGGGGGGGAAGGGGGTTGGTAATTGGACAGGACAGTCACCTTTAGCAGGGTACAGAGGCGGGGGCAGGTTCAGCAGCAGGGCACATACACAGTGCAGTCACTAGTTACCCTGGTCAGTCTGGGAGGTGGTTTTCATGTTCTGGGGGGGGGTTGCTCTGTGACTTTGTGGCGGGGGAGGCCAGTTACAGATCTTATGCAGCGGTCCTTATCCTGGATCACAGAGCCACGCAGCAGGGGATCTGTAACCGTCCTCCCCCTGCCACAAAGTCACATAGCCCCCCCACACACACAGTCCCGATCAGGAGGGGTGGCAGGCTCCGTTGAAACAACCAGTCCACCACTGCGGAGCCTGTCATTCCTGGAGTTTAGAAGCGTCATTTGCATCACCACACTACACCCGCTCCCCACCACAGTCTGCGTCCCAGGTTTAAAACATTCCCGCGAAAACAGTAATAAAGAAAACGGTGTTCATTAACAAAATTGAAGTGCTTTTATTTTTAAACGTGTGTTGGAAGGGGGGGAACGGGGTATGTAACTGGAGAGGATACTGAACATTTAGTGGGTAAAGAAACGGGGGCAGGTACAGCTTCTCTGTACACAAACTTAAAAGTCACAGGTTACCCTGCTCACTCAGGAACCTAGCTTTCAAAGCCTCCCGGATGCACAACGCGTCCCGCTGGGCTCTTCTAATCGCCCGGCTGTCTGGCTGGGCGTAATCAGCAGCCAGGCTATTTGCCTCAACCTCCCACCCCACCATAAAGGTCTCCCCCTTGTCTCACAGAGATTGTGGAGCACGCAGCAATGGGGATATTGGTTTCACTGAGATCACAGCGAGTCAGTAAGCTTCTCCATCTCCCCTTGAGACGGCCAAAAGCACACTCCACCACCATTCTGCACTTGCTCAGCCGGTAGTTGAAGAGTTCTTTTTCAGTGTCCAGGGCGCCAGTATAGGGCTTCATGAGCCAGGGCATTAGCGGGTAGGCTGGGTCCCCGAGGATGACTATCGGCATCTCCACATCCCCAAGAGTTATTTTGTGGTCCGGGAAGTAAATACCTTCCTGCAGCCGTCTAAACAGACCAGAGTTCCTGAAAACACGAGCGTCATGAACCTTGCCCGGCCATCCGACGTTGATGTTTGTAAAACGTCCCCTATGGTCCACCAGTGCTTGCAGCACCATTGAAAAGTAGCCCTTTCTGTTAATGTACTGGCTGGCCTGGTGGTCCGGTCCCAGGATAAGGATGTGAGTTCCATCTATAGCCCCACTGCAGTTTGGGAATCCCATCGCGGCGAAGCCATCTATGATGACCTGCGCGTTTCCCAGGGTCACTACCTTTGAGAGCAGTACCTCAACGATTGCGTTGGCTACTTGCATCACAACAACCCCCACGGTAGATTTGCCCACGCCAAAGTGGTTTGCGACTGACCGGTAGCTGTCTGGCGTTGCAAGCTTCCAGAGGGCTATGGCCACTCGCTTCTGGACAGTCAGGGCTGCTCGCATCCGGGTGTCATTGCGCTTCAGGGCAGGGGACAGCAACTCACAAAGTTCCATGAAAGTCCCCTTCCGCATGCGAAAGTTTCGCAGCCACTGGGATTCATCCCAGAGCTGCAGCACTATGCGGTCCCACCAGTCCGTGCTTGTTTCCTGGGCCCAGAATCGCCGTTCCACAACATCAACATGACCCATTGCCACCGTGATGTCCTTGGCGCTGGGTCCCGTGCTTTCTGACAGGTCTGTGCCAGTCTCAGACTTCAGGCCCTCACCGCGCTGCCGTAGCCTCCTCGCCTGATTTCTCTGCATCTGCCTCTGGGAAAGGTGGATGATAAGCTGCGAGGTGTTGACAACGGCCATAACTGCAGCGATGGTCGCAGCGGGCTCCATGCTCGCAGTGCTGTGACGTCCGCGCTGTCACTGACCAGAAAAGTGCGTGAAATGATTTCCCGCTGGCGCTTTCAGGGAGGGAGGGCGGGAGTGACGGACGGATGACGACAGTTACCCAAAAGCACCCTCGACACATTTTTTTACCCAGAAGGCATTGGCGGCTCGACCCAGAATTCCAATGGGCAGCGGGGACTGCGGGAACTGTGGGATAGCTGCCCACAGTGCACCGCTTCCAATGTCAACGCTTTTCCCGTTAGTGTGGACTCACAAAGTCGAATTACTGTCCTTAGTGTGGACACACACGTTCTATTTTGTAATATCGATTCCACATATTCGATTTAAGTAAAATCGAACTACTCTCGTAGTGTAGACATACCCTTAGTTACTCATTGATCTGGTCTTGCAGATAATAATATCCATGGCATGCAAGATTTTTATAGAGAGATGATGCAACCCTTCCCATATGAGTAGACTTAATGATTCTTTCTGCAGGGTAACTTTCTGAGTGGCATGCCTTGGTCACAGAATGACTGTGCTTTCTATTGAGATCTGCATAGGTTTATTTTATTGAAAAACATGATACTTAAAATCCAGTACATTTATGACTTCCCCCATCTGTACTAGATCCAATCCAATCTGATGTTTGGTATATTTACTCTGTACCCAGAAACCTACTTGTTAATATCGTTACAAAAATACTCACTGTGAAGGCTCTCTTGTTGAATGTTAACAATTTATATAGTCTCACATGCTCTCAGAAAAGAGAAAAATAATTTCCAAACCTTGTGAATTCCTTCTCTCCAAATTAGGTCAGAAGAATGAATTCTAAACAGCTCTGGATTTTAAATATGACCAGAGGTCATATTTGAAGACATGGTAGTATTTGAAATGACACCACTGAAGACATGAATGATCAGTTTAGTAGCATGGAGCCTTTCAAGGTATTTCAAAGGTGGCCTTTTTTGGAGATGGTATTAAACTATCTTTATTGCTATCAAATAACTTCTTAATTAGAATTCCCAGTTTTGGAAAGTGTTCAAAAAGCATTTTGGAGGCATCTTACAGAGATGAAAAGATAATTCTGGTGCCATTTTCTGTTCCTTTACCAATGTCTTCATCCATTGGCACCCTTACCATGATGTGACAATCAGTTTCCAGTTCAGATGTTGTGGCTGTTCTGGCTGCTTCAGTTGGTAGTATACCATTACAGTGGCAGCAGATTTTCACAGTGGTTACTGTTAACAGGGTGGTTTAGTATGGAAGAGACTGGAAATCCTGTAAATAAGTGCCACCTGTATGTGGCCACAAGTACAGGTTTTGCTTTATATCCATTTTACATTGCAAGTAGAAGTGAAACATTAGACTCAAAATCCAAATATACTTAAATATAGGGATGAGCATACTCCTTTTGACTTTAACAGGCTGTGTGTGCTCAATAACTTTTGAAAGTCATACCATTACCTAGGTGCCCAAATATGGAATTGTATGCCTAAACTTTAGTCACCGACATTTGAAAATATTACTGTTTATATACAGTTTTCTGCACCGTGTTCCTTGTATATCTGCACAGCGGCCAACCAGCATCCAGATGGGGAGCACAAACACTGCTCTGAGATAATCCTACCAGAGATGTTGTCTTCAACTAGGGGTGAGTAAGGTGAGGACAATGCCATAGTCACTCTTTACCTCCCCATGAACCCTCCTGGACCCTGTGTGAACTCGTACTAAGCAAGCCAAAAATCCTCCAGAGACTCATACTGCTATGCAGCTCCTCCCCAATCCCCCCAAGATGGCCAATGATATAAAAGAATAATCTGCTTCTGAGATTTTGAGAGCAAGGAACCTGTCATTACGCTGATTTGTAAAGTCCCCAGCACATTTTTGTCACCTCAGCATTTGGGATATATAAAAACATAAAAAATAATTGTTGTGTGCGCTGTTTCACAAAAATAATGTTGTTTGCTGAAAAGGAGATCCATTGACCGTATGATGTATCTGATCTGCCTATAAATTGTTTGAAAAAGGACAATTTCTTGCAAGCCAATTGTTTGTTCAAATGTCGTTATCAATCTTACAAAACTTTTGAAAATGGACATTAGTTATTTGTATCTAAACACACACAAACCACTCATTTATACCTATAGAACCATAATAGGATACACCACTGGTTCTCCACAGGGGTCTGGGGCCCCATGGGGGGGGCAAGCAGGTTTCACAGGTCCCGCAAAGCATGGCCGGTGTTAGACTCTCTAGGGCCTAGGGCAGAAAGCCAAAAACCCTGCCACATGGGACTGCAGCCCAGGGCCCCGAGCCCCACCACCTGGGGCTGAAACCAAAGCTTGAGCAACTTAGATTCCTGGGGGCCCAGGAAACTGTCCTGCTTGCTATCCCCTGCTATAATGCTGGTCCTGGGTTTTATATGCAGGAAAAAGAGTAGTTGTGGCACAGCTGGGCTATGGAGCTTTTATAGCATGGGGTGTGGGGCTCAGAAAGAGAGAGATTCAAGAACCCCTGGTGTACGCAGTATACATCAAACTGGACTAGAGGCAATTTTTATACACTCAATTTCCACTTCCTTTAATCAAAAGAAATCTGGGTGGGATTTAGACTGAGGTATCCAAAGAATACCTTAGTGTTGACTCTCTAAATTCTCCCTTTTCTCTTGAAATACGACCTTGCAAGCAATTTAGCTTCGTCCCCTATTAAGTTTTTGAAGTTTAGTTACAGTTTGCCAAACAGAAGCCTTTCATCTAAAAACATTAAAATGCAGCAAATGTTTAAGTCAAACGTTCTGTGTTTTGGGATTTTCTCTCTCTGTTACCTTTATTGAACCTGAAGTGCTTTTATCTCACTCTTTTGGTTAGTTTTATTCTTATTTATTAAATTACCTTTTTCATCTTCATGAAAAAACAGATCAGATATTCACAAACTGAGATTATTTTTAAAACTCTCCTTGAAGATTTCTTAGACATTAGGATAATGAGATCAGTGGAAAACTATGTAATGATAGAGGTTTTTTTTTTTTTTTTTTAACTTTGTAGGTTAGAAATGTTCTGGTGGAAATGATCCTCTGGAAGTTCATGAGATATCAGAAGAAAAATATTAGAACATAGCATGATCTACATGACAGTAGTGACCCAATGATTATAAGGATAAAGGTTTAAGTAGTAAAGAGGGAAATCACTATCATCAAAGAGACGTGGAGAGATTAAGGAGCAGAGGGCGAACGTGTCTATAAAAGAGATACTCCTAAATAGGCAGAGGGGGGTAGAGAGAGACCTGGAACCAGGTTTAACCTCAAAGTTATTTAGTATGGACATGAGTAGGAGAACAGTAACGTGGGCTGCCGCTCTGGATGGACTGAACATAGCTGCCTATATGTGTACGTGTATTTATATATACGTAAGTCTGCCTGTGTGCACAATGTTCTTGCTTTTAACATTACCCATGCCAGGAGCACAATTAATCTAAGCAGGGGAGCATATGTAGGCGATTGAAGAGGTACATGGTAAACCACATGCCTGCTGCCCTTTTCAAGGACCCAGCACAAAACTTGCAGCCTAGGAGAAATTGCGGACTAAGGTGGCTTCAAGCCACCTTTACACCCTCCAAATCCTGGGCTGTTCTGGGGGCTGGAGCAGCCCCTCCTAGTGTAATATAGGCAGCCCTTCAGGACTGTCTAAATTATGGTAGTCTACCAACTCTGCTCTAGAGATAGCAGCAGTGTGATGAATCTCTGCAGTGCTCTGTACTGCAGCCCCACCGTGACATGGCCTTCCTGATCCAGTCCTGTCCACAGAATGCCCCTGCACACCTCCTTTGCCATTGCTTGTGATGCATCTTTACAGCTATAATCTTCAGTGCCTGGGGAATCCCCTCAGCCAGAACTGGGGATTCTAGAGGCCTTTCCCCTGGCATGCAGGGGTGAGGCTCTCACCCAAAGAATCTATGGAGTGTAAACTCTCCAGGGGTGAATTTCTGGCCCCACTGAAATCAACAGAAAAACTTCCTTTGATTTCAAGAAAGTCAGGAATCCACCCCAGCTGTTTGGGGAACCAGGATTAAGGACCAAAAATTGTTTTACATTTGATCACCTTTTTCTCCATACATTTCTAAGAAGCAGCCTGAAATTGACACCTGGGAGTTGGCCCAGAGAGAAAAGGAGCGGGAAATAGGTAGTCTATATTTTTATTTAAATAAAAGAAGGGAAAGGGGCCAAAAAGAACAAGTAGGGAAAAGAGGGAGGTCTCACAGCTGGGTTGATGGGAGCATGGTAGCAAAGCCTGAGCGATGATAAAGCAGAGACATTGAAAGAAAATTCAGAAATGACATAGATGATGATGCTTGATGATGATAATTACACGTAATCCCCTCTTGTTCATCTCCTCTCTAAACTAAGAAGTCCTAAACTTTTCAATCTCTCTTCATACAGAGTGTCTTCCATGCCTCTAATTATTTTCATCATCCATCTCAAGATCGCTTTCAGCTCTGCTTTACTGTGATTGTATTAAACAGTTAATTCCACTGTGAGAGATGTTGCACATTCCAATGTATTCCCCACTTTAAGTATAATATTTCTCACACCTGTAAAATCTTTCAAATGCAAGAAACTTTATAAATGCCACTATAGAGATTTGTTGAGATAGCTCATGAGGTGAGAGCATGCTATAAATTTGTATCAAGGCATTATTGTATTTACTCATTTTAATCTTTATAAAACTTCACTTATTTTACTGTTGCTGCATATTGAACAATTGTTTTTACTGAACTGTCCAGAATCAGGTACTTTATTTATTTGATTATTAATGTATTTGGCCTGCTTGTGCACTCATGCCAACTGAAAGTTACACCATTGAACTCAAAGAAATTACACTAGTTATAAGTAAAAGAATCAGGAGTGATTTAGATATATTTGGTCCATCTCAGCCTGCAGGGGATGGACTACTTCCCTACCAGCCCTAAATTTCTATGAGCCTATGAAAAGCAAGCTAATTGTTCCTAGTTTACAAATAATCATTTGAGATTTCAAATGACAGTTAATAATGGAAAGCTAAACTATTGACAGCCTTCTCTCTGCTATTCAGGTTTAATAGATATTATTCCTGGGGGAATTCTGTGCCACTGCGCATGCACAGAATTTATGTCCCCTGCAGATTTCTTTGCTTCCCCACAGAAAAATGTCTTTCTGATGGGGAAGTAAAATGAAGCCACAAGAGCAGTCATGTGACCCTCCCCAGCAGTATGTTTCGGGTGTCCAGGAAATCACTGTGGCTCCTACCCTGTGCCTGGCTCAGCTGCTAGTCCTGGCTGGCCTGGGGAAGACAGGACTTCCTCTTCCCCTGCACGGCATCCAGGGCCAGGTCAGACCCACCCCCAGATTTCTCCCCCAGCTCCAGGAAACTCTGAAAATTCCCCCCGTCCCTGCTTCCTGTACCTATCTCTCCTCACCTGCAGGGGGAGGGATCCCTATACAGGGAGCTTCTCCCCCATCCACCCAACACCTGTGCATCCAGACCCCCTCAGACCATCCTGTCAAGCCTCACCATCCCACACTCAGAATCCCCCTGATGAGTGCCACTCCCCCTGCACCTGGACCACCCGACGAGCCAACCAGATCTCCATCCCACCAAGCCCAACCAGCTGCACCTGGATCCCCACTCCACTCCCCTCCCCCAGCATCTGGACCCCCTACTGAGGCCCCCACATCCAGACCCCCCTGCCAAGCTCTATCCCCTACACACCCAGATCCCCCCCCTGCTGAGCCCCAACCACTTTCACTTGGACCATCCTGCAGATTCCCATTACTGTTGCATCCAGATCCCCACCCCGCACCTGGATACTCTACTGAGCCACCCACACCCAGATCGCCCCACGCAGAACCCTCTCAACCCACACCTGGATCCCCCCACACTAAGCCCCTCCACACTTGGATCCTGTCTTGCTGAACCTGCCTGCCCACACCTGGTGCACCTGGCACGGAGGGGCAGGACCTGGGCCCTAGGGTGTTTCTGGGGCAGGCCCGATCCTTGTGCTATGTCAGGTTTGGGTGCAGCTTCGCTGCTGAGTCCATGTCCCATGGGGGACCTGCACAGTGATCTCCCACCTCTGTGCAGCCAGTGGCCTGTGCTCCACAATGCCATGCTGGAGCCTGCATGTTTATTTGACAAATAACATTTGCAGGATTTTAAAATATCGTGTGCAGAATTTTAAATATTTTGGCACCGGATTTTTAATATTTTGGCGCAGAATGCCCCCGGGAGTTAAGATATGTATAACTTATCAATAACAACCTCTAATAAATCTCTACTTTTGAAGAAAAAATAATCTTTTTGAAGAGAGGGTGGATAAAATTAATTTGCTTTATAATGATGTTGGCTATTCCTAGTATGAACATTTTAAAAGGATTAATGTGGAACAGAATAATTTTAAGGAACTCCCTGTGGGGGTCTGTTTGTTGTTTTGAATTGCTTTAATAGTAAGCTTGCATTATTTATGTTGATTGATATTTAGAATACACTCTTCAGAGATGATTTTCAGCTGAGTTACATTCATCAGCTGAGAGTAATTTTAACAAAATTATTATAACTAGGTCTGATCATTATTGGTGCCAAATTATAAGAGGCATTAAAATGTGTAATCAAATAGTGACTGAAAGCAGTCCTCATTTGTATGAAATTCATAATAAAAATATGGTCCAGGGTTTCTTTTTCTGTACTGTTCTGAAACAAACAAATTGACTCACTATAAGATAAATTAATGAAATGTTCATTTTTTTTTACTCTGAATCATCAGTGCTTCACAAATGCACCATATGTGTAATTTCTACTAATTTTAATAAGCATCATATGGCTTAAAAATTAGTGATGCATGAAACATAAAAACGGTTCAGTTTGGATAAGCATCCAAAGGTCTGGATGATTAGCCAAACTCTCTTGCTGTAGAAATTGTGGAGGAAATCTTCAAAGAATCATTCTGAATGAACTTCCTTATTTGGTTTCTGTTGGGTAAACAATGCCACAGTAATAAGGTGTTTCGGTATTTCTGCTTTCATTACTGTCCAAAATTCTATTCCATTCTGTGCTGTATTTATTCTTATGCTCCTTTCCGCATGATAATATACTGCTTCCAGTAGTGCATACACATGTGGGCTGCATTAATTCATTTATAATATAATGTATGTTAGAGCAGGAGAGACGAAACAGTCTCTTTAGTTGAGGTTGCCTGTATTTGCAATTTGGCTTCCTGTTTTCAATCTCTTATAATTTTCCAAAACACCCACATTTTCCAGGTTTCATATCTGCCTCATGGTGAATTTCTTGTAACCCTTTTTTGTGAACCTCAAAATACTAGAAATATCTGGGGAAACAGCACTGTACACCCCCCACCCCCAAATCATTCATAAATCATGAAATTGGCTTAAAACCATGAGATGTATTATTTTTTTAAAAAAGCTTTTGGCTTTTTATTTGCCTTCTGGGTTTTGGGCATTTGGTGTCCACATTTTGATGCTTTATTCTTAGTCATGAGGGCTCGAAGTTTATTTAATTTTAAAAGAAAGATAATGTTCTCATGTAATAACATGACTTCAAGAGCTGGAGCTTTAAAAAACACCAAATGTTTTGAGCTTTGTGATCAAACCATTAGAGCTGGATGGAAAGTTGATACTTGGCAAGGAAATACCATTTACAGGGGAGTATTGTCTTTGAATATTCTGGTGAAACTGGTTTTGGTTTAAGTTTTATGGATCTTTGTAAATTGTGTGCTGTGGGTATGCCTTAGATTTTGTACCTTTTTTTTTTCTTGCAACATTTGTGAAGTGTTCTACTTAAGAAAGTCGTACTGCACATACATGCATGCCTGGCTAGCTCATCTGTACTGAAAAGGTTAAGAAAGATGCAGAGGAGCTGAAACAAGAATATTGCAGGAAGGTGGGAAGGACACTGATGTGTTGAGGGAGTTGTAAGGAATGCAAGGAAGAGCCCTGCTCCAGTGCGTATTAAATATTCTGCAGCTGGGAAACAGACAAGGAGGTTTTGCCATCTGCACAGCTGACAGGGCTTACAGGACAGGGGTTTTCTTTTGTGGAATTCCTAAGGTGTATGGGACACAGTGCTCTAGTGAGGTTTACCTAAATAGTTCCAGACTATCAAATTTACATATGCTATTTCCCAGTGTTTGGAGAGCCATAAGGACTTCCAAATTCTGGAAAGTGAAGCTCCAGATCTTTCAAAATATTACCTAGGAGATCTGCTCATTAATAATTACAATAAGAAAATGTGAAGATAGTATGTAGTCAAAAGTAAGGAAAAAACAAAAGCTAAAGCTCTGTGTCCATTCAGCTAGATAGTAAACTTCAGTAGGAGCAGTTAGGTCAACACTGGGTGCTTTGGAATATCCCACCATTTAATGTTGCATATGAAACCTAACTCAGCTCCTTTCGAGTATAAATTATGATACAGACTTATTTATGTGACCCCAGCACTATTTCTCAAATAATGCAAAATGTTATGCAATTTTTATATCACCTTAAATACACATACGTGATATCCTGCAGTACTTTATATTGCTCTGCCTATGTCACACAGCATTAATTAAATTCTACATGAAAAGTACCAGCTAAACACTTATTAAACAACACACTACATTACAACACCACAGAGAAATAGTGAAAGTTTGTTGCCCTATGCAGGCCACTTAGCTTTGTAATATGCTACCTCATCCTCTGAATAGTATCTACAGTCACTAGCACATCTTTCTTCAAAGGAAATCTATAAAATAGAGTCTGAAGAAATAAGTTGTATGTGTGGCATGGGGGCAGAATTAAGGTTGTATATGCAACCTTAACTTTTGTATTTCCTGAATTTTAAGGGCATAACAATGCAACCATAACATTTTCTTAACATAGTTTTTTTTTAATGGTAAATAAATATATATATTTATTTGTAGAAGTATATGTGTGTAATAAGTAATACTAACAATGGGGTGACTGACTGAATAAGTGACTATCGATGGTCCTTCTGAGCTAAAATCCTGAAACTTGGTACATTAGTTAATTGTGGGCCAGAGAATACATTTTAAAAAGTCCCCAAATGTCAACTTTGACTTTTGACTACTGTGTCAGAGGTCAACAAATGGTCATCAGTCTTTTTCACTGGATTTCAACCTGTCCGGTGCCCTTTTGATCTGGGAATCTTGAAACACAGTTCTTTTGTACTACCATCTTATTACGCTCATTTATTATGAACTGCTGATTATAAGGGGAGGAGAGGAGAACAAATCTGACACTTATCATAAGTCAACCAAAGTTAGTCTAATAGTTTACAAAAAATATTATTTCTACCATGTTTAGCATGAAGCCTCCAAATCGAAGAAATTAAGGCAATCTGAGGGATAGATTCTATATATCATTTTTAACCAAGGAAAGTATTGGAGCAGAGAATGTACATTCCAGGTCCAAAGGTGATACCCACATCCACTTTTATGTATTCTAATATATAAAACTGTATTATTTTAACCTCAACAGATCAGTTGAAGTTTAGAGCAAGGACACAGGATGGGATCCTATTTTATCCAAAGCATTTCCTTATCCCTCCTAAAATTCTACACATCACCTTGAAAATTGAAGGCTAAAATATAGTGCAGGGTTTTGTAAATTTCGTTTGAATTTTTTTCATTGAAAAAGGGAGGGGAAAAAGGAAGTGTTAGCTTTCTTTCAAAGTTCCCAACCATCACTGAAATTTTGGCTTGTTCTACTGTCTATCCAAGTTATCAGGTGTATTGCTGACATCAGGAGTATGGGGGGAGGGGAATATACCTATTCAATCCTTTGTAAGTTATAGAACACTCCATTAGACATTCAGCTACACATGCACCCATTGTTGATCTCCCTTACTTCTGCTCCAGCGATGATCTGACTCCATCAAGCCCTAATGACATAAGACTTGATACTGTGCCCACTGAAGTAATCTTCAAAGTGCCCTTAGACATCATTGGTGCAGGATCAAGGCTATATAGCATAAGGCAATGGGACAACTGCCAATGAAATACCTACAGTACAAACTTATCAGGGCATGGGCCATATTTTGTATGTAAAGTGCATTGCACATCTATAGTACTGTATACAAATAATATATGGACACGCCTTGATGCTCTTATAAATATCAGAGTCATTCTAGAGATTCATTTCTACCACCATTAGTGCTTTGAGGCCCAATCTTAGTGCAATCTCAGTAGGTCCACTATAGCAGGCACAGTTTTTTGTGTGCATTCATACCTGTGCATTCAGTTAAAAGATTGACAGAATTTTCACAAGTAAAGTCCATCTTGGAAATTGATCATGATACCCGTGGTGTTGGTTTAGGTCTTGCAGAAAATCCTGTCCTAAAAATACAGAGTTAGGAGAGTGAGATGTCCAGGATAGCTCTTGATTTGTGATGTCATTATTATTATTTGTATTGTGGTATTGCCTAGAATCCCCTACTAGGGATCAGTATAGTGCTAGTCACTATACACGCTTATAATGAAAAAAAGGCTATTTCCCAAGACCTTACAATCTACATATTGAAGATATCTCAGGATATTTTTATTATCACTGTTGACAATAATTGTATTTAATATTTGTATATAAAACCACTAATATATATGGCGCATTGCACACAGGATGAAGACAAAATCCCTGCCCCAAAGGATCTTAGGCTCGGAGTATATCAGTTTGCAGTTACCCCATTGCCTTATTCTAAGTGAGCTAAACCAACTCCCAATGGAGTCAATGTGAGACCTTCCGTTGACTTCATTGGAAGCTGAATTAGGCCTGATGTTGATTGGGAAAGATGTGAAGGGATCTGAAATAGAAAGGGATCTGGAGCAGAATGCCTATGGAGGACAATGCATTACCTCAAAAGGCTGGAATACAATTATTTTTGTTTGATTTATACTATTGGACGTTGCTTGGCATTTACCATCTCACTGGCACTCAATCATGGAACATAATGCTTACTAATGAAGAAAGTCCATCACTAAATGTACAACATCCCTTGTGCCTTGGAGCATTATATTTTAAAGTAAAAGTGTAATAATCATGTCAGCCAATGAAGTGGTATTAAGAGCTGCAGCCCTGTCAATGCTGACAAGAGGGGCATGCAGAGTAAAACACCTTCTAAATTCCATCCTCCTTTAAATATAAAACTATATCTCACAACTAACTAATGTACATATTTTCCATTAATGACAGATATTTTTATTGTAATAAGGAATATTTTTGGAGAATTTAAATTTTAAATGTTGAGATATTTTCACCCCATTGCATAATTGGAATAGACTACTCTGTGTCATATGTAAGATATGTTTTCTTGGATGGTCAAAGATATATGCAGGAATGCAGACTGACGTGCTCATAGTAACTGATTAAATATTTACCAGTAAGACCAATCTCATGAGGATGAGAGTGAAGAAAGGAGAAGTTTCTGATTAAACGTGAAGGGTTTTTAGCTTTTCTAAATAGGCACAATTTTACCTTATTTATCACTAAAAGTGCTGTTTTCCCAAAATAGCTGTAAAAAGCAGCATCTGCACTAGTCAGCTCCACATCCTTGTGTATCTTAGACTCACTACCTTAGAGTTTCCCAAGGCAATTATTTGTATATATGTCAAAACTGATACTCTTAAGCAGTTTGACACTTCATCTGTTGAAATGACTATAATATGTGTGTCTCTGAGCAAGATAAAAGCCTTTCATCTTACTAATGCAACAGTATCATGTCATTTGGGTAAATCAGATGTGTCCCATTATGAGAAGTTCTCTCCCAAAGAGAGAAGTTTTCCATCGCATACCTTGTGATTCCAAGAAAGATGCTATATATACAGGGATATGAGTGAATTTCAGCAAATGGGGCTACATAAGCCACTTTCAGGACTTTCCTTTATTTTAAAAACGTATTCTCAGAGCTTTTCACTCTTTGTGTGTGTGTGTGTTTTTAAATGCAAGTTGGGACACAAATAAGGGTCAAAGTCCAAGCATGATTTCTCCCTTTCTGTTAAAGAAACTTAATTCTATTCAGTACAAAAAGTATGGAAAAGGGACAGTTATTTTAATTGCTTTATAATAATAGAATCTGACTGATAAAAGCAAAGAAACAGCTAAAGATGCCATTCTACCCTTACCATGCCCTTGTGCCTAGGTCAGTGCGTGATGCTGCATACCATATGCATCAGACACAGACAAAAAGTTCTTCTTAATGACTTAAGGAGGCATGTCCTCTAATTATTCATTATTTTTTACAATAAGGGACACTTTACACAAATATATAATCAAATATTTAAGTGTCTAATGAAAGCTCAGAACCAAACTGTTACCCTAAGCCATTGGCTGTGTTGGAGCAGGAGACTCTGTAGGAAATCAGGATGACTTAGCTACAGTTCTTCAGAGCAGGAGAGAGGGTGCCATTTATACTTAAATTCACCCAGACACCACCTGTGTGCTAGCTCACCTCTAGCCATAGCCTCACTCTTCCCCCATTTCCTGTGGGCGCCTACTGGGCAGAGGTCTTTGTTGGAGTCAGTGGGTGGATTCTCTGGTCTGGTAAGATTACTTTACATTGGTGTGTAATTAGCAGGGAGCAGTCAGGGAGCACATGGATTGTGATTGTAGTCAGCCCGCAATATGGCCCTTAAAAATAAAAGTGATTTAAACAGTGTTGCATGACAGTCTTTGGCTAATAGTGAATTAAAGCAACCAATTTATCATATATTCTGCTCAGTGACAAAGGGATTAATAATGGAAATGCCAATAATCTTAAACTTGCTGCAATGTGCTACTGTGATAGAGATAACAATTTGTTGATACTTCAGTGGGTACAGAAAGGGCCTTTTTCAGTTGCAGCCAAGTATGGGTTCGTACCTTCCTACCTGTATACTCTCAAAGTATAGCTATGGTTCAGTTATATAACCCCAGATACGGCCTCCCCTGAACTCTGGAAAAACTTGAGGGGAAATTATTCTATAACTTTGATATGAGCCCATTTCAAATTCCAGACAGAATCAGATGGGAATGATCCTGAAGCTCTCCAGCCCCTTCAGCTACAGTAGGGAATGTCCTCCCAATTTACATTTTTCTGCTTTGTCAAGCACTCCGGTACAGTGATGAATGTTGCTACAAACTTTAGAATAGTTCCTGGGGAATTAGATTTCTACTTCCTTTAAACTCTCCATCTTGAATGACCACAGGCCTTTTTGTGGTGCTGCCAGGGTGAGTAAGTAGCTTCTTCTGATTTCAGTGTCCCTCCATTAATTGGTTAATATGAGAGCATTTAGCCATGATATGAAATTACTTGGTAATGATCTACTTTTTCTTTTTTAATGTCAGAAGAACTGCTGTTGGCAGTTTTTGCTGTGAGACATCCTACCAATTACCAGAGGGGACAAGAATCCCTGAAGGAGAAATAAAGCTACTTTGGGGAAATGGAATGAGCCACTGAAAGAATGAGGTGCACTAAGTGGACCAGAACCAAAAACCCAGATATGATCAGTTTCAAGTTTCCCCAATGTCTGGGCTCGTCTTTATTAATAACATTAATAATAATATATATATCCTCATATTTGTACACAGAAGATGTTTGTTAGATGTAACAAGACCTAGATCAGTAGTGTTAGAGTGAAGTGCAAGACATGGGAGAAAAGAAGCTTGAATGGGACATAGAAATGGGAGGGGATATAGGAGGAGTTGAAGGCAAGATTGGTGTTTTGAAAGTGAGAAGAAACTTCTTTTGTACTCTGTATTAACTTCTCTGCTTCTTCAAAAACACAAGAAGTAGGTGAGAGATGATCCAAGAGGCAGAAAAGGAGGACGAATTTGGCAAAAGGCTTGGCTACTGTGGGGAGACGTGATAGAGAAAGACATGGCACCAACCAACATGAGAAAGTACCAGTGCATAGGTTGCAGTTCTGTTGATGTGGGAGAGAGAGAGAGGAGAAAGCCTGAGATATTTGGGGAGCAGGAGAAGAAGAGAGAATAATTAAAGATGTATTCATTTATATTTAAATAAGATCTAAAAAGAGGCTGAGGTCCTAGGTACCCTAACACACACAAGCAATATAATTAAATTTCAGCAGTATTAAAATTGTCACTGGAAAAGGAACTCAGCCATCTGGCCATCTGCCAAAACTCTTTTCCATTCCTTTACATCTAGGAAACAAGCAAAGATGAGCTGGGATGATGGCAAAGAAAGTTTGGTAGAGAAGAAGGGAAGAAAAGAGGGTTTGGGAGAAGAAGCAAACTTAGTCTTAGCTTGAAAACTAAAGCACAACACCTTTCTCTGGCAGTAGCTGAGAGGCATCTGAGGAGAAATATGGGAGAGGTATTTTAAAAGAATATTTATCTCTGGCGTGTTACCAGTGTTTCTTACTACACAATCTTAAATGGAAAATAAATTGAAAGCCATAAAATCAAAGTAAGTCACGCCTCTTACTTATCAGCTGATTGTTTTCCAGGAATGCAAACTGTCACTTAAAGGCACCCTGTCATGTAAGTCCAATATTCATGAGTACAACGCATGAGTGTTAGCCATTGGTGTTGGTTTAAAATAAGCTAGATGCAATCCAGGTGAATACATAAGTGAGAGGCATCCATTTTGCATAAGGTGTCCACACAGCAAAGAAAATCCAGGGAACATTTTTTAGGATTGTTATACAGCAATGCAAGAGGAGTGATGCTCTGTGGGCAGTTTTTATGTTCCTACAGGTATGTGGTTTTGATGTCTTTTCTTACTTTTGTTGTCTTTTCAAACAGTCCTTTTCGAGGATTTGGCATGGTTTTTGACATTTACTATCTTATTCTCCTTTTTCTTTTGCCTGGCCATAATAAAGATTCAGACTGTGAAATATGAAAGTGATTCTTTCTGGTATTTGTCTCTTTAGCAGATTCCTTGGGCCCGTGTTTTGTCAGCTTCACATTTACTTCTGGCTCTGACAAGGGGGAGGCTGCTTCTGTCTTACTGCTGGATTCCATTTCCTTTGACTGTATTGAGGTTTTCAAGAATTTATATAGATTTTTTTAAGCTTTCTGATATCCAGAATCAACCCCTTTATGATGTGCTAAATAGTTCTCCCTTGCTCATATATATACATATATAATGTTCTTCTGAAATCTGCATTCATACCTTCACACCCACATTCCATCTATACACACACATTTCAACAGTGCACTTTCTTTGCGCATAGAAGAAACTGTGTGAATTTTGGTCCTCAGCCTATATAATCTTTATTTTTAAAAGTTGGAATTTAAAAAAAAATGACACTAGAGATTGGTTCAACCCACACAATTTGAATTAGATTTGGATTTGTAACATCCTTAACTTCATGAGCGTTTGGATCCAGGGCTTTGGTTTGAAATTATCTCCAAAGGTTATTACACTTCTGAATCTAAATCTGCCAGATCACTTTCATTGAACCTGCTGACATCCATTTTGCTCTTTAATGTAGTTTGTTGCCAAGCAAAACCTTGATTCTTAAGTATCATCAAGGAACTTTCAAGGCTGAATCCGAAAGGGAATTTATAACCAATAGCCCTGCTCATCTAATGTACTTCTGCTTTTTATGTTTAGAAAGCATTCACAGCTTTCACAAAGTACCTCTTAGGGTCACATTAGATTGATATGTTCATAGCAAGCACGCACGCACACATGCACAGAGTTCATTTCTAACCGTGTACTCAAGTAGCCCATCCGTGCCTGTCATGAGTACACATACTGGTTGTAAGAGGAAAACAGACTACTTTAAGTATGAAAATAGTCCATTGTAGTCTTTTTTTCCTCCTCAATTTACATCCACAATGAAATATTCCACTTAAATTAACTACGTGTGTCAGCCTGTCCATATACCATGCAGCCCTTTTGAGACTGACTTTAGTGCCCAGACTTTTGAATTGCCTATGAGACCTCTGTCAATTAATCCCAAAGGAATTTTGCCCAGGTGTTCAAAATAATATAATTTTCATTTTAATCTGATGCACTAATATTTTACAATTAGCAGCAATAATTCACGTGACATTACAATTAATATCTATTAGTTTAGCTAATTTATCAAGGTTTCACATTAGCTCATAATGACTATTTTATTTAGAAGTTAGTAATTCATGCATAATAGATGAACAGTGATCCCTCTATAACTGTAATTTCTCTACCATTTATTTTGTAATAAGGTAATTAGTTGATATAATTAATGAAAAATGTGGATATACTGTATATTAGATTTATTACATGAGAAATGAAAAGGAGGTTGCTTTGGGATTTTACAAGGCACTTATATCATTTAAATACACATGTATTGGTACCCAAAAGTGTAATCATAATATTTTAAAAAATAAAACATGATGAACTATCTGGCTAATTCAAGTGCAGTTAAATGGAAATTATTGATACATTAGGGGTACATTATCAAAGTAGTGTGCTGGTGGGGGTGGGCGGGTTAGCCTCAAGGTTCCCACTGATTTTAATGGGAATTGCATAACACAGTCCCTGTGCACCACTTTGAAAAATTTCTCCTCAATCTAATGGCTTGCCATTAATACTACGGAGAACTAATTGTGGCACATGGAACTTCATCCATCATTCTGACACATTTCTCTATGGAATGGGTAAAAACTGGGGGAGGGGGGGAATCATCTAATTCTATGGTTTCTTGCTCTTCTAAAATAATTTGAACTATCCCTGCTTTATGACCATATGCTGTTTTTTTTCTGCTGAACCTCTCATTACACTGAGCAGCCTCACATTTCAGATCCAATTTGTGGATTTCCTGATGAAGTTTCCACTAGGTGGACAAATCCTACCCCAATTGCCTTGGACTCAGCAGTAGAGCTGGTTGGATTTTTTCCAACTGTTTTTCTGTTGGGAAATGCTGAGTCATTGGAAGAGACACATTCCATGGGAACATGGGATTTCTATGAAATTCCAGTGGACGAAAGGTGGGTTTCCTATGAAATCCTACCTATCCTGTTTCTTGCCAGCTGACCTGCCCAGCTGTTTAGCAGCCCATTTGGTAGGCTTGCAGGGATCCAGGGCTTTCAGTTTCTCTGGCTCTGGGGCAGCTCACTAGGTGGACTATCCTGGAGCCAAAGCTCTCATGGATTCCAGATTCACAGCTCCTTGCAGTCCAGAAGCCCTAGCTTCCAGGCTCCCTTACCTAGTCAGCTCCCTGCCTGGCAGGCTGTTGGGGCTCTGGGAAGCATCGGGTGTCTCGGAAACATTTCAAAAAGATCAAAATAAAATGTTTTGACTTTAAAAAAAAAATGGAATTTCCAGGCCATGGGAGACTTCAAGATTTTCTTCTTTGTTCCCTTTTGGAACACTCTATTATTTCAAAAATTCCTACAAAATGGGAATTCTAATTTCTGACCAACTACAGGGGCCTCGATGGCTCCTGAGGGTTTAACTGATCCTTTAGGGAGGAAGCATAGTGCCTATATAGCTGTCAAATTCCATGTCAAGAGTAGAGTCTGAATTTTCTGTCTTGTGCACGTGGCTAGATTTTCAAAAGTATTTAGGTACCAAAGATGCAGGTAGGCATCTAGTGGGATTTTCAAGAGTACCTAAGAAAGTTGGTGCATAACTCCTGCTGATTTCAATGAGAGTTAGAAGCCTAACCTGCTGGGTTCCTTTTGAAAATCTCACTAGGTGCCTATCCACATATTTGATGCCTAAATACCTTTGAAAATCTGGTTGACAGTGATAGCTGTTCTATGATGCTAAAAGCTGGAAGAGAACAAGTCCTCAATATTGCTTTTAATGGTTCAAAAATACAACCCCCATAAAGATAACTCTTCTTGCAACCACATAAACTGAGAACCCATGGTTTCCTTCCCTCACTCCATTGCAAAGGCACAGGGGTTATTGCTGCCCTAGGGCTGCAGAAAACCCTATGGGCAAAACATATGGAAAGAAGGTGATCAATTTACACAGAGGGTTGAAGGGGGACTCCCATAGTGCATTAATTAACACTTAATAAATACATCAAAATAAATATATTACAGAGATAAAAATCTGAAATGACAGGCTCTACTTCATGAAGCTCCAGAGAAAGAAGGCCCAGAGGGAGTAATGGTAGGGGAATCCTAGGGAGATCAAAGGGGATGGTAGAGGGAGCAGACAGAGAAGGGTAGAGGCAGAGTCACTGCAGGGACTGACCCATTCTTTTGCATTTCCCCTGTGGTCTGCGAGTGGAAACACTGCTCACTATGGGAGGGAACAATAGAATCGAATGCCCAGAAGAATGACTTGAGGACAATTTCCTGAAGAGAACCTTGCAGAGCTTTTCTTCCCTCACAGCTCCCCACTATAGACATTTCCACGTGAGAGGGTTCTTTGGCCCACAGAAATGAAAACCTGCACATCTTCCATGTATTTAGACCAATGGGAAAAAAATAGGTACAATTCAAGTGATTTTTAAAATTACCTGAGTTAAGAAAATGAGCTTATGAACAACCAGAGAATGGCCTGGAACACTGCAAAGTCTATTTATAGTTTTTCACTTGAAAAGAAAGAAAATGTCAGTTTTCTTACAGGAAAAGCCACAAACTGGAAAGGAAGTTAGAGTAAATACAGAGACTAAATACAGAGTTAGACTAAACTCAAAACAGAGCATCGCTCTGACATGAGAAGCTCCAGGCAGACTGGCTAATAATAGTTTTAAAACTGCTGAAATTTCAAACAATGATGTTGGCATGTGAGTAAGAGAAATCAAACCTCTGACTGCTAAAGAGATGCATGAAATATGACTCACATATGGATCAGTCCATGACCATCTTTTGAAAGAGAAACCAGTCACTGGGTTACCCTTAGAAGTTAATATAACAGGCCCCTCCAGCTATAGCATCTAGCTGTAAAAACCCTCCAGGAGAGAGTTGGCTTCTCAGATGGCCACCTAAGGCTCCCTCCTGCTAGTAGCACTGAAAGAGGTATCAAAGATAAGCATGTATTTACACATCTCTCACTCTCTTTCAGCCGATTCAGGTGATGATACTAAAATAATGCTATAGCTTTAATTCCATCTAGAACTGAAATGAAAATTGAAACCCCAGCCAACCATGATGTTTCCACTGAGCTGGCCAATTTACCTCTAAATACCAGTGTTATTTTGATAAGGAATTTAAATATAGGTACATCTTTTATCTGACTGATGAATTTGTTATATGATTTATTTAGCCACTGTAAAAAGTGCATACTTGAATAGTTAGGAAGAACATACATTATATAAGCATTAGGCAGTCACTCAACAATATAATGGGCACTTGTGTTTCACTAACAAGTTCCACTCTAGATGCTGAAAAACAATTTTGAATCAATAAGTGATTGTTGGGAATACTGAGCCGTGGAAATCTACCTATAACATATGAGTAGAGCTCACAACTTTTAAATAGTAACTAGATCCTCTATACTGTGCAAAGATATAACTGTGAGGAAAGCATTTAATAAAACGTGTAAGAGAGAGCTTGGCACTGATTTCTAAAGCCAAAGATAAAAAAAATCAATGATTAATAAATTATCAATGATTGTGAAATAAATATTCTAAATACACTAATTAGACTGTGTTCTTATTTATTCAGCCTTCAAATATAAGTCCTGGTTTAAAAATTCTGGGTAGAGTTTTCTAAAGTGCTAAAGCACTAGCCTAAATGCTACTATTTACAATGGTAAAACTAACATGGACTTCAATGAGAGCAGAGACACACCAGTGCTGTCTTCTGGCTTATTAGGACCTGTGCCTGCCATGTCTCCATGATCTCGTCTCTATTTTTAACTCCCTGCTCATATCTTTCAACCCTCACTCTTCTCCATTCTTCTCCCTCTGCACCCAGAAACTTGCAAATCTCTTTAAAGGCCACTTCACCAAACCTTCTCTTGTCCTCTGTTCTGTGCTTTTGTGTGTGTGTGTGAGCTGTGTTACTGGAACAGCTCCCCTTCTATTGTGCCCCAAGCCACTTCACTGTCCACCCAGTCTCACCTAAAATCTCACTTCTTTTCGCTTCGCTAGCCTTTTGATAGAAACAATCCTCTATGGCTCTCCTATCCTTTCTTTTAGTTCATATTACAATTTGAAGATTGAAAATAACTAAATTAATAATGAAATTTTAAAAAACCAGACAAACCCAGGGATCTAACAAGATGTTTGCCAAATACTCGTTCTCTGTGCTTTTATGTTGCATCCTTTCTGCCTCCTTTGCATTTTGACTGCTGTTTAGGACCAGATTGTGGCTGGCCCATACAGACTTGTCTTCACTGCAGAGTTAACTTGGGATCTTACTCAGGTGGTGTTGCCACTAACCCGGCTCCCATTCACACAGAAAACCATCTGGCCTGAGCATGGTGGTGTTTTACACCTGGGCTAGCTGGCCTGTCCTGGGCTACAGCCTAGAGCCTGCCCACTTTGCAGTGAGGATGCAAGTTAAACTACTTGACTGCTGATAGTCCTCCAGTGCCTTCCCACAATTCCTTCTGTGTTCCCAGAAGAACAGACAAGTTCTCTCACAAGTCACTGGGAAAGAATCATAGAGCAGCTCAGCTTACTTCAATGCTAAGAACATGGGATATGACCCCAGAAGTCCTAGTGCCTTACGTGAATGTGTGGAGCACCACTGTGAACTCAGTAAGTTGGATGTGGCTTTGTAATGTAATGGCTCACACCTGGGCTGTCCTAACCAGGGTTCTGATCACCCACGTTACTGCTGCAGTGAAGACATACCCCCATATGGTTCTGCAAGAGGGTGGAGTGAAAGAGATATCACCTCTTGTGCCTTCCTTCAGGGACAGCTGTATCTGGGAATGAAAGTTGTGCAGCTACCGTACAGGTGCTAATTGTCTGAAAGGGAATGAAGAAGGTTGGGGTAGGGTGAGGTGAGGTGGAGCACAGCTGTAGCCCCATCCTTATTGTCCATGACTGGCCAGTTGAGCTGACTACGTTTGGGGGAAGCACAGTGTCCTCTCCAAGGACAATACAGTTACCACTCCAGGGTGCAGGAGCACTCAAAATTCTTTCTGGCTGACTCAGCCACAATTCCTTCTGCAGACCCCAGCTGCAAGGCACGCCTTCCACATCCACTGTACTACCCTCTGTCGGCAAAAGGTAGAAGCTAGCCCGTAGATTGCAAGTGGTTCAGGAAAGGAAACTTGTCTTGTATGTGGGTAAAGCACCATTCACCACTGCATAGTACTGTGTATGGTACATTGTGTGTGTTTAAGTTCTATGTGTATTTCATCACAGTATATATCTAATTTCAAAACAATATTTTTATCTTTAATGAAAGATAATGAATCTACTGTTTTTTCTTTTTTTATTTTTACATTGTTCCACCCATTGGTCTTATGTTCAGCATGCATGATGAATCCTAAACCCACCCTTTAGATGAGGGTAAATATGATGTAATCATTCACTCTGGGCAGCAGGGAAAATGAGGCAATAAGGCAGGGTTATTAGCAATAATAATGTAATTCCAATTGATGGAGAGAGATGAAACTCTCACATGGTCCTTCCTGTTCAGTGCTTCAGCACAACCAGTACCATCAACGTGGCGACCAAATGTAGTCTAAAAAGCAATCAAGCAATAATCTCAAGCAAAATGGTCCCCTTCAGTACAAACATCAAAACATAGACTCAGACCTACTTGTATGTCATCTCAACATAAAAGACCTGTCTCCCACAAAATGTGATTACTTGACCAAGCTGCTATATGAACAGAAGATTCTGGTTGATAAGAACTCTTACAATGTGACGGTGAACTCCTTAAAGATTCAGTTTGAATTGTCTAGATTTCTTTGTCCTGCGAATCTGGCTTGGCAATCTCCTATGGATGGCTTTATCATAAAATCTATAATACTGCCCAGGTCTGTTTAGGCTGTAAATCCTAATAGACTGGCCACTATCACAGTACTTTGGCCCTCCTAGTCCCAGCTGGAAGGACCTAAAAAAAGTGGGGGAGAGAGAGTGGGGAAAAAGCGGGGGGGAGAGAGGTAATGAATTTCTTAATACAAATTAACTGAACTTTTTCACACCTCAAGACAGGGGTTTCTTGGGGTCTCTCCTCTGTTTTGCATTGATAGAACTCTACTAACTCCTGACTTACACTGGTGAGAGTGAGGGAAATGTGACTGGCTCTTGGATGTTGAGTTTGGGGTAAAAAAATGAGAATCCCAGTTCCCTCTGAATCAGTTTGACCAACCCTATTTTGAAAGTGAATCATGCATGTGATGAGGAAGTCTAGAGCAGGGACAGAAGTTAAACACGTGGAGCCTTATTCCCCCTGTCACTAGTCAGAAGTAAGTTCTTTGAATCAATGGTGCAGAACCAGGGTAAGTGAGCTCCAGCAAGCCCAAAATTTAACCTCTTGGGGGAAGAGCTGGTTTTGGTTCTAATGCTAACAGATGTTGAAACCAAGTTCCAAAATAATAAATGTAACCCGAGTAAGTAAGTAAATAAAAGGACACTCTAAATCTGTATATACCTGTAAACTAATTAATAGGGCACATTGGTAGCTGTCACAATGGGGCTTCCGACTTGCAGCCAATGGGCTCTCAGAAAACCGTGCTGTTTGTTGTTGTTTTGCATAGTATGTTTGTTTCTTTCTTTTTTGGTCACAAGTTTAACCAAGTGAACCATTAGGAGTAGAACAGTAAGAGAAACAGAGCTGCTGAACAGTGAACTGAAACATGCCTAAGGCAACAAACCGGTTTTTAATTGCTCAACTTCCAGTCCTCCAATGTCTGGTTCTCTAGGTGACTGTCTGACAAGAGTTTTCAATAAGCTCTAAATTTTGAATAATGTGCTAAACACATTTGTAATAACTCTACCAATGCATTTAGCTGTGACCTTGCCAGCTCTGCCACTGATCATCTCAGCCTCTGCTCTTTTGCTTGCCCAGGTTGCGACATTACTCCGCATACATCTGACCTGGAGTGCTTAAGACCCCATAGGTTAGATACTGGGCTTTATTTATTCCTGCCTTCTGCTGGTGGAAACCCAGCTTGCAGATTACTGGTAACACCTGGAAAAGAGGTCTCAGCAGTGTAGAATGCTCACCACCACATCTTTACTGGCAGGCCTCAATCCAGCCTTTGCAGAACAGTAAATAGGCTGGAGACGGAGGAGCACAGCCAGTATGCTGAGGAGATTCACTGATTCAGCGTATTATCTGGTCAACACTCCAATGAAAGTCTCCTACATAGCCCTGGCCATTGATTAAAACTGACAAGACTCAATGAGGTTTTAAAGGAACTAAAATTTTAGAGACTAAACAAATGATGGCAAGTTTGATTTCTACCATTTCCCTCTTTTTAATTGTTCAGTTTCATTCTCTTTTTAAAACAAAACAACATCCCTTATCATTTCTATGAACCAGACTTCGCAATTTTCCCCCATCAGAAGGGAGGAAAAATGTTTATAAAGTTAAACAGTTAAAATTTATTTTGGAAATGAAAAAAAAAAAAAAAAAAAAAAACCTATACAGTAAAGTCTACATTGTACAATCCTCACTCACCTTGGGGATCACTCTCCCATCAAAGTCAATGGGAATACTCATGTAAGAACTCACTGGTGTGAGCTGTGGTTCCAAAATGTAGCGTAATTGATTTATGCATTTGCTTCTAATTTTTCTCCAGACTCCTTGTTACCTCTTTCCTTTTCTTGTTTTGGCTGATTATTGTGGGAAATATTCTGATATTGGAGACGGTGATACATCCAGTAACTTTTTACCTGTTGTGCCTCCCTGCTCCCCCTATATTGCATATACAACGTACATGTATAAAACTATACTGGGAAAGCAGGAGATTTTTTGCTTTTTTGTTAATGTGATAAAAGGATCCAAAAGGGCCATTTTATCAGTTTGATTCAGAATTTTTGTTATCAGAAATATTAAGGGTATCAAAATGTTGAGTGACTATTGCTTGTGAGGGATATACAGTTTCAATTTATCAAGGATAGTAAAATCCCTTGTGCTAATTTTAAGTTTTATATTTCTCTGGAAGGGATTATATACACCAGCAGCCAATGCCCACACCTACCCTTTGATGCAGGTCTGTAAAGCAATAGTTTATGCCAGGCTGTGTCTCCTCATTCTTAGAATGTAGACACCTATTAAAAACTTGCTTGTTGACAAATGGCTTTTGTCCCTAATAAGAGTTTCGATATGTCAAACTAACACATACATATTGAACTATTGGTAGTATTTCTGCAGCTCAGCTGTCCAACTTGATTTCAGATCTGTTAAGTTTTATATGTCTGGCATATAACTTTTTCGGAGGCTGCTATCTTTAAAAAGTTCAGTAATTCTGTCTCAGGAACTTTTGCTTGATTAGATAAATTAGCTGAGTGATCAAACCCCTACCTCGTGTTAGAACTCGGGTTGCTGGCAATTATTCCTCTTACAAAGAAAAGTTTATTTATCAAAGTCTGCTTGTTACACTGCTTGGATAAATCTGTTTCTAAGTGAAGTTTGTGACTTGCAGCCCGTGACTATCGGAAAAACATGACCATTCAACCCAATCTGAGATTTACACCTCAGCTCAAATCACATCCAAGTGGGTGAGATAGCCTCTAGCCCTGTCTGACAATGCTCTAGTCTGTGATTTGACATTAAACTCAATTATTGGAAAGGAAAAAAAAATCTCTCCTTTCATATCCATTAGCAAAATTGGCATTATATTTTATCTTCTGTTACATCAAAGGGACTTCAGGGTTGTTTTTCACAGTTTTATTGTTAAAACATTTTAATTAAAAAAAAGGATTCAATTTATTTTCTGGATCATTGATGGGAACCAGGCGCAAGCTCTGATTTGCATATGAAAGCAGCAACTCTATGATATCTAGCTGTCAGCAATATTTTTCTAAAAGGATGTAAACCTGCCAAAGGTTCTTTAATGTTGCTGCATATTCTAGGGTCTTATTTCAGACTAAACTTAAAAAAAAAAAAAAAAAAAAAAGCTCAGTGTCCTAGTTGCCTTCCAAGAACTTAATATAAACATATTTATTTTATCTCTTATGAAAATTAATTAACTGTGACCATTTATTATTACTCTTTAATTACTCAAACAAATCAGTATAAACAAAACTAGTCTCTGTATCTATTTGTAAGCTTTCTGTTTTCATTGTGCACTGAAAAACACTTGAATATACCAAATTAATTCTCACGTGTAGAAGTATATTGATAGGTGTTCGTACAAAAACACAAAGTCATACAATGGGTAAATATGTTCATTTAAGAGTAAATGTAAATATAGTTATTTATGCCAGATCCTTCCTGGTGTAAAACAGCTACGCCAGCTGAGGCTATTGCTCAGCAAACATCCATCTATCATGTGCACTTATAAGGATTATTAATTTTTAATTCCTAAATGTCTTTCCCAATGAGTGATTATTCTGCAACCCTGTTTACCATATTCACACAGGTAGTCACATTGAAAGCAATGGGACTCCATGCTTTGCTAAGGTGAGCAGAATTTGGTCCATACTTAGTTGAACACTAGCACTATAGAATATTTGACATAGACTGAATGAATCTAGTCTTAAACTTTTGGTTTTGAGAGTTAGAAATTTCTAATGCAATATCCTTTGCTAGTGCCAACAGATATGAATAGGGCATCAGTGGGTCCCATTTCTGTATTACTAGTGTACCTGAAATTCCCATAGCAATTGTCAGAGGTATTTTAGGATGAGAAAGAAATGTAGATTCAGTGTGCAATATTTCTGCAGAAATTCCATTCTTAATTTGGCGAGTCATCCGTGTACTCTTATTCTTAGATATTTCTTTAGGGGGGTTGGGGGAGAAGTGGAAAGTTCAACTGTTAGTCCTTTCACATTCCTACTCCAGCACTTTGTATTTAATGAATCTGATCTTATCAAGGATGATGGCTGAAGATATGTACAGTCAAGCTCCCTCCTGCTCTTTTTCTTTTTTCCTCTCCTCTAAGTTCCCCCGGGCAATTAATTTGTTGGATGTTGCGTGCCACAGAACTACTCACTGTCCCTGCTGTAGCTGAGTGTGAACCCTGAGGAACTGGGCCATGAACCTCTCTTTTTCTCCTGCCACAAGGAGAATGTCTGTAGCAGTATCAAGTGGATGTCTCTTTCCCACTGAAAATAAAAAAAATGTAGGTGATAATACAAAAGAGAATTAATTCAACCATTAAGCTTTATCAGTTTTGACTGCCTTTAAAAGTATCTATGTAGTGTTCCTGTAGCCCTGTCGGTGATATTAAAGATATTACCTCATCCACCTTCTTTCTTTAAAAGTACCTATTTAAACACATCTCTCATTAAAGAATATTATCTCTCTAATCAATATTACCCTTATTTATTTCAATTAAGAAGCAAAGGCTTTGAGTTAGACTGAAAACCAGCATTGCTGATAAATCAATATTAATTACATTATTTTCAGTTAAATACTTGTGCTTAACTTTACACTTTTTTCCCTCCTTTCTTGAACTTTTTTCAAGGTTATCACTATGTTGACTATATTAAGACACACAGTTATGGAAGCATCTCTGTTCACTTCCCCTCTTGAAACCTGCAAACTCAAAACTGCGTTAACACTTCTAAATATAATACCCCTTTTATAGCTCCTAATTTGCTGGGTCTCACAACAGGGTGGTTTTTTTTCATTAATTCTTTGCCTCTAGCCGTTCTTCAACTATAATTCTGTTTTACTTAGCAATGTTTAAAAGCGTCCCTTCAGCATTAGCATAAACTTTACACAAAACAAGCCTCAGTTATTTCAAATGTAGCTTCCCCCTTTAATGTTGATTTTCCCCCCACTGGTTATTTTTAACTTTTTATCTATAAATTTGACTAAATCAAATCCTCATCCCATTCAGCTGTAATTGTGCTGAATTCACTTTGGTAAGTAAGTTTACATCATAATTATTTCACAGTAAAGAAAAAAGAGGATTTAACAAGAAAATAGAATACATTGATTGTAAAAAGGAAAACCATAGAGTAACAAATTGCACCTGGTCTCAATTAACTGCTGCAGGGCCTGGTAGCAGAAACTCCGTAACATATTTTTCAAGTGTTCTACATTGCTGTGTCTCACTGAGCTATAGAGTTTGAAGAAGGAGATTAGTGTACAGATCATGGTTTCTGACACAGTCATAGCAAAGGTAATGTGCCTGATCAACTTCCCCTGGAAGCCAATGGAGTGACTTCTACTGACTTCAATAGGAGTTGGGTCAGAACGAGTGACAGGAAATGTAAATCACTTCTAACAAACAAAAAACAATATTACACCACGAGTCACTCTCTTGTGCTGGACATCACTTTCATTGTGGAAACAGTAACATACTTAATGAAGTATCATGATTCTGGCTGCCTTTCTAGAGAGTTAGAGCCTCACACCCTGGTATTTCTCCTCAACCTTTTTCTATCCACACACCTGAAAAATGTCCCCTGCAACTTCCCAAAGGCATTCAGTTATAGTTCATGTTTCAGCATGTTGTGTTTGTAGTTCTCCAGTGCTGGTGCAGTGAAACAAAAACAAGGTTCATGAATCAGCTGAATCAGATCTCCTGCCAATTTACAATTATCCCCTGTGAATAAAGAGTGGTTAATGTTCAGACTAATATAGACAAATCACACCCCACTCTTTATGTCAATTTGCATATCTCTTACCTACATTATAAGCCATCCAAAAGTTGCCAGTTGTTGGTTATTTGTCCATATATTTACTACAATCAATGTCACAATAACACTTCAAATATTTGGTGTCATAAACTCATATATGAGAAACAGCCGTGTTTTTGTTTGTTTTACAGACTATTGCATATGCTTGCTTTTAGATTACCCTCTACTACATGGTGCAGAGGGCAGAAAATCACAGCAAATTGAGCCCCAAACCAGCAGAGGGAAAGTACAGCAGTTCCTCTGTATTCTCACCCCTGTACTAATAGTAACAGAAACATAAGGTTGCCCCCATCCAGTGGGACAAATTACAGGAGATGGGAGAAGTGGCCACCGTTTTTTCTTTAGAGTTCATTGAGACTACAGTGATCATGGAAGTTGTCATGCAGCTCGGTTTTGCAGACTGTCAGGATGATTCTCTAGCCTGGTGGGAGGTGGACCCTTTATATAAAGCTACCCACACTCTCTGAATTGTAACACTCATCTGGTTATAGCATGTAAACTCTGACTTGCTAGAACATACTTGCTGCAATTACTGATTTAATTTAATTCATGAAAATGTGCCTCTAGTGTTCTAGGTGCAAGTATGCTCCTCCCCCACCCCAAATGTACATACAAAAAATCAGATTGATCTAACATAAACATTAAAATCTTCCCCACCCACTGGAATTGAAAATGCTTCCTTCACCCCAACTATTCAGAAAGACTCTGAGAAAACATATAGGTTTTGCATGATGCCCCAGCTATCAACACATTTTGGCTCTACTAAACCCAGAGGCAAGTGAGTTAGACAGCTGTGTTCCTTTCCCTACCCTTGGTCCCCTTCCATGTAAATAAAGTGGGGTCTGTTACATGGTTCTCTCCAAATGAGTTACTATAATGTCTGGACAAGAGAATCTAAAGATTTGATAGGGCACAATGTGACTTTGTAAAGCAGTGAAGCCAAACCACTGTAATCAGCTGGCATGCTGAATAAAGTGGAAGAAATGCTGTTACATCTGTGTCCGTGAGGTATTCATCTAAAATAGCCTATTCCAATAGCATATCCTGGAGACTGAATTTCCAGGACACCTCTCAAAACTGTGAACTACATGTCCCTGCTACCAAAAGCCAGAAAGGTATTGTATTTTTACGCATTCATAGACATATACCCTATGATATGTGCGTAAAGTGACTTATTTTAGAATAGATAGAACAACAAGAAAGAACAAAAGTAAAATCCATGTGAGGTTCTGTTCCAACTCCCACTGAATTCAGTTGAAAGACTCCTGTTGACTTTCATGCAAGCTGGATCAGGCTCTGAGAGAGCACAGCTGTGATAGAACTCTGAGAACTCTGTGTACTTAGAATTTAAAGGTGATATTGTGACAGAATGCACCCCTGTATTCACCCCTTGCACGCTTTTGTAATAATCTTTGTACAAGGTATGCCTTGTGAGGTATCACTTGGAAACTCATAACTTGCTGCTCAGTGATATCATGGTAAAATGCATATAGCAACATTGTGTATAAAGTTATTAATATAAGCTAAGATCATGACTAAAGTATCTTTCCCAGATAAGTCTGGGGAGCGGTTAAATCATTTTCTCAAAGGAAAAGGGCAAGCTGATGCCCCAGCCAGGTGTCAACAAAGCTGATCCGCCATCACCTCATTCTTTTACAAGAAAGGGCAGGGGGAGCAGGGACAAAGATATCTGCATCTTAGCAAGGAAACAGCATGAGGTCTCCTTCCTCCATCAGACCCCCTGTGTCTTGGTTCTCAGCTGGAAATGCTTCTTAAAGAGGGACTGAAACTGTAAAAAGGAGGGGCAAACATCCCAAGATACCCCTCCTCTCAGGGCCTGCGCTTCCACTAGGCGACCCTACGTGGTCGCCTAGGGCGGCAGGATTTGGGGGACGGCATTTTGCCACCCTCAGCGGAAATTTGGCGGCAGGGAGTCCTTCTGCTCCGGGTCTTCGGTGGAAATTCAGCAGTGGGTCCTTCACTCGCTCCGGGACCCGCTGCCGAAGTGCCCCGAAGACGCGGAGCGGAAGGACCCCCGCCACCGAATGCTCAGAGGAGGAGCACTGCCACCTAGGGCGGCAAAAACCCCGGCGCCGCTCCTGCCTCCTCTCTCTCCCTATCCATCTCACTCTTTGGCACCTGAAAAGACAAGAGAAGCAGCTGTTGGACTCTGCAGGAGGGGTCCTGACCTGAAGAGTTTAATGCTGGTGAAAGCATGTGGTGAGAAACTTTGTTTGAATCTAATATTGTTTAAGGTTAGCATTAGAAAGAGTTTCATCTTTATTTTTCTTGTAAACATTTCTGACTGTATTGCTATGCTTATTCTCATTTAAAGCCTCTCTCTTTGTAGTTAATAAGAATGTTTCATCTAATTCAGTGTGCTTAAATTAAAGTGTTGGGGGGCAGGTCTACACTACTACTTATGTCAATATAACTTACATCACTCAGGGGTGTGAAAAAGCCACTCCCCCGAGCAACGTAAGTTACAGCAACCTAAGCACTGTCTACCCCAGGTCTATGTCAGTGGGAGATGCTCCCCTGCTGACATGGTTTCTGCCTCTCAAGGAGGTGGAGTAATTATGTCGACTGGAAAGAGCTCTCCTGTTGGCATAGAGCATCTCCACCAGATGCACTACAGTGGCACAGCTGTATTGGAACAGCTGCGCTGAAGTAGCGCTTCTAGTGTAGACTAGCCCTAAGTAATTTCGTGTATCATGATAAGCTGGTGTATATTATTTCCTTAAAGGAATAACAAACTTAATATTTCTGGACTGTCTGGGAGAGGGCTGGACAGTACAGGACATACTTTCCTGGGGTAAAGTCTGGGACTGGGAGTGTGTTGGGGTCACCCTGGAGTAATAAACCATGTTGGTGAGAGCCAAGGTGTGGCTGGCAGGCTGCAGTGCACACAAGTGTCTGGGAGTGACCAGCATGCTGGTGGCTGTTTGAGAGCAGCCCAGTTGGAGGCTAAAGCAGCAAGGCATTCCCAAGGCACCCCAAGTTACAGGTCGGGGTGACACAGTTGCTCACCGGTGTGGATTGTACCCTGATATGTCACAAATATACAAAGAGGAAAACAATAAATCCCAGGAGTGAGAGTGGATGATGAAATAATGCTATGAAACATTCTAGTAGCTCACCAGGATATCAAGGACTTCAAGCAGGATAAGAGAGGAAACAAAAGAGCTACTCATCTGAACACCACCCCAAAAGGACAAGGATTCTTTAAGTTTAGCTTTACAAGGCTCATGTATCTGTTCTGTTGAGCACAGAAGGAAAGAGAGTTACAAAACCCATCATTTACAAAATTGCAGAAAATTGTTTTAAGGGAATAAATGACAAAATTTTGCCCTGCAGACAAACTTGGAAAAAATTGCCAAGTAAAATTGGGAATTTTCAGCCCCTGTGATGAGATAAGTGAAACACTTGAAAGACAGCTTTGTCTGAACTATGAAAATCTTCTTTATTTAAGTTCTAATTTATTTGCTGTGACGTGACAACAAACATATTTCCTGCTGGTTGTTTGGTCATTTTCAAGCGTGTTTTCATGCGGTGTTTATCAGACATCATAGGAGTAATCCACAAGCAGTGAATAGCCTATATAAAATCACCTTGTGCTTCATTGTCAACATAAAGCAGTTAGGGGAAGGAAATTAGTTGGATGGCTGACTGGGAGACTGGGCAGGGATATTAGATGGATGACTCATGGCATGACTAAGTAAACAGACCATGTGACCATGTTGTGTAAGCATGAAAGGACTGGTATTGGATATATTATAGAAATGCCCACAACCTATTTATTGTTTGCAGTACAGTACACCTTAGTATATCCATTTTCCTGTTTTCAGGGGATATATAATTTGATCATTAAAATTATCTCTGGGCTAGATATGAGTAATAGACTGTAGGAGCTGCAAAGGCAAAGTTTAGGTTGAGTAAATAAAACACATTTCTTATAGAAATCATAGAAGTTAGAGATGGGGATAAACCTATTAGTCTAGCCTGCTGTCAGTGCAGGATTGTTCCCTACACTATATTCACCAGCGCTTTGTCTCATCTAGTTGTAAAGGTCCCAAGAGATGGTGCATCCTTCCACCACTTCCCTTGGGAGGCTATTTCTCAATTGAATAGAGCTCACTGTCAAGTTGCTTTTTTTTAAAAATGTCAAAATGCATATGTGCACATCTTTATTTATTTGTTCAGCAGACCATAATTCCAATATGCTTCCAATACGCATTTTTATTTTTGACTTTTATCTCAATACTAAAAAAATAGATATAGGAAACCTCACACATTTATTTTGCATAGTTAAGAACGGTTTGTGAAATATTTGACGTATACCACCAAAGTATAGAAATTCAACCTTTGTTCAAGTTCAAACTGCAATCAGGAACAAACAGTGGTTCCACAGAACTTGTTCTGATCCCACATAGGTAATAGGTAACCTTCAGAGACTTACACGCATACTTTAGGTTATGCACTTTTGTAAATCTTTGCAGGACTGGGTCTTATTTTTGTGAAAAAGTCCCTTGATTTCTGTGGCTGTGGTGGTACTGTATTGGACAGAAGCTTCATGTGAGTTCAAAATGGAGGGTCTTATTGAATGAAACATAGAATCATAGCAATATAGGGCTGGATGGAACCTCAGGAGGTCATCTAGTCCAGCCTCCTGCTCTGAGAAAGGACTAAAAATATTCCTATCCTATGCCTGAGCGGTGTTTGTTTACCCTGTTCTGAATGGTGTGTGGAAAGTTAATATATTTAACAATAACAGATCAAGCAAAACAGTAAGAGATCAGGAAACTTACAGGTCAGCTTTCTATTGGAGGAGAAATTAGTGATGTGGCATCTGGGTATATTTTTATCACAACTTGTTTTATTTATACCAGTCCTGGAACAGAGGTGATCACAAACAGCATACTGGCCATCCCCTCTTCCAGAGATCACAACCCAAACACCAGTTCCTGGTTCCCAGGGAGCAACTCAACCCTGGTAATTTACTCTAATTGGAGAGATTCAAGCAAAGAGCAAACTCTTTTTTTGCTTGCCACTGCCCTCCCAAAGAACTGCATCAGAAACCAATAATACTACAGCATCTCTTCTTTGACTAAACATTTGCTTGCACACTAAGAAAAAGTACTTGTAAAACTATGTAACAATGCCATTTGGTGGCCTCTGCAGTACTCATAGAATCACAGAAATGTAGAATTGTAATGGACCTCAATAAGTCATCTAGTCCAGTTCCCTGCATTGGGGCAGGACTAAGTGTTATCTAGACCATCCCAGACAAGTGTTTGTCTTACCTGTTCTTAAAAACCTCCAATGAGGGTAATCCAACAACTTCCCTAGGTAATTTGTTCCAGTGCTTAACTACCCTTACAGTTGGGAAGTTATTCTTAATGTCTAACCTAAATCTCCCTTGCTATAATTTAAGCCCATTACTTTTTGTCCTGTCCTCAGTGTCTATGGAAAACAATTTATCACCCTCCTCTTTATAACAACTTTTTATGTACTTGAAGATTATTATGTCTTCCATCAGTCTTCTCTTCTCTAGACTAAACAAACCAATTTTTTCCAATCTTTCGTCACAGGTCATGTTTTCTAGACCTTTAATCATTTTTGTTGCTCTCCTTTGGATTTTCTCCAATTTGTCCACACCTTTCCTGAAGTGTGGTGCCCAGAGTGGACAAATATTCCACTTGTGTCTTGCTTACAGCACTCTTGCTAATACAGCCCAGAAGATGTTTGCTTTGTTTGCAACAGCATTACATTGTTGACCCATATTTAGTCTGTGATCCACTATTACCGCCAGATCCTTTTCTGCAGTACTCCTTCCTAGGCAGTCATGTCCCATTTTGTATTTGTGCAATTAATTATTCCTTCCTAAGTGGAGTACTTTGCATTTGTCTTTATTGAATTTCATCCTACTTAATTCAGACCATTTCTCCAGTTAGTCAACTCCTCCCAGCTCGATATTGTGATGCTGTGTATAAGAAAGGTGACCATTTATATCACTGTTTTACCGCTGTTACACAATTATCATAAATCTTGTACAAAGTATGTCATGTAAGGTATCAATAGAAAAGTTATGAATTGCTAAGGACAATTATCTTGTTTATATGCATATGTCATCTTTGTATCTGAAGTTAAAAATATTGGTTATGCACTTGTATCTTAAACATGTGTTGTATTCCTGGGTTATATCTGGGGATTGCATTTACATTAGGGCTAGCCCATTAAGGACACTCCACTTTCACAATGAGCCATTGAAGAATCTCATCCCACCCAGTAGGCCTTTCCTGTGGATGCCTCAGACACCAAGGAGCCAATGGCCACCCCCTGTGATTCAGAAAAAGATGGAGGGGCATGTGATATGCTCATGTGACCCTGGACTCCATCTTGGGCCAGTAACTTTCCAGACACAGGGGCTATGGGCTTTGTTTGGGACAGTCAATTTCCATGCACATACCTGAGACATCTCCATTTTGCCTTTTTTCCTGCTCCAAATTCTCTGGACTGTGGATTTACAACTAAAAGGAGTATTTTGAACTATGGACTGAGGCTCTTCCAATCTTTTGGAAGTTACCAGAGAGACTTTTGCAAGCCAGCAGTCTGTTCCATCACTGCTACAAACCTGATATAAGGACTTTGCTATCATTTGTATGTATATGATCTATTAACCATTTTAACTTCTTTTCTTTAATTAATAAATCTAAGGATTGGCTGACAACGTGATATTTGGGTAAGATCTGAGATACATATTGACCTGGGGGTAAGAGTCTGTCTGATCCTTTGGGAATAGTAAGAACCTCACATATAGTGAATTGGGTATTTAATAACCTCTTACTATATTAGACCTGTTTGTCTGTATGGGAGCTAAGGGCTGGAATGCCTAAGGGGGACTGTGTTTGGCTTCTGGTTAACCAGTTTGGTACTGCAGAGGCTTTTTTGTTATTGGCTTGGTGAATCTAATTAGTGAATAAACCACCAGGTTTTGGGGATTGCCTGCCCTGTTTCTTGAAGTCTGCCCTAAATGTGGCATTCTCAGTGTGGTCCCTCCCAGGCACATGGTCACAGGTATCATCCGCAAACTTTATAAGTGTGCTCTCTATGCCATTATCCAAATCATTTATGAAGATATTCAATGGAACCAGACCCAGGACAGACCCCTGTGGCAATCCACTTAATATGCCCTTCCAGTTTGATTGTGAGCCATTGATAACTGCTCTCTGGTTTTCCAGCCAGTTGTGCACCCACCTCATAGTAGGTTCGTTTAGACTATATTTCTCTAGATTGCAAAGGAATGAGGCATCAATAAATATTCCCTATGTTATCTGTTGGATATTAATTATTTGTATCGTTAGCCTAAAATTTTCAATGTGCTGCTGAGTTTTGTGTTGAAACACATAACCATATTATGGAAGATAGGATTGTGGAGCTGCAGTTATTTTTTCCACCACTGAAGGGTGGGCACTTAGAGTTTTTGGCACCTGGGAAATGGTTGTTGCATCCGACAATAATGGATCTCTTCATTAGCGCTGGTTGTTTCTACTAAAATGGTCATCAGCAGTGAAATAGTTGCTATTTAGTTTGGTATCATTAGGTATAAAAATCAACAGATTTCTGAGATGAAGTGGGTTGTTCACACCATATATGTGTTTGCAGACTCAGTTAAGCAGCATCATACTGGTTTTCAGTCAGTTCTCTTTTGGAAGGGCTTTCTCTGCATCTATAAGGGGGCTAGAAACTTAGGCCAAAATTTCAAATTTGTGTGCTTAAAATTAGACATCTAAATCTATTTATACACTGAAAAAAGTGTCCTGGATTTCAGAAATGCTGGTAGTGTTCACTGTGTCAGTCACAGCTGTGGATAGTGAGCGCCTCTGAAAATCTGGCTATTGTTTCTGTAAGTGCCTGTGTATTAGGCCCTCATGCCACTGGACCTCAAACTGGTCTCAAGGAGAAACTCATTGGGTGGATTCTGTGACAAATTCCATTGTCTTGGTATCTTGGAAACATGGGATCCTACTATATTGCCCCCTAGAATCACAGTACTATCCTCTGGAATTCCCTCAGAATTGTCTGAGAATTGCTTTATTATTTTTGTTATTAGGCCCATCTCATGGTACTACAGTCATCCTCTGGACTTTTGAAATGTTTAGGGTGTTGTTGTGAGTATCCCTCACACCTGACGAATGGAGCTGTATGAAACTCAGTAGTTTTGTTTTTTCAGGGGGCTCATGCTAATTGTTTTTTGTTTTGTTTTGCTCTGTATAGTTTTGCACCCGTTGGGTTTCATTTTGAATTTCAGGTTTGAATAAACCCAAAACTTGGGGTGGGGGGAAGGAACAGCCAAGATTTGCTTTATTCAACCAGATGAATTTTCCATGTTTGTGCATTTTCTAATGATTTTTTTCTTTACTACATCTATCTGCCTGTTCACTAATGTAGTCCTTTGTCATCGTAGTAGCTAAAAGTCTATGCTCTACTGCAGAAGTCCAATGATTGCCGATTACACTTCTGTCTCTGACATGGGGGCGGGGAGAGACACCTGTGCTATTCACAGACATTCCTATTGTTCAGAATTATTTATAGTGAAATTCAAAAGAGAGAATACCTGCTTCTTCAGTGCCTCAGCCCCAGCACCTCTCAGAAAGGGAGGTGCTCTGATAGGAGCTGGCTATTAAGAGAAACCAATGGGAGCAAACATGAAACTCAGACTGATGTGGTGCTCCCATGATTCAGGGGAATACACATAGCTGAATGCCTGTGGATTCTAACACCTATAACAAAAGAATAATAATTACTCTCTAACCAAGTGCAGGAAATTTGATTTAGCACAGAAATAAATGTTCAAATGGCGGGAGTTCCTGCCATCAGGGATATTGACCAACAAGGACATTTTCAGGGAGTTTTCAGATCTGTCAGTTCTAAGATGAAAATGTCTCCAGAGCAACATCCAACTGGGAGGTGAGAGTCTGATGCATCTTGCATGACTGAGCTGGTGCATGCAGCACTGCTAGAAGAACTTCTGTATTGTCTTTCAGAGAAGAAACCCACGTGAAAAGAAAAAAAAAACAATTTATTAAAGCAATACACTATTAAGGGAGGTTTAAGGTCACTGTGCATTGGTTTATCTTTGGTAAGCAATGATCTAGCTTCCACCTTCCAAACATGTCTGTTACAATAGAATATCATAAAACGTGAATCTCACCATTAAGGTAAACACAAAAATACTTAGTCATCAAGAACGGTCTCTTGAAACCTTTCACTGCATCTAAAACTTCCATGATAGTTTCACTTTCATTTCCTTGTTTAAATACAAAGGTGCATGCATGTATTTTTCCCACTTCTAATTTTTATCATTTTCAGATAACGAGGTTCTGGGTAGCTTGTGGTTGAGTTATCCTCAGCAATGACGTGATTTATGATGCTGATTCTCAGATTCAGATGGCAAAATGCACCTGCACACCTATCATCTCTGAAATAATAGAATACTGATACATATTTCTATACAGATAACTCAGTACTGTACCTGTCTTGGGTTATGCATCCTCCTGGGTAGCATCTGAAGCTGGAGTTGTGTGGAGTCAGGGCCGGCTCTGGCTTTTTTGCCGCCCCAGGCAAAAAAGCCTCCGGCTGCCCCTCCCCCCCGTGGGGGGGGGCGGCCGGCCGGAGCGGGGGGGCGGCCGGAGTCACGGCGGGGGCTCCGCTCTCCCCCCGGTGGCCAGAGCGCCGCGCCGCCCCCCTCCAGGTGCCGCCCCAAGCACCAGCTTGGGTGCCTGGTGCCTGGAGCCGGCCCTGTGTGGAGTACTGAAAGTTATAGTACTAAAATCTGAAGGCAGATCTGAGGGCAGGGAGAAAACACTGAAATGTTTAGGGTTGAATAGTGTCATCAAGACACAGCCTGGAGTAAGGGACAGTGCAGGACCAAACTGCTCCAGGAAGTGCAGGGGCAGAGTACACACACTGCACCGTCCTTTTGGATGTTGCAACATGCCCCTTCTCTATTCCTGGCCAGTGTAATCATGTACCGGGCCACTTCCCTGTCCCTTCAAGGTGACCTGCACACCAGACACAGTAGGAAGGAGCCAGTCCCTGTGCTTTCTGTCACAGGGACTACAGTTGTTCCTTGACCTCTCTTGGTCAAGCAAAGGTGGGGGAATATGAAACACCTTGCACCCTTCTCCCCTCCCACGCATACCTGTGTCAGGCCCAGGGATAACGTAGTCCTTAACTGTTCCTCCTCCATTTTAATAAAGGTTAAAGAATCATGGTTGCATATACTTTGCCAAATTTCAAGAGCCAGCTCCAGCTTCCACTGAAGTCAATGGGAGCAGGAGTAAGCCCTTAATTTGCCTATTAAATACTTTTATTCTGAGTAGAAAGAGGCTTCAGTGAACCACTACTGGCCACTGAGTCTCAGACAGAAATGTTATACTCATTCTATTCAGCTAGGGAGGGCAGATTTATGTATCTCCAGCATTAAAGAGCCTCCTCCAACTTGTCAACATGCATTCTTACAAATGAAAAAAGATAGGCATTTGAGGAGCAAGTGTGAAGAATTTCCCATTTATCTGAACGTTAACAACCACAATAGTTTATACAGTTACTTTGTAACTTGGTTCTCAGGTCAGCTGATACAGGATTTCAGAGGCAATTACAGTAAATCAAACTGTAGAATATCCCCATGGGGTAGTTTGAAGATACCTTCGAAAAATGCTCTTCTTTTTTTTTATCCTCTAACCCTAGAGCTGCCGCATCTCGCAGCTGCTTTCTTTTTGACAATTCGTCACTCCTGAAAAATGTTTGCAAGCACTTTGGATAATTTCCAATTCATTCTTGCAGGAAATGAGGATTTGCTTCCTCACTTGGGATACCTGCTGCTAGGTTTATTCACTAATAAGCATGATAAATGTTTTAGCCTTTGATCAGTGCTAATTTAACAAGTAAGCTCCACAGAAAAAAGTCTTTGAGGCTCAGGGGCTCAAGACGGTGCATGAATTGGAAATATGATTGATTGTGTTGCTATGAGAAATTTCCATAAAAAAACTTTTATCATGCTGCTGTGTTCCGAACAATTAAATCAAAAGTGAAAGATAGCTACCCTCGACAAAGGAGAGAGGAAGCAAACCAAACTTCATAGGACTTTGTTTCAAGCTACATAGGTTGATTTTCTAGGAATATTTTCAGTCTTCTCTTTAATTAATTGGTGAATTCTTTTCCCTCTGCTGGACATTTTTTATAGGATCCCTAAATAACTTCTAGTTCTTTCTATGAAAGATATCATGACATTTTTTAAAACCTTTTTGTTTTCTGGACTTGGAGAAAAAGAGAGAGAGAGAATGATCTCCTGTAAAACTGAACTATTTCACAGAAACCTATAAAGGTGGATACCTGGGTGGCAAAGTGTCATAGTAGTGAACTGATGGTTGTCATAAATGATCAAATATCAAGTGAAAAATTGCTTACATTAAAATATGTTAATTATGCAAGAAAATAGCTCTCTTATTTGACATAGGCCCAGCAGAGAAATATATTCCAGTGTGAGTGGAGTCACAGCTTGGGTAAAAGGGAGGAGGAAGAGAGATCAGATATCAAATATCGGTAATCTGTAAAGTGGAGCAGGCATTCTGTGTTTCTGTGCATCTCTTGGCTATGACCTTCCACCACGGAAGACTCCTCCACTGTCACTTAGTTTGAGGTGGCAGCAAACAGAAGACATCGGGAGACAAAACAAGGCATAGAGCATGATAGCAGCTGCTGTGCAATACGCTTTGGAATGGTCCGATATGAGAAGATATTAAGGCCCTGGATGGTGGAACATAGACAGTGAGATTAGGGAGCAAGACAGTGTGTCATATTCAGAGGTGAGCCTGACCCTTAAGTAAATCTAACTTCATTTAGTTCAAGTGCCAAGGGACCAGGAGGAAAGAATGTAGCAAGACAGGCAACTAACAGCAGGATATAAGAATGTGTGAGTTGAAGAAGTAGCATAGGGAGAGATTTTCAAAGGCACAAATGGGAGTAAGGTGACTTTCAGTGGAAGCTGAGCATCTAACACTCCTTTGTTGCCCTTGAAAATCTCGCCAAATATCTAGCGCTTTCTCCCTGATCCTTGGAACTGGATCCTCCCCACTCACCTACTTTGCCGTGAAGCTGTTGCAGCTCCATAGGCTTAGGTTGGATAACTCCAGCTTTAAACTGGTGACCTTTGCACTCTCTTGCAGGGTGGCAAGTGAGCACAAATAGAATAGATGTTTGAACAATAGAAAAAACATGAATATTTTAGCAAGTAAATGTGGGAAGTCTGTGTTATTTGTGGTGTCATATTATTTGTTGTACATGAGTACTCATAAAAGTACCAGTGTATCTGTGAAAATGTTTGCAAATCCCAGAAGTTTAAAAAATTTTAACATAAAAGGTTATTCATCCCAAATTTTATACCAGAAGTGCTTTATTCGTTATTCAGTATTAATTCTTCTGTTTAAAAAGTTTCAGACATCCAATCATGAGTCAGAACCAATTCCATGTGACTTGGATGATCAAATCCCACAGCACAAATGATAGAAAGTAAATATTCAAATATAGTGGCCGTAGGTAGTTTGCAATCAACTCATAGGCAGAAATGTCTTTACATAAATTAATCAGCAAATATTTATGAATAACTAATTTATTGGTAGAAATGATGTTGGGTTTGCAAACACTTTGGAATCAGGAAGAAAGGACAACATTCATTGGATAAAAGGCTTACAATAAATAATTTGACCAGCTCTGGTAAGCCAATCTAAGGACATCTTACTGAGTTTAGGGAGTTTGGACCAAATTCTGCTCTCTCTTACACTAGTCTAAATGAAATCAATGGAGTGTAAAACAAGTGGAACAAATGAGGTGAATCAGGCACTGTGGTTTTAGAGATTATCTTTTATCTACTATAACAGTGGATCTGACAAAGGGCTAAACCATTTATGTGTATTGCCCAGAAGGTGCCCTCTGCAGATCAATACTTTCATAGATAATAAGGCCAGAAGGGACCATTGTGATCATCTAGTCTGACCTCCTGCATAACACAGGTCGTATGACTTCCCTGAATTAGTTCCTGTTTGCACTGGAGTAGATCTTTTAGAGAAATATCAGGTCTTGATTTAAAAATGCCAAGTGAGGGAGAATCCACCATGGCACTTGGTAAGTTATTTCAATGGTTAATTACCCTAAATGTTTAAAATTTGCACCTTATTTCTAGTCTAAATTTATCTAGTTTCAGCTTCCAGCCATTGGATTTTGTCATACCTGTCTGGAAGATTGAAGAGCCCTCTTATCAATTTTGTTCCTCATGTAGAGGAACTTATAAACTGTAATCAAGTCACTCCTTAAACTTCTTTTTGATATGCTAAATAATTTGAGCTCCTTGAATCTATCACTTTAAGCCAGGTTTTCCTATCTTTTTTTATTATTCTCATGGCTCTTCTCTGAACCATCTCCAATTTTTCAACATCCTTCTTCAATTGTGGTTACCAGAAGTTGACACAGTTATTCCATTAGCAGTTGCACTAGTGCCAGATACAAAGGTAGTATAACTTCTCTACTCCTATTCAGTGTTCATGTGTTAATATATACAAGGATCACATTAGGTGCACTGAGAGCTCATGTTCAGCCAATTATCCACCATACCCCCCCAATCTTTTTCAGAGTCATTGCTTCCCCATCCCCTTAGTATAGCTTGCATGATATGTTCCTAATGTATGACTTTACATTTGCCAGAATGAAACACTTAATGTTTATTGTTTATTTTCTAAAAAAAATCCTGTAATGGAGACATTTATTTATTTTCTCACATATTTCCTAGTAACTGTTATATAACTACTGTTATTGAAAGTGCCAGATGATGTTAGTACCGTTATACAAGGCACTGGTGAGACCTCATCTGGAATACTGTGTGCAGTTCTGGTCTCCCATGTTTAAGAAGGATGAATTCAAACTGGAACAGGTTCAGAGAAGGGCTACTTGGATGATCTGAGGAATGGAAAACCTGTCATATGAAAGGAGACTCAAAGAGCTTGGCTTGGTTAGCCTAACCAAAAGAAGGCTGAGGGGAGATATGATTGCTCTCTATAAATATATCAGAGGAATAAATACCAGAGAGGGAGAGGAATTATTTAAGCTCAGTACCAATGTGGACACAAGAACAAATGGATATAAACTGGCTATCAGGAAGTTTAGACTTGAAATTAGACGAAGGTTTCTAACCACCAGAGGAGTGAAGTTCTAGAACAGCCTCCCAAGGGGAGTAGTGGGGGCAAAAGACATATCTGGCTTCAAGACTAAGCTTGATAAGTTTATGGAGGGGATGGTATAATGGGATAGCCTCATTTTGGCAATTAATTCGTCTTTGACTACTAGCGGTAAATGTGCCCAATGGCTTGTGATGGGATGTTAGATGGGGTGGGATCTGAGTTACTACAGAGAATTCTTTCCAGGGTGTCTGGCTGGTGAGTCTTTCCCACATGCTCAGGGTTTAGCTAATTGCCATATTTGGGGTCGGGAAGGAATTGGCAGAAGCCCTGGGGGTTTTTCGTCTTCCTCTGCAACGTGAGGCATGGGTCATTTGCTGGAAGATTCTCTGCACCTTGAAGTCTTTAAACCATGATTTGAGGACTTTAGTGGCTGAGACACAGGTTTGATACAGGAGTGGGTGGGTGAGATTCTGTGGCCTGCATTGTGCAGGAGGTTAGACTAGATGATCATAATGGTCCCTTCTGACCTTAAAGTCTATGATTCTATGATATAGGCAGGTGATAATGTTTGCATAAGAAACTGAATGTATCCAACTATCAATTGAAATTAAATCACTTACCTTATATACATTTGTATCCTCATATTTTAATATTTGTCTTTACAGTCAATTTAAGCTTTACATTATTTTATATGGGGCAGAATATGGAATTTGCTAAATATGAGTTGGTGAGAGTCTTAAGTCATTGTAACATGCACCAAGCTGTCGGGAATAAAGGACTCTATCTCAAGAGCACAGCTAAGAAGTATTGTAATGTGTGTCAACTTAATTTTGTAAATTATTTCAAGAGGAAGCAGGAGGAAAAGCTGAAGTTGCATTGCCTCAAATGGAGTTTCCAAATCATTATTGGGTGCATGTGGCTAAGCAATATAGTTACAAATCTGGGAGGCCCTGTAGTGGGGCAGTTGCCCCACTCCTGAAGAACAGGGATTAAAGAAGCCAAGCTAGGCTGATTGGGGAAGCAGCCACAGCTGTGGCCTGCTCAATCAGGGCCCAGCTGGCCCTTATAAGAGGGCTGGGGGGCAGGAGCTGAAGGAGTGTTACTCGAGCCCTGGAGTGGGAGGGGCTAGCTGTCTGGGAGCAAAGTACCTGAGGTGGAGCAGTGCTGGGGAAGGGTAAAGGCAGCTGGGGAGCTCCAGCCTGGTAAAACCCCAGGCAGCAGGCTGTGATGAAGGCCTACAGAGGTACTGGGGCTGCAGAGATGCAGTCCGGGGTTAGGCAGAGGCAGCTGGTCCTAACCCCTTGCCAATGATGAGTGGCCATTACAGACTGCAGTCTGCCCCAGTGAACGGGGGCTAGATGATGACTGGCAGTAGCCACTGAGGGAAGGTGGGTTTAGAGGGTTTGGTGTTCCCCTGGGAGGGGAGACCCAGAGCGTGGGGATACTGCTGGGGCAGAACCCTGAGGTAAAGGGCACCGGGGTCCAGGAGGGACATGGGGCCTGAGGCAGGTGAGCCACCGGCCAGCAGAGGGCGCTCCGGAGCTGGAAAAGAGCTAATTCCCAGGATGAGCAGCAGGAGGAGCTGTGCCGCTGAGTCTCACATCGCTACAGGCCCATTCCCTATTTCTTCTTTGGTGAGAGGCATGACTATTTTTTACAACCCCACCACCCCAGTAAATGGTTTATTTAAATATTTAAGGATGTCAGGAGAAATCTCCCTTGGCAACATGTTCATCCTCATTGAATATGTGAGTTTGAATCCTATCTTCATCTTTGTGGAGATGTCTGAGCTGAGCTTTAAAATGGAGCCACAGCCTTCACCCTATGGAGGATATGGCTATAAGGTGAGGCCCATTGGATAGGAACAATATGGAACAAGGTGTCATGACTCTCTTCTGAGGGGGACAGAGGTACCCATCTGTCACCTGACATGGCATCCCGGGAGGTATGCAGCCTGCCAGGGGCCCGTATCTGAGACATTACGGAGGGATTGTCGAGGATCATCTGGCCCTCTGACTACTACCCCATGCTACTAATCCATGTGGACACTAATGATACCGCAAGGTATGACCTTCAGCAGATCAGAAGTGACTACAAGGCTCTGGGAGTGAGGGTGAAGGAGTTGGGAGCACAGGTGGTGTTCTCTTCCATCCTTCTGGTCAAGGGTAGGGGCCCAGGCAGAGACAGATGCATCCTGGAGGTGAATGCCTGGCTGCGAAGATGGTGTCGCCAGGAGGGATTCGGCTTCCTTGCCCATGGGATGCTGTTCCAGGAAGAAGGACTGGTAAGCAGAGATGGGATCCACCTATCGAGGAAGGGGAAGAGCATATTTGGATACAGACTGGCTAGTGGGGAGGGGTTTAAACTAGGTTCAAAGGGGGCAGGTGACCAAAGCCCACAAGTAAATCAAGCACATGGAGACCTGGGAGAAGGTTTGGAATTTGGGGGGAGCATAGACTGTTATAGCAGGGCTAAAGGAGAGACAAGACAGAACTGGCGGGGGGGATCATATCAGCATCTTAGATGTCTGTATACTAATGCGAGAAGTTTGGGGAATAAGCAGAAGAACTCAAAATGCTAGTAAATAAACACAACTATGACATGGTTGGCATCATGTGGGATAATACATATGACTGGAATATTGGTATAGAAGGGTACAGCTTGCTCAGGAAGGACAGGCAGGGAAAAAAAGGGAGGAGGTGTTGCCCTATATATTAAAAATGTATACACTTGGACTGGGATTGAGATGGAAATAGGAGACAGACTTGTTGAAAGTCTCTGGGTAAGGATAAAAGGGGTAAAAACGAGGGTGATGTCATGGTAGGGTTCTACTAAGACCACCTAAGCAGGAAGAAGAGGTGGATGAGGCTCTTTTTAAACAGCTAACAAAATCATCCAAAGCACAGGACTTGGGGGTGATGGGGTACTTCAACTACCCAGAAATCTGTTGGGAAAATAACACAGCAGGGCACAGATTATTCAATAAATTGTTGGAATGTATTGGAGACAATTTTTTATTTCAGAAGGTGGAGAGAGCTACCAAGGGAGAGGCTGTTCTAGGTTTGATTTTGACAAATAGGGAGGAACTGGTTGAGAATTTGAAAGTGGAAGGCAGTTGGGTGAAAGTGATCATGAAATAATAGAGTTCACGATTCTAAGGAATGGTAGGAGGGAGAACAGCAAAATAAAGACAATGGATTTCAAGAAGGCAGACTTTAGCAAACTCAGGAAGGTAGGTAAGATCCGTATCAAACCAACCTGATAACTTTCTTTGATGGGGTAACACGCCTTGGCGATAGTGGGGAAGCAGTAGACGTGGTATATCTTGATTTTAGTAAAGCTTTTGCTACTGTCCCTCATGACCTTCTCACAAATAAACTATGGAAATGCAACCTAGATGGAGCTACTATAAGATGGGTGCAAAACTGGTTGGAAGACCATTCCCAGAGAGTAGCTCTCAGTGGTTCACAGTCATGCTGGAAGGGCATAGCAAGTTGGGTCCCACAGGGATCAATTCTGGGTCAGGTTCTGTTTAAATATCTTCGTCAATGATTTAGATAATAGCATAGAGAGTACACTTATAAAGTTTGCAGATGATACCAAGCTGGGAAGGGTTGCAAAAGCTTTGGATGATAAGATTAAAATTCAAAATGATCTGGACAAACTGGAGAAATGGTCTGAAGTAAATAGGATGAAATTCAATAATGACAAATGCAAAGTACTCCACTTAGGAAGGAACAATCAGTTACACACATACAAAATGGGAAATGACTGCCTAGGAAAGAGTACTGTGGAAAGGGATCTGGGGGTCATAGTGGATCACAAGCTAAATATGAGTCAACAGTAATGCTGTTGCAAAAAAAGCGAACATCATTCTGGGATGTATTAGCAGGAGTGTTGTAAGCAAGACACAAGAAGTACCGTAATTCTTCCGCTCTACTGTGCTCTGATTAGGCCTCAACTGGAGTACCGTGTCCAGTTCTGGGCACCACATTTCAGGAAGGATGTGGACAAATTGGAGAGAGTCCAGAGAAGAGCAACAAAAATGATTAAAGGTGTAGAAACCATGACCTATGAAGGAAGATTGAAAAAAAATGGGTTTGTTTAGTCTGGAGAAAAAAAGACAGAGGGGGAACATGATAGCCGTTTTCAAGTATGTGAAAGATTGTTACAAGGAGGAGGAAGAAAAATTGTTTTTCTTAACCTCCTGAGGATAGGAGAAGAAGCAATGGGCTTAAATTACAGCAAGTGAGGTTTAGGTTAGACATCAGGAAAAACTTCCTAACTGTCAGGCTGGTTAAGCACTGGAATAAATTGCCTAGAGAGGTTGTGGAATCTCCACCATTGGAGATTTGTAAGAGCAGGTTAGACAAACACCTGTCAGGAATGATCTAGATAATTAGTCCTGCCACAAGTGCAGGGGACTGGACTAGATGACCTCCCTTCTAGTTCTATGATTCTATGAAGTGACTTGCAAGGAAGAAGTATTTTTATTAGGGATACAGAGGAATAACAGGAATTGGGAACAACAGAGGTTTGCTGGCAAAGTGTTATTTCTGAGACAATATGATAGGTGGCAACATGCACGCAGTAGACCAGATTCTCAGCTGGTGTAAATCAATGGAATTGCACTGAAGACAATGGAATTATGCCCATTTACCACAGCTGAGGATGTGCCCCAGTGTTTTCAAGTGGAATGAGCAGAATTAGGGCAGGCACAATCTAAATAACAGTGTTTAAAAAAAGATTAACAGTCTCCCACCTTTTAGTCAGCTCTTATCTTTGGAGGCTCACTAATGTACTGGGCAAAATGCAACTTCAGCTTTTCCTCCTGCTTCCTCTTGAAATAATTTACAAAATAAAGTTGACACACATCACAAAACTTCTTGTCAGTGCAGCAAGCTGAATATACTGCCAAACAGCATTCTCTAGTCAATCATTCCTCAGTAGTTCTCTCTTTCCCAGCATACCAACAAGCCATTTTTGCTTGGATTTGCCACAGAGTGTCACTTGGAATTACTTTGGTCATGCATATTTTTTCCTTTTATTTTGCCAAAGCCACTGCAGCTGCATATGTGCAGTTGGATGCAGTACTTGACACTCTTGAAATTGTACTTCATCTTCCTTTCCTTTGCTAGGATTACATGAAGCTCATTAGGATGTTGCTGGCAGAGTCTTTTAAGTTAGTTGCACAAAACTTCAAAAAACATCTTTGGAAGCTTTTTAAATAACAACAGTGTCAGATGTGACAGGACCTTTTAAATATATTAAATAGTGTTGCTTTGTATGCGAGTAAGATACAAAGCATTTGGAGTCCAAAATATTCAAAAGCAAACTAAAAAGGATGAACGTTTTTTTTGTTTGTTTTTGTTAATGGAGACCAGAGATTCCTGGAACAAGCCACCTGGGCTAACTAATAATCTACTGTTATTTCTTGCTGTTTTCATGAGGACTTTATAGCCATGTTATTTGTTCATCTAGTTTGTTCCTTTGTAAATTGAATATCACAATCTTGTTTTCCTTAGGATTACATGCGTATAGACAGAGGTGGGCAAACTACGGCCCACGGGCCACATCCAGCCCATGGGACCCTCCTGCCCGCCCCCTGAGCTCCTTCCCCAGGAGGCTAGCCCCGGCCCCTCCCCTGCTTTTCCCCCCTCCCCCACAGCCTCAACTCACTGCGCCGCTGGCGCAATGCTCTGGGCGGTGGGGCTGCGAGCTCTTGCCAGGCAGAGCAGCTGTAGAGCCCAGGCCTGACCTGGTGCTCTGTGCTGCGTGGTGACATGGCTGTCTCCAGCTGGGTGCCGCAGCTGCCTGTCCTGGTGCTCTGGGCGGCGCAGCTGTAGCGCCGCCAGCCACCGGTGCTCCAGGCAGCGCGGTAAGGGGGCAGGGAGCAGGAGGGGTTGATAGAGGGCAGGAGAGTTCAGGATGGTGGTCGGGGGCAGGGGTGTGGATAGTGGTCGGGGTGGTCAGAAAGCAGGGAACAGGGGTTGAATGGGGGTAGGGGTCCTGGGTGGGGGGCAGTCAGGAATGAGAGGAAGGGTTGGATGGGGCGGTGGGGGGCAGTCAGGGGCAGGGGGGTCGGGGGCCGCCGGGGGGGGGCGGGGGGGGGGGGGGGGTTGGATGGGGCAGGAGTCCCAGGGGGGCCATTAGGGGGCGAGAAGCAGGAGGGGTTGGATAGGGGCCGGGCCATGTCTGGCTGTTTGGGGAGGCACAGCCTCCGCTAACTGGCCCTCCATACAATTTTGGAAACCCGATGTGGCCCTCAGGCCAAAAAGTTTGCCCGCCCCTGGTATAGACCTATTGGGCACTACCAACAGTGAAGCTGCACAAAACCAGATGGTGTAATTTACAACTTAGGACTTTTCTTCACTACAGGGAGATCGATGCTGCTACAATCAATGCAGCAGGGATGGATTTAGCGGGTCTAGTGAACACCTGCTAAATCGACAGCAGAGCGCTCTCCAGTTGATCCCGGTACTCCAGCTCTCCAAGAAGAATAAGGGAAGTCGACTGGAGAGTGTCTCCCATTGATAGAGCGCAGTGAAGACACCAGGGTAAGTCGACCTAAGCTACATCAACTCTAGCTATGCTATTCATGTAACTGGAGTAGCGTAACATAGGTTGACTTACCCCTGTAGTGAAGACAAGCCCTAACTCTTGAGAGTCTCTTCTAGTGGTTAGGGTGTAGGATTGGGAGACTCAAATGAGCAGACCAAGTTCTTCTTAATTTGAACCAACCCTTTGCACTTCATCACTTTAGGCTTGTAATTCTTTGGGTGAAATCCTGGCTCCGCTGTAATCAATGGCAAAATTCCCACTGATTTCATCCCCTGAGCTCTGAAATATGTATGATGCCTCCTCGAGTACGCTGGGATGTATGTCCATCCAGCAAGTGGAATCTGTGTGAGGCCTATGAGTGATCAACATATAGCCATTCAAATCTGGACACTTCCTTTTAGAAAACTGGCATTTTTGGATCATTCAAGAAGTGTCCTCTGTTGTGCCAGTATAACCTCCCAAGGGCAGGGCAATGGATAGACACTGAATTAATGATTTTCCCATTTCTTTCTTGTCTTGGCAATGGATACAGCAGGAAAGTAGTTAACCTTGAAAGCAGATGCTGTGTCAGAGATTTGTACTGGAAGGTAAATACATACATATATGCATACACATTTCTCTGGTTTGTAATGAGAGAGCGCTAAGGGGACATGAATTGTTTCCTATAGTTAACAGAGAATATTATTGACCTCTAAGTTGAATGTCAACAATCATGTTAATGTGATTATAACAACTTTGATAAGACTAGTCCTTTGGTCCAAATATATCAGGCCCCCATATTTAATATGTCATAAACGATAGGGTTAGCGAAACCAGGTCAGCCAAAATAAGAACTAGCTTCCAACTTTGCCCATCACTTTGCTCAAACTCTTCCCTTTTTAACCTGGGCAAAACAGCACAGGCAATGCTAACAATAGGTGGTGCTACCAGCTCCACCTGTAATATGTGTGAGTGCATGGATCAGTACTTATTCAGTAAGTCACTCTGTCTCTCGTTTTTCTGTATTAATGGATTTCAAATTGAAAGTGAGCCTAACATTTTGTGCAGATGGTGAGGCTATGCGATGTGAATGAGTGAAGCAATATGGTGAGAATAAGTGACACTGGATCATGTACCATTGCCTTTGTCTTGTCCCTTGACATCTGTGGGTTATTGGAGTGAAGCTTGGAAGACTCTATATAAAAAAGGGAGACAGGGATGTTTAGCTTTGAAGGAGCCCTGGAGTGAATTCCAAGAGGAAAGTGGAAAAAGATAGCAGCCGTGAAAGATTAAGTAATTGGGTAAAACAGCTTTTGTCAATTTTAAAATGCAGAAACTTCCTCACAGTATAACCGTGAGCACTTGGAGACATGAGTGATATTTGTATTGCTCTTTGCATCATTCTGACCTAGTCATCTGCAGGCCCATATGTTTCTGACAACATAGCAGTGAATTCTGTATTTACAAGGGTTCAGAGAACTATGTACTGTATGCAAGTACAATGCTATTGTGTTTATAAACATAAATACGTACTGATTTGCTTTGTGTTGATGTAAATTGTGGTATATGACCATTTTACATAACAAAGTTTTGAAAAGTATTTTGAACTATTGAAGTGGGTTTGCTTTGTTAGATACTTAAGATATAGCAATATCATAGGGAACATGTATAGTGCACAGCATTGTTTATCAGTGGATATACCCTAGGGCTGGGGACTGAAGATTTTCAGGAAATAGATTTTGTACGTGTTCACAACATTCCTTACTTGGGGTAAGCTATTGATCTTGTATGAACTGGTATCAGTATTCCTATAGTTATTTTGGTTTTGCTAGAGGGTGTGTGTGTAAAAGGAACACAACTGTTCACTGTGAATGTGTAATGGACAACTAGACTATGTTGTTTTATTTTGCCTGATCTGGATTTATGAAGTGACAATGAATATAATCTCAGGATTTATGCACTGCCGATGTATTATATCCTATGAACAGTTGCATGATGTGATAATTGCACAGTAGTTCCGCATTCTGATAGCCTGAGGAGATTCACTTCCATTGTTATAAAAGGCATTAAAAATACACAATAAAGTGCAGCCTTTATTTAGCAGTATACAGAATATTGGTGTGTGTGTGTGTGTGTGTGTGTGTGTGTATATATATATATAAACTGTGTGATAACTTTCTCCCTCAAGTTGAAATACTACAGTATGTGTTTGTGGGTTGTTTTTATTTATTATTATTTTTATTTAATCCAAAGTGCCCAGCCATGGAGAATTGAGTAATAAAACAGTGATCAAGTAAACATCAAGATAGTTCTGTACACTTCTGATTACTACTCCGATGACTTCTTTATTCAGGAACAGTAGTCAGATTTGCTTCTTTGTAGAGAAACTCCAGGACTGACAGCACACAATAAATCATGTCTAACAACATGCCGAAAAACTGGCAAGAGACAGCTTGTACAGTGACAAATACAGCTGACAACAGGTGTATGCATCTGTTTTTAGGATTTATGAAAAGAGAATACAAACAAGGAGAAGAGGCTACTTAGTTTTACAAGAGACATTTAAAAGCCGTTTATTTCTTTAGCATAACATAAATACAAGGAATACCTGAAAATCAGATGTACAAATTATTTTTCTTTATTTTGAGCACAAGTAGATTATGAATGGACTCTGTGGATTAGCATTTTGATTATCAACTGCTGCTGCAAATATCTGATGAGCTGATATTAAAATGGTTCTTTAAACATACTGATTAAAGACACATTGGTGCTGCTATTTTTAACACATGTATTCAGATATAAATCAGTTTTGAATTCTGCATCCAAAGATTGAAGTGTAAAAATTCCAGAATTTCATCCCTCATTCTTCCATGCAAGATGAAAATGCATTATTAAAAATATTTTTATTATAATGAATAACTTCACAAGAAAGGTCAACAGATTCACACTCTTATAACTATCTCATAAAATAAGGTGCCTGCATACAACATAAGACAAAATTCTACTGAAATTGCAAAGAATTGTTTGGTATCAAACCTACAAATAACTGAGCTAGTTTTAGATTAAACTTTTACATAGATTAAAAAAAATAAACTTACATGGCCTCAACTCAGTTCTTTGTTAATAAAAATCCATTTTATAAATGACACTGGCACACTTGTTGGTACATCATCATCTTGAATACTGTGATCCGTTCTGGTCAATCCATCGTAAAAATATTGCAGGATCAAAAGTGGTTCAGAAATGGGTGATAAAAATTATCAGGAACACGAAGAGACTTCCATATAATTAGATATTTAAAGCTTTGTTTAGTTTAGAGAGGACGTGATAAAAAAAAATTAAACAATGTTTAATCTGTGGAACTCATTGCCACAGAGTATCACTGAAGTGGACATTCAACAGAATTCATAAAAAGGATTTGGCATTAATATGAATAATGAGAACTTCCATAATTCTATGATAGAAGAGAAAACATGTATAAATGGTAAAAAAAACCCATGCTTAAGGGCATGAGCCATCTATTAAGTGCCTGGATTTAAGAAGAAACTTCCCCTATAGACTGGTTATTACATAATTGTTTATTACAGAGTTTCTTGCACCTTTCTCTGAAGTATACGGTACTCATCACTGGTAGAGATACCAGATTAAATGGACCACTGGTCTAATCTGCTATGGCACTTCCTGTGCTCCTATAATTCTATTTCCTTAAGAGAGGCCAAGGATTGGCCAGGCAAGAAGAGTGAACTACCATCTCACCTGTAGAAGATCGTCCCTCCAGGTCAGCGTTAAGGGATTTTGGTGTGGTAGCATGGGGAGCTTTACCCTGATGTTGCCAAAGCTGTTCTTGTCTGTATGGCTAAGCAGAGGAATTCAGCGTTCATTGGTATCAGTCTGCCATCTTTCACCAGCACTAGTCACTTAAAATATAAATATATAAAGAGACTTTATGAAGTTCAGTAACAAGTAGGCAATTCAGCTTTTATCAGAAATACTGGAGTGATACTGTAGTTAACTAAAATATAAAGACTCTAGTACTGTGGCATTAGTAATTCCAGTTAAATTAATTCAGAAAACCTAAACCACATCAGTATTGAGATGGTCAGAGAGAGATTCACAAAAGTAAGACATTCACAAGTAAGGATTTAAACAATACTGGGACACAATGAGGCACAGCAGGATGCCATTATGATGGCACCCTCATTGTGTCTGAGGAATGGAGGTTATTCTTTTGAAATTCCTTCTTTTGTGTGTCTTTCTGAGGACCTTACCATCTTTCTTATGCTAGTTTTATAGTGAATTTCCTTAGATTTTTTCAAAGTAATATTTAGTCAAATGTCATGTATAGTATAATTATGCCTAAGTACATAATTAAGGTAAATATATGTAATTACAGTATTATAATATCCAATAATCTTGTAAAGACCCTTTTCATACCATGTGGGGAAAATTGCGTGATGCATATACACTCTAGCTGTTCACTGAAGTTCAGTAGCTCAGCCATTAGGGTTTTTTAAAGGAAACAAAAGTGTTCAATTTACATGAGAGATTAATTCATTTCAAAAGATGATTTGAAACATGTCACAAGTTGGCTTGCCCCAAAGCAGGTCCATATCCCCTGTGTCAGAACAGGTCCTACCATTTGGAAAGTTAAGAGGGTGGGATATCATCTGGAGGTCAGGGAGAGACTAGTGAGAAAGAGCTATGGTGAGAGTCAGTCAGGAAAAGTCAGTCAGGAAACCGGAGATCTCAGGAAAGTTGTTGAGAGTAGAAAGCTCTCTACAGGCCGTCTGTGGGAAAAGGGAGGAATTGGCTAGAGGAAGACTGTATGCTTGGGACCTGGGAGAAGGCTGAAAGCAGGAGAGTAGCAAGTGGGGTTTGCTGGTTAGTGTCCCCAAGCCAGAGAGCCAGGGTCAGAGAGGGCTGAAGGCAGGAGGAGCAGCAGAGGGAGTTGCCTTCTGGCTATGAACTGGAGAGCCAGAGCCCAGGGTGGGAGAGAGCTGAAGGCAGAGGAGCAGTGGGAAAATTTGCCCTCTGACATCTCTGGGGCCAGAGAGACAGACCCAGAAGAACTGTGAGAGGTCCAGGGGGAATGAAGGAGGCTCCCCATCAGAGAAGCTGTGGGGGTTCCTGCTGGGAAGAGCAGGGTTGCATTCTAGGTAGAAAGGGCTGGGGTGATTGTCCTAGTATAAGGACAGGAGAGGATCATACTGGAGAGCTGGGGTCCAGTGAGGAACATTGGGACCATGCTGGAAATCCAGGGTATGGTGAAAGATGCTGAGGCAATACGTTTCATGTACTGTCAGGATTATGCGAGGGGAGTTCTGGATTATATTTGTGGGACTATTGTTATGATTTATGTGCACAGGATTTTTATAACGAACACTACAAGGGCTATACTGTGTGTGTGTATGTATGTGTGTGTGTGTGTATACACACACTTGAACATGGTTTGACTATTTCTGGGGACTCAGAGGAGAGAAACCGAGGCAGGATGCATATATAGTGCCTGTCATGCTGTGGCTGGCCAGGAGAAGGCACTGATGGGGTCGGGTGGGGGAGGGAGGCTTGCCCTATGACAAATGGTTTTAAATGTGATCTGAAAACAATCTTAAATTCATTTTGTTTTAAATCCTCACCCAACTCACAAAAAGGGTTTCTTTGGATATTTACTAAACAAAAATTGCTTTGTGGTGAATGCTTTAGGATAACCTCCTTTCTTTATGGGCAGGAATTTATCCATGCAATATCCCTTCCCACTACTCTGAGTTATGCCCTTAAGGCCCCCATGCATCACGTTGAAAATCGGCTGTTTTGTTCTAGTGTCAGCCTGAAGAGAACTTTTAAAAATTATTTGCTTGCTACAGCCCTCAAACTAGATGGTTTAATGAAACTGCTTATATAACTATAATTAGAGTGGTGCTATCAGGGGCAATTACAATAATTATCAGCCAGTTTATAAACACAAGCAGACCCAAAGTAAGGTAAATATAAATAAGATATTTTTGTTCAAGTTACTGAATTAAATGAGTAAAATTTGAGTGCACATACTAAGTACTAGCCATGGATTCAGTCCTACATTCCTTACTCCTGTGAACTAATCTCACTGAGTTCAACATACATTGTTATTAGTAATATAGGACAAAGGAACATATTGGCTGAGTAGTGATGGTAGAATCTTAATTTACTTTTTTGCTGTAATGATAAGATACCTCCCTCATAATGTAGCTCTGTTAAAGTCATATTTGCTTGTTGCACCGCTCATGATAAGTACCACGTGCCAAATACTCTAGTGCTCAGTCCATGCTCAGGCAAAACTACTATGGAAGTCAATCCTGATTTAGGATTTAGCCCTAATTTAACACAGTTTAAACAGAATGAAGAAAGTGGCAGGTGGTGGGGAGGATTTTTATGTTAGAGGAATTTGATGAAATTGGCTTTGTCTCATAAGGTATATGCATAAACTGTCAACTTCCAGCAACGTTAAATAATCAGCTGGGTGCCAAGACTGCACTCAGAAACTTTTCCTGTAGTGAGGATTAAGAACTTTAAGTGTTAGTTCATCTAGTGTCAGCACACATCACAATGTGAAACGAATTCCCAGACTTCCGTTCTGACACCAATGCCTAGCGACAGCTAAAGCAGCACAGCAGCAATGCTAATTACACTAATAATCCGGCTAAGTAGGATAATATATATATTCACTCTAATGAAGCTCTAACATACTTCAAAATTCCGAGGGAAGTATAGTTGACATATCAGAAAGAATGGCTGATGGGATAGAATGTAACTCTTCATCTGTCTCTGGAAATTCTTGGGAGACATCGGCAAAGAGAGAGCTGGCTCTGGAGTGGTTGCTGGTCTAGTTTTGCTGAAAGGGTTTTTGTTAGTTTGTGGATACTCTTTTTCTTTTCTCAAGGTGGTCAACAGGACATTAACATCTGCTGCTGGATTGGCTGGACAAAGGCAAACAGGATTTTGATTGTTACCAAGCTAAGGCAAGTCTTCATTGCAATTTCTCTGCTGTCAAAGAGAAGCAGGTTTAAAACAAATTGTCCTTGACATAGAGCTATAGTCAACACAGGAATTGCCATTTAGAGGTGATAATGAACCCTCTGTTTTCACACAATGAGAGTTATTTTAGTATTTTCTCTTTAGCTACTTGCTGTTTCTGAAAGTTCATATTGTTAGATAAGTTAGCGCTGGAAGTGGAACATTATCCTGTCTTTTATACCCAGTTCATGAAGAAACAATTGATTTAGACAGTCAGGAGATAAGAGCTGCTATTATTCAGAAAATTCAAAGAGCCAACTTTTTTCTAGTGGAGGCTCAAGTCCAGCAGACAAGTTGATTGTTTTGAATGTTTACCCTCGTCCATCCCTATTTCACAACGGCCTTTCAGATTATTCACATTGAATGATCATCTGACATAGCTTGGCACTTAACTGCCTGCAGGCTCTCAAAGAAGTCCCAAAGTAGTTTTGTACATCTAAACTTCTAGTTACATCTCAATCATGACTGGTAACAAAATAGATTGGATTGCCACATGGGAAACAAGAGCAGCAGCTGGGAAGAGCTTGCAAAAATCTTCAAATTCCAGGGCACTTTCCCCACATCCACCAGCACCAACTACAGCTAATGTTACAAGGGGAAGAGAATGTCAATCTGTCCCCGCCCACTGGATCTAGAAGGGTCCTCTTCTATTTATCAGGATCAGCAGATTTCCCCTCCCTATCTACCTGGGGGAAAATAATAGCAGCCAGGAGGTCTTCACAGTCACATGAAATCAAACAGCTCTGAAAGTTGGACTCTGTATATCTTTTTCTCATTTGCTGTATTGTCATTGGTTGTTGCCCCCCCCTCCCCCGGCTTCCTCTCTTATTACTGCAGCTGCCCATCCTCACTCTCACTGACCATTGCCCTTCTCACTCGCCTCACTTCCTTGCATTTCCATTTCTCCCTCCCATACAGTTTTCCCTCTTCCTTCACTTACTCCTTCCTTTTGGTCCCACAGTCCCTTTCTGTCCCCCATTCTAACACTCTCACATACATTCTCCCAAATCCCCCAATTCTTATAATATGAATAAAACATATATTTAAAATGGGGGGAAATTTGCATCTAATCATCACTGTCACTGCACCATTTCTCTCTAGTCTCTTTTCCCCTCATTTTTCATTTCTGTTTTGTCTTTTTAGATTGTAAGCTCTTTGGGGTGGGATTCATATCTCTTTCTATACATTTGAAAACCCTCAATCCATTATGGGCACAACCACAATATAGATGGTAAAACACCATTAAAATGTTTGCTCTCCTTTCTGTGGATTACTTGATTATTGTGGATTAATTTTTTGGCAAATGGAATACTGGGGTTTGCTTTATTGAATGTATTTAGGAATGTTTTGATGATGAAATGACAGAGCATTTTGAGACTATATATTCCAAAACCCAATCCATCAGTACTTACTTAAATGATTAGTCCCCTGCCATGCTAGCACCAGGCAGAGGAGCTAATGAGGGAGAATTCTCCACAAGGATTCTCTCTTCCTCCCACCCCTCATGCTGTTGGGGGAAATAGTGTGATGCTTGCCCAAATCCAGAAGATCTTTGTGGATCCATGGGATGCCAGGGCACATAAGTCCTACGTCTCCACACCAGCTGACTCCTGGCATCTGCATGCCCCAGCTCTCTGACGGCACAGCTCCACTGAGGTCACGGCAGCCAACAGAATCCACAATGGGGCTACAGGGCCACAGATCCGCAACCTGTCTACTCCTCTCCAGCAGTCCATCGAGTTTCCTCTCCCAACCCCAATGCAGAACTTGGACCCATGAAGAGGGACCTGCCAGGATCAGGATGAGGCTAGCATACTGCAGAAGCAGCTGATCTCCCCACTTCTGTGTGAAAGATCTGTCCACAGGAGGATCAGAAAGAGATGAACCAGTTCCTTGTACTGGAAATCTATTATGGGCAGAATCCCTGTCAGAAAGAAAGTCCTGTCTGCATTGTTTTGGGAAGTAAATAGCATCACATGTCAAACACCATCACCTGAGCAGCACAGTTAAAACTTGTCGGTAAAGGAATACTACTTTGACTGGTGAATGACATAGTGGACTTTGTATAATATGGAATGCTGATAGTGTTAAAAACTGATTTACATGTACCTCTAATTTTCTATTTTGCATTTGTAATGCTAGAGTTATGAACAGCGGGATAATGCAAAATTTAGGAATATTTTTTTTTCATGACATATGAAAAAATGTCATTTGCTTCTGGGCCATTTCATGGCTTCAAGATTTTAATTTTTTATCAAATTAAATGGTTCCTCTTTTTTTGTTTGTTTGCACTGCAACATGTCTCATTTAAAAATGGCGTGCCTTAGTGCCAAGGCTGATATTTGTTGGCATGTCTCTGCAAAGTTTTGAAAATTATGGTGGCTTCTTTCCAAAACAGGAACCTTTCCATGCAAAAATGGTTCAGTTTTTGAGGCTTCTCCAAAAAGCATCTAGTATGGTTCTTAATACGTGTGTGTTGTTTGCAGAATGCAGAGCCACTCAATTTCTTCTGAAACTGGATTGATCCAATGGGCTGTGAGACCTAGAAAAGACTGTGATATTTTTTTTCTGGGTCAATGTATCTACTGAAAATGAATATTTGCTTCCTGTCTTTAGTATTAGTATATATGGGATCATATCTGAAACAAACATGTGGAAAGGGAGCAGGTAGCAAAGCTTTAATGGTCTCATCAATCATCTCAAGTCCAGATTCTCCACAATAGAAACTGAGTAGTTTATTAACTGCCATCATTTCTCCAAAGGTAATATAGGTCTTACTGCCCTCTGGAGAATCCACTTTTTGGGCTGCACAGTAGTTCTTTGCATGGCTTGTGGGATTTGCAGATGGACTGAAATGTATAAATGCTGCTCTCTGTTAACCCTTTCACTGGCACCCCTATAAGCTTCTTTCTCTTTTGGTGCAAATACTGTCATAGCTGAGGATAAGTTTCCCAGATATAAATGAGAAATGTGATTATCCATTAAGCTTCAGTTTGATTCTTGTCACTCATTGGGGAAGAATCCCTATACAATACTTTTTTTCCCTGTTCCATCTGGGACCAGTCCTGCTCCCACTGAAGTCAATTACAAGATTTCTATTAGCTTCAGTGGCAAGGGATTGTGCTTTCTCTCCCTCCACTCTATTTCATCTAATCTGGTTTTTTTACCTCCCTCTGTTGTTCTAATACACCATCCATCCCAGTAGTATCTGGCTACTGAAACCCCTAAAAGAAAGCAGAGGCTGAAATTGATTGTTGAAGTAAAGAATCCTGGAAGATACATCTAGCTGAATAGACTGTCTAAGATTATATTTATATTTGATTTTAAAATCAACCTTTAAACTAGACAATCATGTTTCCTTTGCAAACTGTACATTTTCCCTTGATTTTTTTCCACCTTAGAGTTTTAAAAATAAACAAACAAACCCCAACATTAGGTATCCAATTCTGATCTAACTTGCACTCATCTAAATCAGGAGTGATTCCATTGAACTCAATGACATTAAACTGATATCAAAGAGATATAAGATTTAAAAGAAGGCCAGTTGTTTGTGGAATTTTTTTCCTCAGTAAAATAGAATTGAAGAAACAATTTGTTGTGACTCCTCCTACATCTATGTACACTGGGACTGCTGCTGAGCCCACTGAAGTCCTTGGAAGCATGATTCATCTTGTTTGTTACATTGATGACTTTGTGCAACTAGGTCTAATGGGCTTTCAGTCAAGGTATTAGTGTTTCTGTTGAGATATTCTCTCATGAAATAAAGAGAAGAATCAAGGCTCACTCAGAAGTGTCTTTCTTGGCTGGTAGTCAATAAAGAACACCTTTATCCATTCTCCACCACCGTTATTCTCTGAGATACACTGGGAGAGAACACGTTCCAAGACTGAGCCAATTGCCTGTGCTTTTTAAAAGTCAGTATTCAAACAATATTGAGGAATAAGATCTTTATTAAAATATGTTTGTTATTAGCCATAGAATTAAAATTTGGGGATGGGAAAAAAATTAATTTACTCAGAGCCCAGTACGGTTCTTCACCACTGTGCATTGCATTGTCAAGTGTTTTTTCCAGTCCTATTATAAATATAAAATATAATAATAATAATAATAATATATGGAGATATACCTATCTCATAGAACTTGAAGGGACCCTGAAAGGTCATTGAGTCCAGCCCCCTGCCTTCACTAGCAGGACCAAGTACTAATTTTTGCCCCAGATCCCTAAGTGGCCCCCTCAAGGATGGAATGCACAACCCTGGGTTTAGCAGGCCAATGCTCAAACCACTGAGCTATCCCGCCCCCCAAAATATCAAGTAGCCTGAGAAACAGTCACCATGCTCTACAAAGGAGAAAAATAATTGTAACAGAGAGTATAACCTTCGTGGCAGTACAATTTTGTGCCCTTTGGAACTGCAGTAACTATTTTACCAGATATCCAAATAAGTTCCCAGCCCCAGAAACACAAGTTTTTAATAAATAAATGAAAAGCTGAACCCAATTTTTTTCTTGCTCTCCCCCCCCCTTGTTTTATTAGTTCAGTATAAAGTTGGTGAAAGGTGACTGTGGCAATTGGGGTCCAGATAGCACTGGAGAGAACAGGGAATCTGAACACCAAAGAATAAGCAATTGAATCAACTGATTGTATACAATATTATTGTACTATAAAAAGTGTATTGAGTAAGAGCTTTCATGAAAGCTGGTGACATGCTGGTCATGAATAACATTGTGTGATGTATGTGCGGATGATGTACAAAGAGTTGTGTATGTATGTTGGAAATATGATCATAATATACCTTGTGGAGAAACCTGATAAACAAATTTGTCCTAGACAAAGGAATGTGGATTTGCCAGTCTGCCTGGGTCCAGCTTTGTAAGGCGGAGACAATGGAAATGCATTTGCATCTGAGGTAAGCACCGGTTATCAGGAGGATGAGAAAACAGCCTGGGGCCAGCTACCTGGAGCACAAGGAGCAGGGTAGAAAAACTTTATCTGGGGATATGCTTCAAAAGAATACATTTCAAACATTTACTGGACTATAAAAAGAAGGGGAGAGAACCCCTTAGTTATCCATCACTTAAGGAATGAAGGGAGCAGCACCCTCTGATTCTGTGAAAGTTGAATCCTACCAGGAAGGGCTGGGTATGCTGTAAGTGGGAAAGCTGTTTATGCAAAGACATACCTTGCTAGAATACTTTTTAGGCACTAGATAGTGTGTTATTTTGGTTTTGTTTGTAACCATGCCTGTCTCTTTTTATCCTGCTTAGTATCACATAAATCTCTGTTCTTTTTTAGTAAACTCAGTCTTCGTTTTACTATAAACTATCTTGGTGGTGTTGTATTGAAGTAGAGTGAGTCCTCAGCTAACCTAACTGGCTGATGCATGCTCTGTCTCTTTGGAGGCAATGAATGTAACAATTTCTTTGAATGTCCAGTGAAAGGGAGTGGACACTGCAGGGAGACACTTTGGGGACTAGGGTTCAGACTGGCTGCTACCTGCATGGCAGGGTTAAGACGATCAGTCTTAAGGTTTGCTGGTGAGGAGGACAGACTGGTGTGGTAGTGAGGTGACACACAGTTCATGCCCCAGTGAAGCTCTCCCTTGCTGAGGCAGAGGGGTAATCACAACTCTGAGTGTCCTGAGGAGACGGTCACAATGACAGATTCAAATGGTGCCTGTGTTTATGGATGGGCAGCGGTAGTTCAGTGTTGCCCATACTACCCACTAATATGTATTAACTCTCGCCTACGCAGTCTAGCCCTAAAGGTGATGTAGGAGTTCAGTTTCCAAGCCTATTCAATCTTCGTCTCTTGCTAAAACAAGCAATACAGGTGGGATTTTAAAAAAAGCACCCAGCATTGGCCTAACTGTGCTCCCGTTGCAATCAGCAATGGAGCCGAGTTAGGCCAACACTGAGAGCTTTTGGAAATCCTACATTAGAAGAGTGGAAATGACATTTAGACCAAGCCAGAGCTGAGGCAGAGAGAGAGAGCTTAGAAGTTCCATATGCCTTTACCTGTGGATTGACCCTTCTAATCCAAATCTGGGGGATTTCTAATGGTGTGTCCAAATCAGGCTTCTGTCCGGGTTATATCTTGCTAAGCTCTCATTTTTTCCTCTGTGAGTAAGCTTTGCATTGTGGGAGTATCTTGATAAATTTATTGAGACAGATGAGACTAGAGAGCACAGCACAACCTTCAAAATAATGCTTTAATTTGAAATGGTGAGGCACTTTAGACTAGTCACTTTAAAGTATGCCCCTTTCTTTCTTCAAAGCAGTGTTAATAAGAGCTCTGATAAAGCAGAATGGTAGCAGTAATGGGCATGTTTTCAAGTGACATCTCTAATTTGTAAATGTGGCTCAATGGCTGTTGTTGAAGTTATTACATTCTGAGCTTTAAGTCAGAATGTACTTGTTAATTTTCAAGTCTTTAACTTCATATATATTGCCTGTAGTGTTTCTTTAAGGTAGATAATAAATATCATGAACCAGATTGTGGTTGCATGGGGACTCAACTCTTCACTGCCCCAAATACAGACCCGGTACTTAAAGGCACAACTGAGTTTTAACGTGCCTACTGTAGTTTAATCAAATACTGTATGAAATATTCACAAATTTGAATGTAATATGTATAACACTGTAAGACATCAAATTACTTTTGCAGTAATATTTTTGTTTTGATTTTTAAATTTAAAGTGACGGCAAGATTAAGGATCGTTACCTTTTTATGTATTATCTGTGTTGCATAGTTGTTATGTGATTTCCACCCTTCACAATGAAAAACTTACTTGTGTACCAATCTGACACCATGTGAATCTCCTCTCTGAATAATGTATTAGATTTAAGGATGAACTGGATTTTAATTCCACCACACCTAGTTCAGATGGACGAACCTCAAAAAATTTGGTCCAGACAGTCAAAATACCGGAATACATATCGGAACTATGGGAACTCCTTTGGCCAGATCCTGGCCTCCTTCTAAAGCTCTCTGGCTCTGCTCTTTTAGTTCAAAGGGGCTGTAAAGCCGGCTTATCATCCACACAACCTTACATGTTAAGACATAAAGGTAAGATTATAGGTCCTGCAGTGCTTCAGAGACTCCTTCTAGAGGATTATACTCTGCAATGACTACACACAGTTCGACAAATTCATCTGTCAGTTACGTTGGTATAAAATCCAAAGTAACTCCACCAAAGTCATGGAAGTTACTCCAGATTTAAACTGGTGTGAGAGTAAAGTTTGGCCCATTGGGGGTGAGGTAAGGAGAGATTTTCAGCCTTCATTCAGAATTTTTTCCCTTTTCTGGGTATGATCTTTTATATAATTTTCTAACATATTTTTGTGTTAAATAGCCTACGGCAGAGCCAGAAAAGGTCAACTATGGATGCAGGTGCTTCTACTGCAGCAGAACAAACCAAAGTGCACCAGGGTCTTGTCTCTGCCAAGCTCGCTCACTGGTCATTCATGGGGGAAGCGGACAGAGAGCCTGGCAAATGAAGGACCCAGGCGTCTCTGCTGGGGAAATGCAAACCAAAATGCCACCTGAGTCCTTCATCTTCCATGCTTACCCGGCCATTTCTGTAGACACAGTTCCTGAGCAGAAGCTGATGAAAGGGGTAAGGTTGAAGGGAGCCATGTGCCACAGAGCCAACAGTGGTAACATATAGTGCCAAGTGAGTAGACTGCAGCTGCTGAAGAACTGTGTTGCCATTTCCTAAATGTAAATCTTGTCTTATTGGAAGCCATAGTCTATATTTAGCTTCAAGCTGTTAATTTGTTCAAGAATAAAGCTGAATGTAACTCCAATATCTTATTTTCCTCTTTGAATATCATTTGGGCTGTTCTTATGTATGCAATGCTAAGGGAACTGATATATATATATATTTATTTCCCTAAGAAAGATATGTTAGAGTACTAATTCATTTGGTGATAGATCATAAGAGAAATGTTAGAAAGGGGGAATAGGGCACACACATGCTATAAATTCAATGGTATCTATTTCAGCATGTGTTCAGTGCTCGGTGTAGTACCATCCCTGTTTCTGCATATAAGAGTTTTACCATGTTGACCAAAATAGATAGTTGGTAGCCAAAAGTCACAGGGCAAGTTGGATACCTATATCCATTATATCTAAAATGGAATTAAGGGAGAATACTGCATTTCTATTGCATTTCAAATCATTCCTTCCCAAATCAAATCTTACCTTCTTGCTCCTATTTATGTGACATTCTTCTGCAGATTTACATCATCAGCATTGTCATCTGTGTTCTGTAGGCTCTAAATTAGTAAAATAATTTTAACTGCTTCCATGGTTGTCTTTTTTGTAAACAAGTTGAGCTCTGTGACATTCTTCAGTTACCACACTCATAAAACAAGTTTCACATTCTGTACTCTTAAGCACAACACCCCCGTCCCCACCCATGCACACATTATTACCACACCAGTCTGACATCTTTCTCTGTCTTTTTGATTCTTTTATTTATGAACATGTTTTATGAAAGGCTGTCCAGGAAAGCAGTACCCTTTACCTGCTTAGTACCTGCTTCCCTAATGAAATTTTTATGAGACAAAAAACCTGGGGAGAAATATCTGGTTTTCACTTTACAAAATGTCCTCTGTAAAACTGAAGATGTTAGTGGAATTACAAGGATTCTGTAACATTGCCATTTGTCTGAGTTATTTAATGAAGCAAACTTTATTATAGTTATTGATATTATTATTTATGTAATACCCAAAAGTGCTTCACAGACTCTGCCTCAAAGAGGTTAATCTGGGCATAAGTTTAAGCACGTGTATTATTAGGCCTTGCAGCATCAGGCTCTAATTTGACATTTTACCCCCCCCCCCCCAAAGGGGGTGGGGGAGAGTAGAGATAAAATGCAAGGTATTACCCCTACAGTTATTTGACCTAATTATTAATTGCTACTTGTTGGTGTTTCAGTCCTTGCATATTTTTTTCTTTGTGTTATTTTTATTGAACTTTTGTTTGCTTTCCTGTTTTTTTTTTTTTTTGCAAAAAACATAGTCTATTCTTCCACAGTGAGGAAGGGGCTTACTGGGGGAGAGAATCAGGATCCTCCCCCTCCCAGTTCTCCAGTTCAGAGGGTTATACTGGCCACAGATTTAGTTGGCTTTTATCCCCCCTAGCATTCAGATTTGAATCCCTCTGGCTCATCAGTGGTTCTTGCCCTCACTGGTGTTCTTCATTACTGAGCTTCATGCCTAGAAGAAAGTGGTTTGAAGGATAAGCTATTCCAAAAGAAGGAACATCTGAGTTTTCCTAATAGACTTCACTTATCTATCCTGATTGTGTGTGCTGGGGGTTGTCTAGATTTCATTGTTGTTGTTAATAATGAGCCGCCTCCTGCTTCCACTGACTTAATTGGTGCAAGACCCAGGAAGAATACTGCTTTGCAATTCTACAGCACCTTTCATCAAAGGATGTCAAAGTGCTGGACAAACATGAATTGGTTAAGCTTCCCAACAGGGGGATCTGAAATGTTTGGGAGGCTGTTTTGATACCAGATTCCTTAATGAAAGCACAAATCTACTAACAAGCTGACTTTGCAGGTAAAATACTTCTAGCCTGAGCTTCTCAATGCATGTGCCACTCCTTCCTAAGTTGGGAGCACTTTAAGGCTGAGCCCTGGACCAGTTCTCCTACACTGCTCTCCATGGATAGCACTCTGTGCACCTTTTGAATAGGTAATGTAGCTTTGTGAGTGAAATGGAAGGAGTTCTTTAAACTTTAGCTCTAGCACATTTAAACTGCTTCCCTCAGCTACTTTAGCAACAAAATTATGGAAATTTATTTCAGAACTGTTGTAGCTTCCCCCACTTCAATAGTTCTCCTCCCTGTAATCTTCAAATTAGACATTTACAAGGTACTCTGTGCCCAGTGTCTGTTTCTTTGTACATTGCAATACATATTTATGGGCCATGGATTGCACGGTGCAGGGTAAGATCATGCTTTTATCATCTTTATTCTCCCTAAAACAAGATAGAAATTTTGTGCACTGGCTTAAAACAAATCTGAAGTCATTTATATTTGCAGACATAATGTATTTTCATAATAACTTTATATATATATATTTTACATATCTTCAGTATAACTAATTGTCTAATATAAAACAAATCCATGGCAGAAAGAGCTACTTATTCCTAAAGCAAAAGTGCTAATACATTGCATGTACACAACCCATTTCTTTTGCTTACAGGTAACTGATTTGCTTATTTAACAATGCTCGTGTAACCAAAATGGAATATGTGGCACCCTGGGGGCTTTAATACTGTACCAATAAAAAAATAAAAAATAAAAAGAAATTTCAATGTGTTATCATTAAAGATGGTGGCCCAGATTCCAGTACTGAGCTGAATTATCCTGATCCAATTGCATTAGAGAAACCTTGCAGTGACTTACTTTTCTGGAGGAGAATAGATTTCCAAGAGGAAGCCCTGCCACAGGTAGTGTTTGGAAAATTGCTCTTTGTTCCTGCTTGACCACAATAATAGGTGTGAAGAGTAGCTGAAGTTTAGCCAATTTCCCAAATGCATAGGGCTGAGAATTGATGAATGTGTCATATAAGATGATGTCAGCTACATTTTGCTAACAATGACATTGGAAGGACAGAATTTTGGATCTCTCAAAGCTGCTGTCCAGATCAATGCTCTTTTCTGTTTATCCATCTTGAGCTCATCACGCTGCTACACATTTCAAGCTAATGCTGCTTTCCAAAGCAGCCCAGCTGCACTAGCATTGTTCCAGGTAGAGTGATGATGTCAGGTCCAAAAATGAAAGAAAGAGCAAAAAGAAAAATGGCTTATTGATGGCCTTGATGCTTTGATACAGCAAGCGGATGATGCTGATAGATCACAGTGATAGTGCTGTTAAATATATATCTTTTAAAAATGTGGCATATTGGATTCTAGCATTTGTGAGGAGATCTCTCAAAATAATATATACAATTCTAATTAGGAAAATTTCAGGTATGCTTGATTTTGGATATGTAGGTATAGGCCATTATGTTATATGTATGTATAAGTACTTATATATGCAAATAATATTTGTGCATGTAGAGGCCTCTAGAAATATAACTGAACGATATTCTTTATGTTCTATGTATAGAGGCCTCTACCCATGTATATATTTGTACGTACATACATACCTATAAGCATACTCACACACACATATATTAGGGCCAGATCCGTAGAAACACTCTCATTATTTTGCACCACTCCGGTGGTGAGATACCTCAGTAAACTTGGCTTAATTAAGTGATCTGTGAAGGTAGGTTTATGACTGCTTTGGATTACTGGAATGGCCCAAAGCAGAGTGTAACAATGATTGTGGCCCCTAGTGTGTGTTGTCCGCATATGTTATATATATTTAGAGCTGGGTGAGTAAGTTACCATCTTTTTCTATTCAGAAAATGTCTGATTTTCTAAATTTTCTCAGATACTTTAGTTATTCAAAATTATTCACCAAATAGTTTCTGTGAATAACTTTTAGCCTGTTCATGAGGAGATTATTGTTAGATTCAATCTTAATAATGTGACTTTTCTAAAGGAAACAGGAGCCACATGAATGTTTCTGTTCTCTGACTGGATGAGCATAAGTCTTAGATTCAGGTTTGTAGTGTAGATAATCTTTCTATGAATATTCTGCAATACCCACATAAATCATCCTTGTGAATCTTATCTATGCTTATCTGAAGGCCTATGGTCTAGAAATCAGGCTAGAAAACTCACAGGAGACATTTTTGATACTTCCTAGTTCCAGCCAAAAATACCCACCACCACCACCTTGCAGGACCACCTTGCAGAGCCATGTAATCACAGCAAATATTCACTGTGCTATCAGTGTAGTACAGTAATATCTGATATATCCTGTGCTGAGGGACTGTATCATGCTTCTGAAGGCAGATGAATTCAGTGGCCCAGATCCTTAGCTGGTTTATACTGACATAGTTCTATGTCATAGGCCCATGATCTCAATTATTTTCTTCCATTTCTAACTGCTAACTCCCTTCTGCCATAGTAAAGCCTATTTTCATATAATACCCATTTTCATTACAAAATGGCTTACAAAAATGCCTTTCATGCAAAATTGTTGGTAGTGGGTAACATTTTCAAAAGTGTCTAAACGATTTAGGCTCTTAAGTTGCTTGGGTAAATGTTTCAATAATATATTACCTACATTTTCTGGGGTTTGCAACATTTTCTGTTATTTGTTTATTTAAAATGTTACCATTTTTAAAATTCAAATTTTTATTTTCTTAATGAAAGCAAACATTTTGGTACATGACAATGTTTGAAAACCACATTGATAAACATTTTAGTTAAAATATTTGTGGAAATCTTCACAAAAATAAACAAATTGGTGCATTTTGATCCATGTGCAATGGAGACAACTTTGAAATTTAGAAATGTTTTGCTAAATTATTTTTCTGCCTTTTGATCAGCTCTAGTAGGACTGCAATTATAATCAATAGCTAATGCTTTTCAAACCAAGATAGATATTGTCATTCCCCCCTCCTCCCCTCCAACAAAACACACCCTCTTCCTCTAGGTGTGTTCACTTACTTTTGGTTAAATTTAAAAAAAATCTCTTTATTCATATATTGTTATGGTGGGAAGTGAATGGAAGCTTTGGTTTGGATTTATCAGGTAGAGTAAGCCTCGGAGTGAGATATTGTGGCCAACAGTATTTTCAGCTCTGTGAATATTTGTATCATTTCTCTGTTTTGGTGGGAAGGGGGTAAGACAATAATAGAAAGCAGTCATTCTCCCTTTGAAGAGAAATGGATCTTTTGTCTGAATAGGGGCTGTAGGTTTGGGGTCAATATGGGACCTGATCCAATACCCCATGAAATCAGTGGAAAGACTGACTGACTGACTAATGGCTATTAGATCAGGCCAATAATGCTGTTTCCACATTGCTTCATTATGACCTACCACAGGGTGCTTGTTTAGACCCTGATCCTGCAATTTACAATGTGTGCAGGGATTTTTCTGCATATTTTAAATCGCACATTTGGGGACAGTGTAAAATTGTTCTTTATACAGAGAGAGAGAGAGAGCAGCAGACACCATTTCAGCCCTCCAAATATATCTGAAATGGGACTTAAGCAGTACATGGGCCTTGGACTAGACTTCTACATTGAAATTAATTTTACCCTGGAAGAGAACTTGTCACAGTAAGAGGGAAATACTGATTTTTCAGTACCGTGTTTTGTTTTTTTGTAATGACCATCTTAAAAGGCAATGGAGCACAGAGCCTCAGAGCACGGAAGCAGACCAGCAGCAGCACAACTGCACTATTCAGACTCTTCATTGTTCTGCTTATAAATCAGCATTCCTAAATCATGTGTGTCTTTATATTGCCTAGTTCTGGGGAAAATATAGCCCTTGATTTTGCATATAAGCTACAGCCTCTGGTGATATACAGTTGCAAGGAAGTTCTCTTTGTGGCACAGTGTTTTCTTAGCAGATCAAAAACTTTCTTCAAAAGTTAGGTGACAAACTTAAATTGCAGGAAAATAAAAAATCTTGCCATATTTATATCTCTGATTTACAAGTTTTCTTACTTCCCTGTGACTCAGAATGGTTGTACAAGGCCCTTACTATTAGAGAGGTAGAAAACCAGTTCAGATAAAATAAGAACTGACATGAACCTTATCTGAGGTTCAAAATAAGTTAGAAAACTTATAATCATTTTCATCTTTATTAGACAAACCTACTCAAAGCCCATCATTTGAGCTTCATCCACTACTAATAAATGGTGAGCCAGATCAATGGAGCTATGATGATTTACATCCCCCGAGGACCTAATCCAATATGTTTAATCGAATAGAATGTCAGTAAACACATTTTTAAATTAACATCCTGCTATATTTCTATAGGTCCAGATTGTCTCAAAGTTTTCAGAGGGCTAGGACCTGGGATTTTGCTTTAGGCCCTTTTCTAATTATTTTATTAACATAATAGGTGTTCTGATAAGTGTGTTGATACTGCTGACTCTTATTTCTAAAGGCTGGAGCACTGGGTGTTAGAAAAAATGCCTCTTCCCTTTTGATCTAGTCTTATTTCATATACTTTATCTGTTCCATTATAAAGTCATTAAATGATCATTCAGTTTGCAAAGTGAAACATTCAGAAGTCAGGAAATGACACAGTTAAGGCTGCCTGTTCAACCTTAACTCTACCCTGTTGTGTGTATGCATTATGATCTAGTCTTTAATTACATGACTACATTATTTTCTGCATGATGCCTACCTCATACTGTGAGCATGGCCCCAATGAACAGTGAGGGTGTGATCCAAGGCACCTTGGTTTCAATGGGATCTTTCCAGAGATCTATGTTCTATTTCTGCCTCTGCCATGGAATTTCAGCATGTCCTTTGACAAGTCACTTAATCTATGTTTCAGTTCTGTTTCTGTAAAAGGGTGATAATGATACTACTTCACATCACAAGGGTGTTGTGTATATAATTCCATTAATGTTTGTGATAGTAAAGCCTATAGAGAGGGAAAAACCCACAAAAACAAAAGGCACATTATTCAGAGCAGAGGTTGAATATGGCAGAATAAAAGAAAAAAATTAGTTGGAAAAATCCAAACATTAATTTTGATGTTTTGTTTTAACAATGTCAAAAATATAATATATATAAAATTAATATTTCAATGTTATATACAAGTCAAAACAAAATTAAGCGAAACAATAAAATCAAAACAATTTAGTCAAAATCGACATGTACCCATGAAATAATTAGATTTTGCCAGAATGGCATTTTGCAACAGAAAACTATTCCATTGTAATATTTCCAGCCAGCTCTAATCATTAGATTGAGCTAAGTTTGCAGATAACCTTGACTTTGTCATTTTGTAAAATCTGAGTATTCCATTTTCCAACCTAAATGTTCCCTTGAGGGGTGATTTTGTGAGGGGAAAAAAATAAAACAAAGAAATTCCATCATATGCTACTATTTGGTAGACAGCAGTAGTACACTCTGCACTGCACAATAAGTGCGCTCAGTGCAGCAGGAGCTCTTGCCTCATTCTATTTCTAGATGTACATTTCTAGATCCAATGGAAGAAACTATGACTAAGGCTAAGATTTGGTCATAGATATATTTAGTAAAAGTCAGGGACAGGTTATGGGCTTCCGTTAATTTTTCTTTATTGCCTGTGACCTGTCTGTGACTTTTACTAAAAATATCCTTGACAAAATTGGGAGCTCAGCTGCAGAGGCTGAGCAACTGTGGGGGCCTGCTCTGAGCTCTGGGGGCCATCACCATATTTCATAAACTTTCACTTCACTTTGTTAAGCATGCCCTGTATACCTAGGGAAATTCTGAGACATTGTCTATTCAATAGACATTTTTACTCAGTGTACCTATGCTTGCATGTGCAGGGCCAATAGAATCCTGGGAGATGCTCATTGTGATTGTTTAACATAATCAAATGGGCATGTGAAAGTACATTTTCTAAACCTTTTTTAACACAGCCAAATCAAATTGGATTTTCACCAGGGCAGTAGAAGACAAATCAACAATTTAGGAGCTATGTCCCTGTCGCATGTCAAGATTCTGTCATCACCTGCAGAGGGAATAGAGATCTTTTAAAAAAACAAATTGTAAAAAACCTGCAGTTCTTTGTCCTTTTTATGCTTGAAAATGGCTCGGACATTTTTAATTAAACTTTCTCAAACAATGTGCCTCCAGTCTGAGGACAAGCACACCAATTTTCAACCAAAATGGTAAAATTTTGAGAAAATAGCAAGCAATTCAAAATCCCTTTTTATATTGGAAATGTCTAAGCAACCTTAACTACAGACATCATCACTGTGTGTGCCATCTGTAATATAAGTTTTCAGTTCTATGCTCCTCACCATAGTGTCTGAGCATCTCCATGACAATTGCAGTCAGCTGAGATGCTCTAGCTTACAGTCCACAGATTTAAATGTGAGATGGCTAATGGCAAGGTAGTCTCAGGCCATGTCTACACAGGGATGTTGATATCAGATTAGTTTCTCCCCTCTAACTTCAGCAATTAAACTATAGGGAACTGACATGCATCCACACTGCTTTATGCCAGTTTAAGGTACTTTCCTTGTTAATCATGGTACCAGCATAGCTCTGTGCTTGTTTAAATTAAGCACTCAGCATTCTGAGCAGAGGTGCAATGTTCTGTCACTCAGCTGTATGCTCTGTGATTTTTCTCATGGTGTATTGGGAAATGCCTACCAGGAACTAAAAGGATTTTGGGGCTGGTGGCCAAACTAATGAACTCCCATGATCCCTCTCCTGGTATCCATTAATTTTGCCAGTGCCATTTTCAAACTGCTGTCAGCAGCATGGAGGATCCAGTGCCGAGTGATGTGGTTAGTCTTTCAGGCAAACAGGATGATGCACATGCATTTGCAATCATGCAGGTGGTTGGATTTGGCTCTGCAGTTTCATAGGCTGTTTGATGCCATGGTGATACAGCAGAGGATGAAATCAAGCACATACTACAGCAGGGCATTTATCTGGAGCCCTTGTGCTTGGTGGAGTGCTACTTCTGGGCTCAGCCAATTAGCAATGGATTGGTGGGGCAGGGTAGTGATGCAGACCTAGGACAACCAGCAGTGTCAGCAGAACTTCAAAATGACTAAGGCCCTTTGCCTAGAAATCTGCACACAATTCACCCTGGAGCTGCAGTAGCAGAAGACTAACACGAAAGTTCCTCTCGGCATGTTGCCATCACCACCTAGAAGCTCACCATCCTTCATTGCTACCTGTCAATAACCAAACAGTTTGGTGTGGGTAAAGGGCTGTTGTCATGGAGGTTTGTAATGCTAAGAGGAAAGTGCTGCTATGCCGTGGGCTAAAGCTTGGCAATGCACAGGAGAGGAGTTATTGATAGGTTCTTAAACTGCATAGGGATTTATTGATGGGGCAAACATGCTTATTCTTTGCTTTGACTTGGCACTGGGACTAGCTGTGGGAATGGCCACTCTTCTTTATTTGTTCTGACAGTGTGTTGTAGATGTCATATGCAGTGTTGTTGTACCTGTGTCGGTCCCAGGATATTGGAGATACAAGGTGGGTAAGGTAATATCTTTTATTGGACCAACAAAAGATTGGTCAGATTATTTTCTCTGCTCTAAATGCAGCCATTAAACTATAGTTGGTCCAATAAAAAATATTACCTCACCCACCTTGTCTGTCTTGCAGATATCATTCTGGTGACTCTTTTCCAAATGAGACTGAACATGCAGCTCTCTAAAGAGAGCAGTCAAGTTCAGGACCTCTGAAGTGGCCCACGCAGAATCACAGGGAAGAATGACTGCTATAATGTGTATGTGAACTCACTACTACTTGATATCATGCATTTAAACAGAGAGGCGACATCTGGTCAAGATAGCCCTGGAGCAGTGGGGGGCACTGAGGTATAAAGACAGGATGATCCATGTATGAAGCAATGCAGTGTGGGATAGTAGATGGAGGACTGCCAGAATAGAATAGTTAGGAATGCATCCACACAAACAAATTCATTGCAAAGTAGAGTTACTCCTTTTCCAAAGAAAATTACTTATTGTGACCTCCGATGCCAAATAATTTCCTTCAAAAAAGGCTGTGTGGGGATTCAAGGCACTTTAAGGAGAACTAACAAACATTAATCCAATTTAACATCCTGGTGTAGACAAGTTCTCAGTGAGGGGCCTTTAATTCTGGAACTCCCTTCTCAGCTGGTCTGATGCAACTAGGGTGACCAGATAACAAGTGTGAAAAATTGGGATGAGGGTGGGGGGTAATAGGCACCTATTTAAGAGAAAGCCTGAAATATCGGAACTGTCCCTATAAAATCAGGACATCTGGTCACCCTAGATACAACCAGAGTTTATTGGCCTTTATGGAACAGTGCAGGGTTTTACCTTTTTCACTAGGGACTTGCCTAGAGAGTTGGAATGAATGGATATGGGGAATTGTTTACTTATAGGAAGTAGTCCTTTCCTTCCTAAAAGAAGTTATGTTTACTGTATATGTATTTCTATCTATTACAAAAAATAACACGTGTGGTTTGAGCTATGCAAGGGCTCCTTTAATAAATCTAAAAACATAAAATAATAAATTTCAATAAAAATTCTTATTTGCAATCATTTTGCCAAGTGTAACTACTAATATCTCACAAAAACAACCCTCCATGGATTTTATTATCCATCATTTTTAAAAAAATACAAAGAATAACATTTAGCAGTAAGCATCTGAATCTGCGTGACAAGACGGGAATTTCTTAACAAAAAGGTTTGCACATCTGAGGAGAAATTTTAAACATTCATTTTTTTGTGCAAGTACTATTTTTTTTTTGTATTTGATAACTTCAGCTGTTTCCAAAAAGCCAGAAAGATGACAAAAATGCGAGAGCTCCCTATAGTATGTGATTGGTTAACCTTAAGCCACTTCAGCTGTAAAAACGGTGTGTGCAACTTTGAGAAAACATTTTGGATGTGACAGCAAAATTACTTTGTGATGTTTATACATTTTTCATAATGTTGTTCCCAGTAGAACTGATTCCTATATTTCTTACAGCAACAGTATGAAGAAGCAGGCTTTTAAAAGGATGAAGTTTTGCTGATGCTGCTTTTGTAGTGGCTTGTTAGCTCAGAGAATATACTGGAGTTAAATGAAACAAAGTAATAATGTTGAGGCATTAGGGGGGATTGAGAAGAGGAGTTGCATCTTCTTGTATGTGGCTAGGGTGTGTGTGTGTGTGTGTGTGTGTGTGTGTGTAAATTTGTGTGTGTGTGTGAGCTGAGGCAGATAGAAATGGAGTAAGACAGCCAGAGCAGAGGACTTAGACAATGTGTCACAGAGCTCGATAAATCTATACAATTTCTTTTTACCCTGCAAGGTCATAGATGACGCTGACACCAGTCTCCTAGCAACCCACTCTACTAACCTACTTTTGTCCCAATCACTGGAGAATGGGTTTAATGCTCTGAGCTGTGTTTCAACATGTGGAGGAAAGAATCAAATTGATGCTGGGTAACTGCTGATGTGCAAAATGCTAAAAAGCATTTTTCTGGTCTGGCTCTCCTTTATATATGTTGCACAGAATGAGCTTCTTTAAAAAAATAATAATCCCCACTTTTGAACCCCAAAGCATGCCCCAACTTTCACAGACTTATTCTTTTTATTAAGGCATCTAAAAATTCAGTGTATACAATGCACTAATCCTTATATATAAATATATTTATTTGGATTTCAGTCTGATGCAAACGCCAAATAAAAAAGCACCCATCCAAAGCTCTGGGCACCTCTGTCATATATAAAAACATGAGAAAATAGGAGATATAAAGTAAAAAATGACCAGAAGAGGAGCACTACTACTTCTCACCCTCCCATCCATCATTTGATCATCAGTCATGTGACCAATTAGCTTAAATCCCCTGGTAGTGCATAATAATTATAAGAAAGCTAGATTTGGAATATGTATCATACAAGACATTGTGTGATATGTAAAATAAGAAAGCAGTGTCACCAGGCAACCAAAAATATCGTTTGATATTTCATGTGTAGAACAAATTAAGTTTCATGATGTAATTGCAGCTGTTGAATAAAAATACATATGGTGAATATGACATGGTTACAAGCTCTCAAAGTAATGACACATTCGTGTTTTCTCCTTCAGAATTTATACACATTACTATTTTAAAATGTGTGACAAATAATAGAGCAGAGCAAATAATATAAAGCAAATAATTCACCAAATAAATTTAGCCTCTTTTTTTGCTTGTGAAATATTTTTGTGCAGCTCCTAATTTCCTCTGATGTATTCATAATTCAAATTTATTGAGCCATGTTTACAGTTGTTTTACTCTGAAAATATTTAGTATCTGATATGCAAAATTCACAGTGTTGGTTAGCTGCAATTGGTCACATGATAGTTTTCTCTTCCTTGATTGGAGGAACATAACTGTTATCATCTGGATGAAAATTTGAGGAAGGCTGATGCAACTTCACTTTATATTTGAATGAACACATGCAGCAAATGTATGTGGTATAAGCCAAGCTTCACTCAGTGACATTTTCATTCCAGGTTTTCTGCTTCTTCTTCCCCACCCCGGTCTACTTTGCAGGTGGGTTCCACCCCCAATGGAATAAGCAACATGTTTGCAATTCATAAAACTTCTTCTGTATTGCCCCAACATTACTGTTCTTCACCCTACCCACTGACCTTCAAATATCTTGAAGAGGAGTCTGACATCAAAATCTCCTTGAGGCATTCCTTATGGTGGCAATGAAATGGGGCAGAGGTAAAGTTACATGGTGGGGTGGAAGACATCATAATAACTGGTTCTCTCCTCTACTATATAAACATAATAGCCCTGATCTTTGACTGCAGCTGAAGAGTGCACAGTGCAACTCAGAAGGAGAAATTGGAAGGTTTCAAAGGTGGATTTTAAGTCATCATTGTTCTCCCCAGATCAATAGCCAGCCATGGGTGGATAGCCCTAATTTACATAATTGGCCATGTTGGTTTCTTAGCTGCTTTACACTAGTAACGTGACACAAAGCAGTTCTAACCCGGGGGAGAGTTTATCTACATTTTTTAATTTGAATCCTCTTTTGCTTGTTGTTATTAATTGTATTTTGGATCCAATTTTCCAACATAGATACCTGCAGTTCAGCATTATAGAAAAGTCTTTGCTTGGGTTTTATACATGATCTCCTCTTCTGTTTTTCTGGGGGATGGACAATTGCACCATCTTACTGAAACTGTTGGGTGTGACAGCTGCCTTCTATTCAGGATAAATGAGAGAACAAATAAATGCTCCTTTGTTTAATCATCACCAAGGACTAGACTGCATGCAAGCCTGGGCACTGGATGGCCCATGCAGTCCAAATGGTTTCCAGGAGTCTAATTACAAATGTAGGAATGTGGAAATTGATTTGTTTACACCTTTGTGTCTCTGTCTAAGAGGAAAACAGCAGAAACACCACAGAAGCATACAGAAAAAGCAACAAGGATGCCCATCAGCCAGCCAGCGAGGCAGTCGTAGTGTGATCCTTAGAAAAAGATGAGAGAGAGCTTTTAGATAGAGTGCTGTCTGGAAAGAGGCTTGGAATTGTGAACAAAGAAACTCCAGGCTGTTTGATTCCTAGTGTGTTCAAGGAAACAGAACTTTGTACATTCTTTGCAAATAAACAGGACTGTAGCAAAGAAATACTTAATGTCATCATCAGTTTCTCATCCCAACTGAAAAAACCCACAAGACCCCCAAATTCAGCTAATGCTCAGGCCAAAAGGAGTCACACTATATAGGCTTTTCTTTAAGTCCATGTCCTGATTTTATTGTTTTAAATAGTTGCCACCACTATTTCTACTTGCTTGTACATTCTCATTCTTTCTTACTTTACTACTTCAAATCTGGAAAAGATATTTTAAAATCACCCAATCATTTGACTTGGCTATTTATGTACTACTTATGTAACTAAACCATGGAAGGATATTGGAGCAGCATTTAAAATTCAACAGAAACACTAAATATAAAAAATAGTTTTTCTTTTTGCTTGGCTGTTTTGTGTTTTTGTACTTTTAGTCTTTGAACTCCTGCTATAGTACATTATAGAAGGATAGATCCTGATTCTCAAATACACTAAAACCCCTTTCTACTGCTGTGGGTTAAACTATAAATGAACATACATGAAAATTGGATCTCTTTCTGGAAAGGAGCTAAAGTAACTACCTGTTTACATAGAAGCATCTCTTTGCAGGATTGATATTTATATTAGATTACACTGTTCTACAGCCAAAATGCTTCTGAAATAAATGTAGTCAAACTTTACTAATTCTGGGTCACTGAGAACGAAAATGATGCTTAAAATTGTTGATTGGCTCTAGTTTTCAAGATATGCTATTGGGTCAGTATATAAAACCCTTGACTTGGGAATGGCGGAGGATAAGTGAGTTATAAAGGGAAGGGATCTCAATTTAAACCAGAAATGACTAAAATACATCTTTGACTGGATCTATGAATAAATCTATGACTGGGTTTGGACAGTACTTGCTTTGTAGGCAAAACAATGAATGATGCAATCTGAAGCTGGTATTGCGTCATACATGCTATGAATTGCATCATGTTATTCCTAGAAGTCATGGATGATGCAATCATAATGAAGCTTACATCACTCTGCTGAACAAATTGCCCTATATCAGCTCTAGAAATCATACAGTGTCGTGCTCTCTTATTTGTCAGTGTTTGATTTTGCAAAGGGACACATTTCTGTTTAGCCAAAGTGAGCAGAGATGCCTCGTACTTGTGTGAACAGTGCAGATAACTTCTGCTATGTTTGTGGTGAAGTGACTTTTGCATCACAAAAGCGCAGTATAACCTCTATGGTTAAGAAAGCCTATCACCTTTATTTTGGCTGCAAAATTGGAGATCAGGACAAGAGGTGGGCCCCACACATATGCTGCAACACTTGTGCAACAAATCTTTGCCAGTGGTTGAACAGGAAAAGGAAATCTATGCCTTTTGCAGTGCCAATGATTTGGAGAAAGCCAACGGATCATACCAGCAATTGTTACTTCTGCATGGTGCCTCCAGTTGGGAAAGGTGTGTCAAAGAAGAAAAAGTGGACTGTGCATTATCCAAACATTCCATCAGCTATACGCCCAGTACCCCACGGAGAAGGACTCCCGGTTCCTGATGCACCAGAATCATTCTCACTTGAGTCAGACGAGGAAGAGGAAGAGGAAGAAACTTCTGGTCCTGAACCATCAATGTCACAGGACCCACATTTTCTCCCATCCTCCTCCTCTGAACCACACCTCATAACACAAGGCGAACTGAATGACCTTGTCAGGGATTTGGAACTACCCAAGAGTAAGGCAGAGCTGTTGGGCTCCAGACTACAGCAGTGGAATCTCCTGGCAGGTGATGTTAGGGTTTCCATGTTCCGTGACCGTCAAAAGGATCTTGTCCCATTCTTCTTCATAGAAGGTGATCTTGTAGCCTGCAACAACATCGATGGTGTGATGGCAGCCCTCAACATCGTTCACGATCCAGATGAGTGGAGACTGTTCATTGATTCATCGAAGACAAGTCTTAAAGCTGTTTTACTGCATAATGGCAATGTTTTGCCATCAATTCCAGTTGGTCATGCAGTCCATATGAAGGAAACCTATGACAACATGAAACAACTTTTGAGGTGCATAAACTATGACCAACATCAGTGGCAGCTTTGTGGCAATTTGAAGGTTGTTGCTCTCTTTCTTGGTCTGTAGACTGGATACACAAAGTACTGCTGTTTTCTCTGCGAATGGGATAGTCGTGCAAGAGATTCCCACTACATCAAGAAAGATTGGCCACTCCGACAGTCATTGGAGCCTGGGAGGAAAAGTGTTCAGCATCCACCACTTGTTGAATCAAGGAAGATTTTGTTACCACCCTTACACATCAAGCTGGGTCTGATGAAGAACTTTGTCAAGGCCATTGACAAAACACAAGCAGCTTTCAAGTACCTCCGTGGAAAATTTCCAAGGTTAAGTGAAGCTAAGATAAAGGAAGGTGTCTTTGTTGGTCCTTAGATTCGTGAACTTCTTCGAGATGATGCATTTGACCATGCACTGCGTGGCAAGGAAAAGACGGCATGGAAAGCCTTCCAGTTAGTGGCAATAAATTTTCTAGGAAACAACAAGGCAGACAACTACAGGTTGTTGGTGGAAAACCTCCTCAAGGCATTCAAAAGCCTTGGTTGCAACATGTCACTAAAGATACATTTTTTGCACTCTCATCTAGATTTTTTTCCACCGAACTGCGGAGCAGTGAGCGACGAGCACGGCGAGCGATTTCACCAGGACATTGCAACAATGGAGAAATGCTATCAGGGCAAATGGAGCCCATCAATGCTTGCAGACTATTGCTGGACAGTGACAAGAGATGCTCCATTTAATGAATACAAGAGACAAGCCAAGAAGCGCCGAGTAGACACTGAATAGGACTAAACTATGAACAGAATGGTTTTTTGCCTTTTGTTTCATAATAAATTTTATTTATATAACCCTTTGGCTGATTTTTAAAGTGTTACATAAACAGGACAGGTGAAATATTATCATGTAAAGCAACCATAAACACATGAAAAGACCTAGGTTTACAATTTATGATTAAAACTCTACTATCTACACAATATACATAGACATAAAATGTAAAAACTTAAATATCTTAGAAACAGTAGCCAATCAGTTGTTTTAATTGTCATATTTTAATTCAGCACATCAAAATACATAATAAATAGCACATTTTATCTCTGAAGCAGACGACTTCTCAAAAATTGTAGACCAGTGTTACAGGACAAGTAACCTAAAATCTGCTTCTGCATACAAATAATTTTAAATAATCATACTGCTCACTCATATATAGTACTACAGTATCATGTAATAGACCAGGGGTCGGCAACCTTTCAGAAGTGGGGTGCCGGGTCTTCATTTATTCACTCTAATTTAAGGTTTCGCATGCCAGTAATACATTTTAACCTTTTTAGAAGGTCTCTTTCTATAAGTCTACAATATATAACTAAACTATTGTTGTATGTAAAGTAAATAAGGTTTCAAAATGTTTAAGAAGCTTCATGTAAAATTCAATTAAAATGCAGAGCCCCCCAGACTGGTGGCCAGGACCCGGGCAGTGTGAGTGCCACTGAAAATCAGCTCGCGTGCTGCCTTCAGCACCTGTGCCATAGGTTGCCTACCCCTGTAATAGACTATATACACTGTAGCTGTGATTTTGATTCAAGTTACACTGGAGTACATACCAAGTAACTCTTAATTCATGCATTTACACCTATGTAATTGAGATCAAAATCTGTATGTGTGAGTTTTTGCCAGTTTGAGCAGGTATTCCTTGTCTATATAATAGGGAATACTGCTGGAAATATCTTACCTACCAGTAAAAAATCTTTTAAAGTACATATACTGCATTTGTGTGCTGTATATGTATTTTAAATGTGGTTGTATCATTTCCATGTAAATATACAGTTATTGCTACACACACACACTATAAGATTGTAGAACCACCTATTTTATATGTTTAATGTGCAAAGTGATATTTTCCCCAAAACAATGTTATGTAAAAGTAGGGTGACCAGATAGCAAGTGTGAAAAATCGGGACCAAGGGTGGGGGGTAATAGGCACCCATGTAAGAAAAAGCCCCAAATATCAGGACCGTCCCTATAAAATCGGGACATCTGGTCACCCTATGTAAAAGATTAGTTGTGCTTGTGTCTGCCACTGCCTTGCCTTTAGAAACACATACTGCAGCTGCTAAATTAAGACAAAGCTGCTGCCATCACTTATAAAACTGGTGCCTCTTTTGATCCTCAGGGAAGACAATAGGTTAATAGTCAGATTTTGCCTCTTCCCAGGCTGAGAAGAGAGAGCCCATTTTCAGTATTTAAAGGAATTAAGTGGCTGGTGCAAGAGATAAGCAATCCTTACAAAAGCACTGCCAATTGTTTATTGTGCTGACTGTAGCTATGAAAGGGATCCTCCTTGGAAACACTGAATAAGGATCCTTTAGGTAGTCTTGGCAACAGCATGAATTTGTTTCTCACACCTGCTATTAGTTTTCCTCTCTCTTTTTCTCACCTGAGCTGTGGTACTTTATGAAAGGCAACTCTATGCATACATCACTTTGTCAATAATAAGGAGGGAGAATTTGGATAAAATGAGAATCCTACTGAATCTTTGCCCAGTTGTAGAATCTGAACCAAACCTTTTTCGAGAGTTGAGTATCTCTAAAAATGTTCTTCAAATATTGGCTCAAATACAAATTTTCAGCTATGTTTGCACCCCATTTATGTTTGCTTTCTGCAAACACAGAGCCAACAATTTTACTGCCAAGAATGTGACTGGGAGGGGACCCTATTTTAAGCAAATATTAGAAATATTCCTCCCAAAATTAGTTTTTTCTCTTAATCACCATAACTAAAATGAATAACGTGCACCACAGATTCTTATCCCTGTTTGCATGATAAATTGCATTTGCGGGACAGTGTCTTTCATTCAAGACTCTCAAAGATCTGCACATTTATTAGTGAATTAACCCTCTAGTATAGTCATCAACCCATTTCATGATAACTGAATCCCAGCCAAGATATTGTCAGAACCTATGCAGGGCCGGCTCCAGGCACCAGCTTCTCAAGCAGGTGCTTGGGGCGGCCGTTCCGGACAGGGGCGGCAGTTCCAGGTATTCGGCGGCAATTCGGCGGACGGTCCCTCACTCCGCCTGGGAGTGAAGGACCTCCCGCCGAATTGCCGCCTCCAGAACGCAATCGCGGCTTTTTTTAGATCGGGGGGGTTTTTTTTTTTTTTTTGGTTTGGTTTTGGCTGCTTGGGGCAGCCAAAACCCTGGAGCCGGCCCTGAACCTATGTCACAATATTGTGCAAAACAGGCTGCGGTTCCTCTGTCTGTGAGCTAAGAACTAAAGTGTATTTCTGCTTGTCCACCCTCTCCCCCTTGTATTTACTACAGCTGAGTCCTGCCTTGTCTCTGTTGTGAGGATCACAACAAACCTCTCAACATTTCCCTTCTATGTGGTAGATAAATATTATTAAAACCGTTTTGCAGATGAGTAAATGGGGGTGTAAAGATGGTAGGTGTCTTGCCCAAGCACACAAGGTAAGTCAGTAACAAACCTGGGATCAAAACCCAGAAGTTTTGATACCCAGTCATATGTCTTAAACAGAGGGTCAAAAACACATATACTACCTTAAATACACATGCATGCACACACATATTATATATACACACATGAATAGCATGCATATCCATGTAGACAATTGATTATATGTGAATAAGCAAGAATCTTTATTTAAAATATATATGGAAATATATTCTTTCTTTATCATATGTGTGTAGCTATTATAAGCGTTTCATATAACTAATGCATTTAGCAATTCTTAGGCGTAATTTATTCTTTCACTGGAACTATTATACCAATATTCAATTCAAATGGAAAATGTAAGTATGTTGACTCTCAGTTAAATGTGAATTTTTTCTGCACAAATATTTGGAATATAGTGAGCCCCACAATTCTGTCCTTTTGAATCTATGCTGGCAAGCTGAGCGACGTTAAATGAGAACACACAGCAAACAATGTATTAGTTTTACAATAAGTTACAACAGAACATTTCTTAAATTGTACTAGTTTTAGAAAGATGGCTAAACGCCATTAGCCCTTTCTGATCTCCATCTCCCAACACTTACATATCCCTATGGCGTAAGCGACCTACTAAGAAAGTAGCAGCAGTTTAGTCAGTTAAACTGGAAAAACAAACTTTAGTGCAATCTACAACCCAAACATTTGCAATTTGGGGCATGTTAAATTTTGCTAATCTTATATCAATCTACAGGCTAAATTAAATGCAGTTTACCACAAAACTGTATACAGACCTGAGTGTAGTGATTTTTCACCATACTGCCAGCTGGGAATACTCAGCCTGCAGCACAGCCTAGTCATGTTTCCATCTTACCCATCCCCACCCACTATGCTGGGAGCTGCAACAGTATTGGGGAGTGACATAGGAACCAGTTCTGCTGTCTCTCTAGTTTCTGAGGTGATGTGGAAATTTCGATTCCCTGAGAATCTGGCCCATCATGCCTCCAGTTGCTCAACATTGAATGGGCCTTCTCCATATTCAAAGCTGCTTTGAATAGAGCTTAAACTGTGTCCTGCATGTACCTAAGATGGGAATTTACCAACCTCATAAAGATTCCTACACAGACTACTGTTCCAAATTTTTGCAGGTTCTAAACATTTAAAGGGGAAAAAAACAATTCAAATAAACTTTGTAAAGGTTTGTAAAATTAAAAGCTTTATTGGTCAAAACCCACTTTTCAACAAAGATTTTTCAACAAATCCATCCATCACATATATCTTGTTTTCCCGAAGTTCAGTATTTTCAGATGTGCTCAAACTGTTGCCAAATACACTTGTTTTACTCATTGAATCACAGTGTTACAGAAAAACTAAAGAAAGACAGGATTCTTATCAGTATGCAAACTCGCAAAATGAAAAACCGTTTGAAGGCAAACGGTATATGACCAGCCTGTGTTTCTGAACTGAGAGAAAGAACTAGATCCACAAATATAATGTAGGTTGCAGTCTCATTTCCTTTGGATTCAAGAGGCTATAACATATGGTACCTTGAAGCTAGATCTGTGGGAAACTAATGTACAATACATTTTGATAACCAGAGCCTTTGTGAAATACAGTGACCTAAGCCTGACATCTAAAATCAGCATTCTCCTGATGTCCACAAGTATGTAATTATTGGAATAAAAATATAGTTTGTAGGAATAAAAATATACAGTTTAACAATACATATACTACAAAGTGTCATATCCTAACATCCAATTTGGAGCTGATCCTCAAGATGTCCTTGTCTTCAAAAGGCTTACAATATATGTTGGTGCCAAATCAGTCATAATTTTGGCTATAGACTCTATTGCTTTGAACTGTCTAAAGTGAACTACAGTTCATTCACAATGATCTGTTTATACAGTTCAAAGCAAAAATATATAACATGTCATAGAGTTTTATACACTGTATACTACGTTAATGCATTTGGTTTCATATATTTTGTCCCAATATTTATGTATGAATAAATATAACTATATTTTTGTTTTCACTAAGCTAAGAAGAATTTATCTTTATATGAAAAAACTATTTTCTGGTTAGCTAAAAACCAATGCAAGTTTCCACTCAGAAACAACTGGACTTTTCTGAGTGAGCCTCAAGCCAGTGTGCTGCATCTTAACTTGCATCCAGAGGGCCTAAAGATTTTTGCTTGTCTAGCTTGAGTTGCTATCGTACATCCAGTCCATTATCCAACTCAGGCAGTCACGGGGGCTGATTTCAACAACAAACATTTTTATTTGAAGAAGAATCTGGTTCTGGATTATCTGTTTGTTTATAAATGAAATGCAGTTTCAGAGAACGCATATGTCCCCAGTTCATTCACACACAATTGACAAAGTTCAGACCAAACCTGTGAAGTTTTATTAGGCCATGGGAAAATGTTGACGGTGCTTCTGGATGTTATTTGGGTGAAATAAATGGCAGAGGGCCTGTCTCTTCCAATGAAATGTTGGGATTTTCCCTATGTTTTCCTCACTTATAGGTGTCACATTATTTTCTGGGCTGGCAGAAAGGCGCTGGTTTTATGATTAGTTTCTTCTTACTTGCCTTTTATTTAGATTCTTTCTGGAGTCAAGAAGACCACATAAGAATCAGCCCCACCCTCTGTTTGTTTCCTCAACTACTGGTAAAATCCAAGGAACATATAACCTTAGATGGACAATAAGAAAAATATTGTAAGACAAGTTGGAGGCAACTTTAAAATGTTTCCTTGATCTTAATCAAGGATGCTGCTGGAAATTAAAGGCATCATTATGGGCCCCATTCTCTAACCCTCACTCATATTGACTAGTTACTCGTGACTAGTTCCATTGATTCAACATGAGCAAGAATTGCAGAATCTGTCTGAATAGTCGCTTGTTGTCAGAGGCTATTTTAGTTTGCAAGTGCTTTGTGATCCTTCAGGATGAAAGGTGCTATGTGTAAAATGTATGTAAAATTAATACGTACATATGATCCTTTCAAGAAGAAATAATCTTCCTTTTTCCTGTTTTAGTATTTTTCAAGACAGAAAAAGAGAAATTCAGCGGCTGCAGAAAGGGCTAGATCATCTACAGATAGTGTTCATTCTTAGCCTACAGTAAAACGTCAGCAGTGACTTCTGGGTATATCCAAACCCCTGGGAAATGTACACAGCATCAAAGCAGGCACCAAGGTAATCTAGAGAGAATTAACTGCCTTTGGTAATACTGAAGAATACTTTGATGATAAATATCTAGCTGTACACGGAAATTCATCAAATGTTTAATACAATTGAACTGACAAAACTTTTGTAGAGCTCATGCAGCGGGTTTTTTAATTAAAGAATATAGGACTTTTGTTTATAGATTCTTTATAAATGCCCTTTACACATTTTGCCCTGAGACTGAGCCAGACGATAACATTATTGAGAGTTAAAAATAAAATCTGATGCAGCGTTTGAGATCAACTAGGCTTCTATCAATTTAACACTAATGGGAACAAAAACAACATTGGTAGAGTGTGTAGTGTTGTAGAGTAAGTAGGGATGTACCTGCTGAGATATGACATTCACTAATGGTATAAGAAAGTGCATGCTTTCCTATCCAGGTATTTTCTACACATCATGGAGACTCAGCCAAACCAGATAGACACTAAATGCAGTGGGGTCACTCATGAGTGAGACAGAGAGAGGGTGTATGTGAGAGCCTGAAGCCATCACCTGTAAAAACATTTCCGTTCCCATTGCAACTAAATTACATCATTGTTCATGGTATGCATCCTTTAGATATTCCCTGCACTAAATTATAGGGAATACCATGATGATATTCACTGGCTGCAAAGGTAACAGAAAGTTTTTAAGGGCAACAACTGTGTCTTTTTACCTCTTACATCATTCTCTATTAGACCTTGTCTACACAGGAAAGTTGCACTGGTTAAAATCATTTGGGGAAAAAAACCCTACTATGTGGACACCATAGTTTGGGTTAAAAGTGTCTCTTTGTGGTTTCACAGTAGCAAGAGCATAGTTCAGGTTGCCTCAATGTCTCACCTTTTTTTGTTTGTTTGTTTTGCAAACTTGCCACAGGGATTTGAACCAAATTCCAGCCATTAATTAATATGGGAGTAGAATGATCTTCAATGTGTGTTTTGTGTTATTTTAGGAAATTTGGGGAAACCGTAATACCAGAAAAGCCTTATTTTTCCCCCAAACAGTATATATTTGGTGCCCTGTGCTGCTGTGTGAACAGTAACATTGTGACATCAAAGATAATCAGCCACTCATCACTTCCTCCCTCCAGTTCATTTGCACACTTGGGGAGAATCACTATTCCCTGGGTTGTCATGGCAACCACCTTTGATAACCGATTTACCTCTGACTATTATTATTATTACAAAGGAGGCATTACAATGAAAACAGCCTGTGTATTGATAAGCTCCTGCTGTGCTCCTTTGGGTTTGTCCTGGGGTGAGTTACTCTGTTTCTTTTCAAAGGGCAATTTATTTGTTACTTTTCTCAAAAAAGATTACATGAAAGTAAGGTAGAGAACTCCAGCTCCTTCTCATGTATATTGTTTATAGGCTTCTTACAAACTGGGACCTATGGCTTTCTGAATAGTTACCTTCTAAAACAGTGGGAAATTATAGCTATGAGTTCCTGATCAGTTTTCTGATACATCATTTTTAAAAAGTCATTAAAAGTTGAAATATGTTTTGTTTGAATACAGTTTAATCACTTTCAGTATATTAGATGACATGACATTGAATGGTGAAATATGGAGCTTAACAAAGATAACAGTGGCAGTAAAATATACATTAAATACAATAAATATGTAAGTGATTTTATTATTTAAACAGCACATGTATAAAATATTTTCTTTCTAGTAAACAAAAACCTACAGAAAGTTAGAAACAAGAAATTTGATTTAACATTAGTTAAGGTAGCTCTCATCAATAAAATAAACCATACAAGATTAGGAAACTCAAAGTTAAGGATTAAAAGGTTGCAAAGACAAAACTCTCAAGTTAGAAAATGCCAGAATGAACATTGCCCATGTAACTTTAATTCAGCTCACTTGTGCATATGCATTATGACGTAGTCTTTAATTACATGATCTCATATTATTTTTACACAGGATCCCTGGTTCATCTGCCTTGGAGATGAATAAGGGCTGTGTCGTGAAAGAGTCTGTTGTCTATAGAACTCCTGACTTTTTTTTTTTACAGAAGCTTGAAGGTATGTAGTGAATGAGGCAGGGCACAGCTGGAAGAGAAAGGATGGTCTTGTCGTTAAGGCAGTTGTCTGCTACCCTGAAGATTTAGATTCTATCCCTGCATCTGCACCAGAACTATGCAGTTCTTTGCAAGTCACTTATACCAAACTTTTCACAGATAGTCACTTTGGCATGTAATTAAAGGTTGTATTGTAATGTACAAGAGATCCATATTAAGGACCTAGGCAATGTTTGTACTAGCATTTCCTAACCTGAGTGTGCTTGATTTTTGCAACCTTTTAATCCTTTTTCATCCTTAATTTTTTTTTCTAATTTTTTGTGGTTTAGTTTACTGATGAGAGAAGTTTTAATGAATGTTAAATCAAGTGTTTTGTTTGTGATTTTAAACCAAGCTTAAGTGAATGAGGAACAGGTTTAGGATCAACCAAAATAAACCACTCTTAAAGCAAAATAAGAGCATCCACAGGGAAGTTTACACTGGTTTAACTAAATCTGTTTAAAAACTGATTTAAAGCTATTCCTAAACTGAAATATGAATGTCAACAAAGAGTTTAAATTCACACCTTATATTGACCTGGTGCAGTTTTCTCATGTAGACAAGCCCTCAGAGTTGCACGGAAAATTTTCGTACACCAAGAATTTCAAAAGGCCCAACCTCTCTGATTATGGGAGCAATTTATATTTTCAAAATTTGCACATACTGTTGTTCCCACACTTCAAATTTAGTTCAAATCATAGTAACTGTGCCTTTCTCTGCCAAAGGCCTGATCCAAATTTCATTGAAGTCAATGGAAGTCTTTGAATCAAGTCATAATTTCAGGCAAAAATCAAGTAGCTAGAAGCACAAATACTCTGATATTTGGGCTTAAGTTTTGTGCCAGTGCAAAATGATGAAAAAGAATTTGGCTGAGTCTTTAAAAAAGCAAAACAGCAACAATAGAACAAAACAGCCCTTTGAAGATCTAGCCCAAAGTGAAACCAAATACATTTGAATAAATCACTAGCTGTACAAACCATGTGGAAAAAATAGCCACTCCAATGCAATTTTGTTCCCTTCCTTCAAATGATAGGTGATTTTTCATGAGCAAAAGTGAGTTTTATTTCATGAGATGAAACTGCTGCATCAAAACTGCTGGATGACACAGGGAGGGAAGTAAGGGAAGAAGGGGAGTTTTTTATTTTAAAATGACAAAAACAGCAAACTGAAGAAATATTTATTTTTAGACATTAGCATCTCTCTCACATAATTTTAAACAGGACTGATTTTAAAAAATACATAATTGAAGAAACCTAGAAAGATGAAATGAAAAGACAGAAGAGGAGAAAGAAAAAGTAAGGATTAGAGGAAAAATAATATGGCAAAGTGAACAAAATCTGATCAGTCCTACCATATTCTCAGACACTCATATTCTTGGGATTCTAGAATTGTACCTATATTATAATTTGTGTTGTGTCATTACCAGCCCTTAAAATGCTGACCTAATTTAATAAAATATAACAAATATTTGATTTACATAGAAGAGAAAAAATGCTGGGGGGAGAATAAATTCCACGTACTGAGTTTATATTTTCCCCCTCCTCGTGAATCTAGCCCTATTGCTTGACAATTTTCACAACTATAGAGAGAAAGCTCAAAAAGAGAAGATGTGTGTGGCACTGACTCACTCATAAAGCTTCAGGAAGTGTTTGTGTAACCCACTGGTGAGTGTGTTACAGGTTCCTGTCAGTGCCTGACCTGAAGATTATATGAATGTGTAATGCCAAAAGAAGTTTAGCTCAGGGTATAGTAGTTGATGTATTTCAGCTCTGGACGTCCCTGGTTCAGTCCCTGTAAGCAGGGCAAAAATAATGAATATTCATCCAGGTTTCAAATTGCTGTTGGCCTCAGCGACTTGGGATGAGAGTCTTTTAATAGATGTAACCGATTATTGAGTATGTGTTACAGATCCCATTCTATGCCCAGTCATATAGAGGATATGAGAATGGTACAGCCCTACAGGAGTGCTTTAGCTCAAGTTGTAATTTAAACTTTTAGCTCTGGAAGTCCACGGCTCAGTGCCTGCAGTGTCAGCCAAGAGGGCAGTTGTCACATTTGAAAAAAATTCCCCTTGTATGAATAGAAATTGTGAAGGGTTTAGTTCTTGTTCTTTATCACTTTTTGGGGAGCGGGGGAGACAAAAAAATTTTTTTGAACAGGTGGAAAGCAACCGCTGAGATGATAATGAATTCATCCTAAAACACATATCTACATCACCTAGATATTTTATTAACACACTGTAGAAAGATACTAATGCAGGTGAGCTTCTAGCCCATATAGAAACCACTAGAACAAGGCAAGGGGAGCATGAACATAAGGCCAATAGGCTATGATGTGGCCATACAAAGGTGTGGTAGGGAAATGTCACAAGTGCAAGAGCGTTAAGTGGTGCATGGATTGGAAGTCACCTTTGTGGATATTAAGTCTCTTTTTTGGTATCTGTTTGTCAAAGAGATTCAGACCCACATTAACTTTAATGGTAGGATTGCATGTACTAGATAGTTTGGGCTATGCAAAGGTGGTGTGTATTTTGTAACTCACCTCCAGTTCTTCTCAGTGCCACATTAGTGTTACAGCATATAAAAAAATAATAAAGATACTTATTCATTGTGCAGTATTTCAAACAACGTTAATAGGTGACAATCTCTGTATAAATAAGTGTATTGCCAAACCTTTCTCTGCTAACCTTGCAGTGTCCTTTCTAAATACCTCAGTGCACTAAGAACTCTGAGCACCTAACTGAATCTCATCATAGTAGTAGACTTCATTCAACAAATAGCAAATTCAAGAATTTTAGAAGGCAATGGCACATTTAGAAACCTAATTGCTTTTGTTTCTAAGATACCTGTCTAAAGTGCTTGGTCTCTTAGCTCTGTCATTTGTCCTGTCTCTTTATTTCTCCCTGAAATGTACTCCATAGTAATTTGTTGCTAAAACCAGATATCTTTGTGGCTGTTTCAAGTGTTGCTAAATGAGGAGATAATTTCTAACTAGATCATCAGTCATTTCTTACTTTCCCAAAGAAGAAAAAAGATAAAACTTTGCTCCTAAACTCTCTTTAGTGAATATGGAAATAATTCAAAGTAAAGCACACTCAGTCTAAGATTTATGATGAGGCAACATTCATTAGCTCATTAGGAGGGGAAAATAAGTTTTGAAATGGTTCATGAATCTAGAACAAACAGAAACTATGGCACCTAATTTACCTTGGTCTGAATCACATTACAGATTACCCTGATTTAATTAGGACTTACCACAGAGCATTCAGGTGCTGTCTTCAGTAGTATTATATACAGGGTAAACCTAGTTTCATTTAAAAGAATATAGATTGTTTGAAAAGGATAGCATTCCTAATTGGTTTTAGGACCAAAGCTTTGGAAATATACATTCACTGTAAAGACTTTTTGTTTAAAGAGTAGTGAAAACTCTACCAGAAAAGAAATTATATTTAAAAACAGTCATTTTAGACATAATTACTAAGGAAGAGGGGAAAAAAATAAAAGTAGCTCATTTTAAAATATTATATTTTTCTACAGCTGTGAAAGAAAAATCACTAGAATAATCCCTTATATATCAACACTCCACAATATGAGCCAGATTCTTAACATGTGTAAATCAGCATAATTCAACCTGCATAGGAAAAAATGTCACTTTGGGATTTATTTTTTAAATTATGGCTTAATTTAATGTATAGGTGAAAGTGAGAGAGCTAATAGTATTTCCCTGGGTCAGCTATAACCCAGTCAAATACTGTGCAAGCATCCCTATACAGTTCTGCCCATAAGCCTTGTTCTTGAACTGAAAAACCACTGTGAATCATCCTGCTCCAGAACCTAACTGGAGAGATAATATTTCCTGCATTATAATGATTAATGCATCAGTATTTTGGTGTAAACAGTAACACTTGTTACTGGTTCAGTCTAAATAATAGCTTTGGGTTAGAGGTCAAAAGTGAATGAAACAAAATGAAGAGGGGTCATATTTGGCCTTGGTTATAAACAAACTTGCACCCAGTTTAACTAATGCTGTGTTTTTAAACTGATTTAATTCAACCAGTGCATGTTTATGTGTAGACAAGACCTCTCCCTGAGTTGCTGAAAGAAAGACAAGAGCTTGTGAGGTTCCCTGTTTACTCAGAAACAGTAAAGCGCAAAGGGAAAATCACAGGAATAACATTGAGAGCCACAAAACCTGAGTGAGGGACCCAGGTTCCCTATGCAGTGAATGGGGGGAGATAAGTATCTAAGAAAAGCCACTATGCTAGGCAGGGAACTACCTAAGCTAGCCAGTGGGAGATGCTGACAAGAGGGATATGTCCTAAGCCCCACCCCTCTCATGGAGATAGGTACATAAGTCCAGACTGCAGAGAGGTGCCTATCTCTGCTTGTGATTCACAAACCTGGAGTTAGGCAATTTAGGTCTCTGAGTTATTTATTGTGAAATGAGTTAGGCACTTGCCTGACTACACAAAATGGTGGCAGCAGCAGGTGATGGTGGTGTTGTCACTACCACCCTTATTACTCTTAGCTCATAATACTCACCTGGGATATTCAGGTTAAAGTCCCTCCTCCTCTGAGGGTAAGAAAGGATTTGAATAGTGGTCTTCTGTGCTCCAACCACTGAGCTATTGAGTGGTCTAAGTGAGACTCTCTTAATCTCTCCCGTTGAAGCTGACCCACTTTGGGTTAAATGAATAAAATCATTAGAGGATGGAAGCAAGTGACACTATAGCTCAGTATTTAGGGGACCCACCTGGGAAGTGAGAGAGACAGGGTCTGCTCCCCTGGCTCCAATGATCCTTTAATTATTTATACACAGTGGAACAGTTTCAACAGGAGGGACTCTTATATCAGAGCATCCCATAGCCACGTGGTACAGTCATGTTCCTGAGACGTTTGGGAGACCCCCGTTCCAGTCCTGTCTCTTCCTTAAGAAGCAGGGGAAATTGAGCCTAGGTCTCCCACATCCTTGATGAGAATACTAACCAGCAGGCTAAACATTGTAAGGTTGTCAGAAGCAGCCTCTGAGCTTGCCCACTGAGTAGGTCCCTTGGGTGAGAGAGGCTCTCCTCCACTATCTACCTCCAGTTTGTGGACCCCTCTGGGGCTTAGGTGAGAGATGGACATCCAGGTGCCTAGAGTGAGGCAGCAAAGCACAAAACCAGATGCAGAAACTTAGGTAAGTGTGGAAATTAGGCATCAAGTGAGTTTTGGTGTCTTCAGGGATAGGTGACAGCCAAGGGAGAGTTTTGTGGATTGCAGTGGTGCCTAAAACTGGGAGTTAGCATGTAAATCCAGGGTTCAGGTGTCTAAGTACCTTTGTGGATCTGGGTCTGACAGTCTGATCCTGCCAACACTTCAGCATATTTGTAACTTTGTTTGTGGGATCCCTATTTAAATTGATAGGGCTACATGAGTTATGAACAAGCTGAAGCACTTGCAGATATGAGGCCTAAATGTGTGCACATTGCTGGCTGCCCACTTGATGCCCCGATTGTTGGCAAATTGAAGGGCTGGGTTGACAAGTAGAGTGGCTGCTGTTGAACTATCAGTTGCTTTTGCCTGAGAGAAGCGCACACCAAATTATCCCATTGTCCCAGTGATTAGGGCACTCAACTGAGAAGCAGAAAACCCCTGTTCAGTGCCTTTTGCCACATCAGGCAGAGGAGGAATTGGGAGAGTGCCCTAACCACTGGGCTAAAAGTTATACAGGCCACCGCCCCCTTCTCGGCTCTCTTGTGTGAAGTCAGGCATGTTCTGAGAATGTCTAATGAACTGGGCCCTTCAGGCAAAACAGGCATTCCCCTGCCTATCTTCACCTGGTTTGAGGATGTCACTAGGGTTAAGTGTGAGATAGGTGTCCAGGCACCTGCCTGAGGTTGCTGTGCACATGCCTAGAGGCAGAAACGTAGGCACCTCAGGGACTCTTACAGTGAAAATTTACACCTCCAGAGTTAATTGGCAGCAGCTGAGCAGGGGTTGAGAGGATCTTGAGAGCACCTACATTTTGGCTTTAGGCATTAAAGTGGGAGTTAGATGCCTAAGTCCTCTTATGGATCTGGGTCTAAATCCTTTAAAGGAGAAGGTTAGACAGGCCAGGAATGAGACTGATCTCATTGTGTTTCCAGATGATCATTTACTCAGGTGGGAGGAGTGGGGTTTTTTTGGAGGTGGGGAGGGGGTTACTAAGAGGAAGGGACCAGATAGAAGTATCAGGCAGTATTAACTCTAGATTAGATATTTGCAGAATTGCCTGGGAATGATACAGTGAAAAGTTGTTTGATCCTAGCTCCACCCCTTCCTAATTTAAATATACTCCTAAGCTAATGAAGAAGAAAAAGCTTGTCGTGCTTCTTCAGTGTCCAAGGGAAAAAGGAAGATGCTGTTAGCCATGGCTCAGACTTTTCTGTTCCCTCTACAGGGGACTACTAGATCTCAGACCCCTCTTCTCCTGGGAAGTTAAAGGGATTGATTTAGCCCAAGGTAATTATCTCCTAATGAGTGCAGACATCAGGAGGAATAGAAAATCTCTTCAACAAGCAGCTGTCTGCCCTACTCCAAACACTATGAAATTTCAGAACATCATTGTACACAATAATATATCTGAATAGAAAAGTGAAATATTGCTATATTTCTGAGGCCATCTGAATGATCTTTCATTGATGATTAACGTTCCATAACTGTATAAACAGCTGCCCAAGCCCAACAGTTTATTGCTAGAGCCATTTGCATGCTTTTGAGCCACAAAGTCTTCTCCTTTCATTTTTTTGTAAGTATCCAGGGCCATGTCAGGGACCTCTGCACGAATATATACGAGGACAGATTTGAGCCCCTGGAAATGCATCTCCTTAGTTCAAAGCAGTACCTTGTATGATTGTAATATCTTAAGTGAAACTGGTCAAATTTTTGCCAAAAATACAGAAAAAAATTGGGTGTGAATTTATTTGTACTTACTATTGTTAACACCTGTTTTAATGTCATAACATTAAATCATTCATAAAAAAGTACTCTTTATTTTTCAGGAATTTAAATTTTCCCAAGTATGAATTGACATTAAATCTCAAGTACGTGTAATTCTCTCCTGGATGAGGGTTGTGTATGAAAGGATGGAAACTTCAGAAAGGTGGAATAATGTTCCTTGCTAACATAGAGCTTTCAAGCATATGAATTGCATGAGGAAATGGTTAAGAAGGTGGATCAAGAAAACAAAAAGGAGCAACAGAACTGCAAAATCCTCACCATTGGTAAGTACTGCTACATATTTTTGTAACAACTGCAAGAATAAGGGTCATGGTTTCAGCTAGACCTCTGAATATGTGTAAGTAAAATCTATGTGCACATCTGCTCCCTCACGCAAACTGGTATTTACATACACATATCTGGGAGCACACAGTGATATATCTTATGTATTTTTTTAATTGATGTGTCCACAAATTTAGAGACTTTGTTGAAAATGTGGCTATAAATCAGTTTGTGAATCCTAACCAGTGTCTTCCCTGAAAACACTGATACATGTTTTAATAACATGTTTTCCACTTCAATAGCTGGAATATTTTGTCCACCTACATTTTGGAAAAAATATATTGCCTTGTTTTTATCATGAATAATTGTAGAATATTCCCTGAAGTGAGTGTTTTTGTTAGTCTTTTCATCCATTAAGTTTATATTTGATGGTGGGAAAACTGTTGTTTTGGAAGAGGTAGGATTTTGTGAATAAGAAAATATGAAGATATAAAATATTTTTTATATCTTTCTGTGTAACTCAACTTCTTATAGTACATTCTTGAATTCTCTGCTATATCTGATGTTGAAGACAACACATTAGTGAAAAGAACCTTTATCCTTTATACCAAACATTTCATGAGTGAGTGTTAAGAGTGAGAAACAGAATTTTTCAATATTGAAATTCATATTTTGCAGTATGTTTCCTTTTCTGTGTTTAAAATGTTTTAATATACCCAAATCTGTTGCTGAATAATCAAAACTATTGGCATGTCTCTATCTTTTATTAATTTTATTTTCCAAATGAGAAGACAAATCCCACACTAGAGGTGAAAAGAAAGAACACGCTCTTTACTTACATAAAAAATGTTCAGTGATTTTGAAGGAATGTTGTATACTGTATATTAAAGCCAGCAATACAAACTGACTGATTTGTTTTGACTCTAGTGGCTACACAGATTTTTGTAAACCCTGATTAGTACCTTTCTAGAGAATTGTGCTTAAACATATCTTTTGATACAAAGATGGAAACTCAGGTTTTTTGGCTTGCTTAGATATTTTACAAATACACCTCTACTCCGATATAACGCTGTCCTCGGGAGCCAAAAAATCTTACCGCGTTATAGGTGAAACCGCATTATATCGAACTTGCTTTGATCCACTGGAGTGCGCAGCCCTGCCCCCCCGGAGCACTGCTTTACCGCGTTATATCTGAATTCGTGTTCTATCGGGTCGCGTTATATCGGGATAGAGGTGTATTGGTATGGACTCTATTTCTATTCACTAGTGGAAATCAACCTACAGGTGACATACAACATGTTTAAGCATGGTTTTCTAAAAAGGTGCTTCACTATATTTTCCAAAGTTGGTATAAATGGGGCCAAAGAGAATTGGTACTCTGAACACCGTGACCAGGATTTTTAAAAAAAGCCTAATTTTAGGCTCCTAAATCCATGTTTAGACAACTAAGTGGCCAGACTTTCAAAAGTCATGATGACCCAGCAGTTCACATTGAGATTTACTTTTGAAAATCTTGGCCTGGGAGTTTATTCTGTCTATTACTGGGAAGGACACCCCTTAAAAATAAAGCCACTTACAATTTAAGACCCTGATCTTGCAAATTGTTCTGTGTGGATGGTTCCATGTGGCTACCTTATTAAAGTAGTGCTGTATGGGAGCAGGGATGCATCCACATAGAACAGGATCAGGCCCAAAGCTTTGCTTATCTGGAGAGAGAGCTACCTTTCAAACAGATTAGAAAGGTTTCTAAACTAGTACTTAACCTGTTTCATTACTTTTGAATATCACTACTCCTTGTTGTATTTGTCACACTATGGCCATGGCACACAAATCATCTTTCCATACCACCCTCAGATTAATGAAAAATAATGACAAAGTTAAAGGGTTACGGTTAACCAATTTGGTGTTTTATCCTCATTCCTCTACTGTTTATACGGGATAATGTTGGCATTGGCCATCTCAGGAAGCATTTAACAGAAACACAAGATATGAGCGCTTATGAAGATACAAGCTTCACATATATCTAGTATACGGAGGAATGTACACCCATTCTCAAAGTTTTCAATCTAGAGGTTACTCTTACAACTCTGGTTGCTTCTGGACTCCCAGGAGCCATTAGTGGCCAAGAGCATCTTTTGTCATTTCTGCCTAGCTAGGCTTTTGTGACTTTTTTTTCTTTTGTGTTTAGACCTCACCTCAGTAATGCATGTGGGTGGCTTAGAGAACAAATGTGATTCCTAGATGTACAAGCAGAGGAATATTGAGTAGAAGTAGGGCGATGGGGGCGATGTTTATTACTACTGTGTATGATATGAGATGGTTACTGGAATATTATGCCCAGTTCTGGTGTCTGTGCTTCTCAAAAGGATGTTAACAGACTGTGAAGGGTTCAGAGTAGAGCTGCAAGAATGATTCAATGTCTGGAAAACCTGCCTTACAATGAGACTAAAAAACCTCAGTCTAGTTTAATCAAAAGAAAGTTAAGAGATGACTTGATCACTGTCTATAAGTACCTACAATGCATGTGGGTGGAATGGCTGGAAGCTGAACTAAAGGTACATAAATTCAAACTAACAATGAAGGTAACTATACATTGGAACAATTTATCTAAGAATGTGATGGATTTTTCATCACTTGAAATCTTTAAAACAGGATTGCATGTCTTTCTGCCTGATTTGCTGTAGCTCAGCCAGAGATTTTGGGTTTTGATGCAGGAATCACATCATGAAATTTTGTACCCTATATGATGCAGCACATCAGACCAGATGATTATAATGGTCCCGTCTGACCTTAAATATCTTATGAATCTATGACTTCTACATTTGCAATGCATATTGCAATGAGCTTACCAGGAGTTACCTTTGAAACCAGTCAGCTGCCGACTCATAAGGCATTATTAAGTATAGAGAACTTATGTCATTTTTCAGGAATTGCACTGGCATCCAGATTGCTTCTGGTATATATTATTGTACTTGAAATCACCAGGCCCCAGCTTTCAACTCCTATGCTGACATTTTCAAAGCAATCTAGTGGATTTAAACTCTTGTCTTATGATAAAATACATGGAAGATATGTATCTAAATCCTTTAGATATCTTGGAAAATCTCAGCATTGGTGCCAGAGAGTATTCAGTGGGGTGGCCTTTCTGGCCTGGAATTGACTCCTGGCACTGGTCTAACAGAGCTCAAGTCTGATCATCTTTAGGATGTTGGTTCCCAAATAGTGCTCTGGAAGCACTTGCTGGTGGTTTGCAAAGGATCTGCATAATTGCAAATTGGGAGGAAGGTGATCATAAAATGATATCCCTGCTAGAGTCTGATCCACATAATAAAAAACACTAGAAACCATTATTTTAGGGCATGGTGAAGCTGTGAAGTTCCCATTTTCCCCCTTCAAGCCTGGCACTTAGAAAAGATGATAAACTTTTATTAAACTGTGTATATGCCCCTGGGATATGCTGCTACCACAGGGAACATTTCATAGACCAGTATATTAATACACAGCATAAACAAGAGCAGACTGTGTACAATGGCCTTAACTGACTGGGAGCATTTTGAGTTCCATCTATTTATTTATTCTAGATCTACTTACAAAACTGTTCACTGTCCCTGTATTCTTACAAACCTGACTCTCAGAGAACCTCCTCATACATATTTCTGACCAGGGCTAGCCTTAGGGAAAATGGTGCTTGGGCGAATTTGTACTTTGGCACCCCTGACCCCCACTGCCTCGCCGGGCTCCCCACCCTCTCATTGCCCCAAGCTCCCTTTGGCGACCTCACACCCTATGCCCATCCCACTCCTTGCCTCTTGGACTACCTCACCCCCAACCACAGCGCCTTGGGCAGTCGCCCACTCGTAAGGCCAGCCCTGATTCTATCAAAAAATAATCCAGACAAGAGGCTCCACCTCTAGTTTTCTAGGCCAGTCACATAATATGACAATCAGAAGAAAAACAGGACTTTTTTCTTTTAGTAAGAAACCCCAGAAGCAGCAACAACTGTAAAAGACATGCCTGAATCTCCTTATACTGTATTTTCTCTCTCTCACCGCATGCTCGTTAATGGAGCTATCCATAGGTAACTGTGGACAGTGGAATAAGAAGGAACCCTTCAATAGAAATCAGGCTTAATATGCGTATAGTGTTCATAGTCTTGTGTCGGTTACAAGAGCCTCTGTGAGAGCCACATGTGACACCAGCCAAGCCCCATCAGCTTCTATACCAATATAAAGTCTTGAAGCGTTTCTTTATATGGTGCAGTGGATCCAAAATTAACTATTTGCATGCTGAAGAAATGAAGTTAACGATATGGAATATACAAGAACTATATTTAATCTTTTGAATATTCTATGCTTTTGGCAAGCGAACTGAAATGTACAACATTGCCTTATTGTTTATGGGGTTCATCAGGTAGTTAGTTTCAAGATGTACTCTACTGTATGTCCTGGGGAACTGGCTTCATGACTTATCTTCCTATATAGTTAGCCATTGAATGCCATTAGCATTAGCTATGGAGGCAATGTTTTGCTAACTTGAAAATAATTATGCTGAATATTCACCATTTTCTGGGAGGGTTAATTGGGAAAAATGAAATACTGTGCTATGTAACAGAGGTTATTAAGTTGAGTATGTTGCAGTTACAATACAGCCTCATTTCAAAGCAGCAAAATGGTACTTTGTGCAAATGTAGCTCTCAGCAGTGGGGTTTTATCCTCTTAATGTTCCAACTTCCAAAGGACAAGGTGTGATACACAGACCAGGGTCAACTGTAGCTTCTTAGGATACTGTAGCACTTAAGTCTAGCCCAAACCAGTGATGACTGCAAATGAGTCTGAATGTCCAACAATAGAAGGTCCTTTAGGCAATGAGTTTTGATTGTTCTGTTCATAAGAGACTGTGAACTATATGAGGAGAGGAACTTTAAACGTCCCCTGATCATATGAGAGGGTTATTATTCCAGGTCAGGAATGCAGTGCATTGGCAATGTGGTGTGACAAATGCTGACAACTATAAAGTAACAATTATGAGGCGAAGCAAACAGCAAGGGCTGTATGCGAAATGATTCATTTATAAAATTGTATCAGGAAGAGAAGTGTAACTAAAGTTAATAATTCCTAACATACTGTATAAAAAAAGATGCATCTTTTTGCTCACTAGGGCAATCCAGTTTTCAAACTCCTATTTCTGTGTGTGGGCTAGAGCGTTGTCCTTCATATAAGTCTCTAGAACTTTGGGGTGCGGGGGGGGGGATCTGTTCACTTATGTGTAAACAAATCTTTGGAGCAAGGCCTTACACCCTCTCAAGCTGACCTGTTAATCAGTGGTTACATAAGGGGCAATTATTGATGTTTTCAATTTTGAGGCAAATGAAATGAGAGCAGTAGTGAATAACTACTGTATCTCATTCTCACTTTCTCACCTTTGAAATATAAGTAGTTTCCACTGACTCTACTAATGTCAGCAACCTATTTGTGGTGAAAGGGTCGCTGTTTAGAGCTGCCTCTTTCATATAATCAATAACTCCTTCTATTTAAAGTAATATACCATATGAATTGAATGTTAGCTTGCCTCAACATAGTTTTGTTTCAAACCTGTATTAAATCCCTAGGCTCCTCTGGTTATATGGAGAACAGTTTATTCAAAAATATACTTGCGTTGTTAGTTATGCAATAAAAGAGGAACATTAATGTCTCAGATGGGGAATTGGAAATTGATGACTCAGGAAATTGGTAATGGAATATGTAGTCTTTCACCTCTAAGTCACTACCATGACTCCATTCCAGGTAATAAATGGAAATAAATAAAACTAATCAAGTCCACACCATGATTAGTTGGTGCTCAACTACACTTGGAATGAATTGGTAGTCTGTCAGGCAAGTTCCTAATAGCTAGGTGGCCATGTTACAAAAGTCTACATTCTTTCAATTAATCAGATCCTTTATCAAATTTTCACATATGTTGACCATTCTGTAACATGCGTGAATAAGTACAGTAGCAGGGGGAAAAGCAGTTAAACTGATCCACAGGAAATGGTGCTTTCTCCAATTTTTTTTTTTTTTTAAGAAAAAAGTCATCTTGGGAAGTTGTGAATTCTCATGTTTATTACCACAAGTGGACAATGGACCTTATTCTCCATTGCCTGGCACCTTGTGTAGTCATTTATGACTGTGCAAAGTGCTACCAAATAAGCATTTTACAGCCACTTTGCCCATCTTACCAGTGTAAAGTGGGTGCAATGGTAAATCAGGTCCTATTTGAGAGTACTTATAAATAGCAATCTCTGCATCGTAGAATATCTATAAAATATCTTCTAAATGCAGAACTCTTTTTGAGAGCACATACATCTGAATACATTCATGTAGTTTATCATATCAGTTTGTCTCCAAGGACAAATATGTTTTCAACTTAAAATTGATTTTTTTTTTCTTCGTCAACAGGTGGGAAAGTAATCTATTAGCTGAGTCACACTGTCAAAACGATCTTGAATTGACATTGTAGAATCATAGAGATTAGAGATAGAAGAAATGTGTTAATGGGCCAAATCCTGGACCTTTCTCCCCCCCCCCCCCTGAAGTGACATTTGATTAAATAGTATATATATATAAATAAATATAAATATAGTAGTTGAGGAATTGGAAGCACAGAATGTAAGGCTATATTCTTCTTGTTGTCTGAGATAATTATATGCATAACTCTTATTCACATTGATAGGAATCATCCATATAAATTACTTGCATTTGGTAAATAAATAGACCCAAAAGAGGTCAGGGGGGACACAGATTTTTATATATTTCACTTTATAATATTATCAGACTATCTAGAAGACAACCTATCAATTTCTGAGTGAAATTCACTCAAGCCCAGATCCAGAAAGGTATTAAGGCACTAAACCCCAATGTGGGAGACCCAGGCTTGATGGCCCGCTCTGTCTGATGGGGAGAGAGGATTTGAACTAAGGCCTCCCACAATTTCTCAGGAGCGTTCTCTAACCACTGAGCTGTGGCCTATTCTGATATAGGGCTTCCTTAATCTCGTTAATTAAGGCTGTTCCACTTTTATATAATAATTAGTCATAGGAGTCGAGGGCCTTGAGCCTAGGTCTCCCACATCCCAGGTCGATAAGCTAAGTTCCAAACTCTCTCCTGCTCCCACCCTCACCCAGTGACTATTTAAGTATTTATCCCAAGTGGAACAGCTTCAAAATGAGAGAGTGAAGGGGACCCACATTAGACTATCTTGTAGCCCAGAGGTTAGAGCATTTATGTGAGAGGTGTAGGAGACATCTGTTAAATTCTTTTTCCCCTCTTAAGCAGAGGGGGAATTGAACTTGAGCTTCCCACATTAGAAGGTAACCACTTCCCCTGGACATTTTGTGTGGAGTGAGGCAGGTGCTTAACTCATTCAGAAACATCAGCGCCTAAGCCATCTGACTGCAGGAGAGGGGTTCCCATTTGTAGATCACAGGCAGAGATAGGCGCCTCCCTAAAGCCCAGACTTAGGCACCTAGCTCCATGAGAGGGGTTCGGCTTAGGATACACACCTGTATTCAGCATCGCCTAGGTGGCCCGTAGCTTATCATGCTGGCTTTTGTGGATCACCTTTTTAGGTAACAATCTCTCCCTGTATATTGTAGGTATCTAACCCAGTCTTTGTGGACCCCTTCTTTTCCCAGTGATTTTTCTCGGTAGCTAAAGGATAGGAGTTGCAATACTGCATGTTGCAACACCTAAGTCTCTTTGTGGATCTGGGCCTCTGAGCAAAGGACTAGTGCAAGCCTATGTACCTCTTCAGCCTTTAACTTAGGGCACACTTGAGATTTAAATGCTGCATGGGTCTTGTGCTGACACTCCATAAAAGTGTGAATTTCACACTGACTTTTGTTGTTATGAAAGAATATCAAAAAATATTAATTTTTGAATTCGTTTTAACAACATTGATTAATGTGAGAAGCTGCATATTGAATAATGCAAACTACCTCCATTTGACTTCTACTGTATTCTACTACATTAGACTCTTTCTTAAATCACATGTCACTTCTTTTATGTCTCATTCATTTTGAAATGGTCTCCTATTGTAATCTCAAGTAATAAATCACTTTGTTTAAAACCCTTCATTTAGAACTCCCTCTGTTTTATATAGATGATTCTAAAGCACATTTGGGTCTGATGATGATAATGAGTATCATCATAACATTCGTTTTGCACAAAACCCTCAAGAAAATTGGTTTCCAGGATCAGTTTCAATAAGGTGATATGTGAGATATGTAGCAAATGTATTTTAGAGCCTGGAGAAAATACTTGCAACAAGATTACTAGGTGTAATTTAAAAAAAAATGTGGAAGGGAGTAATTTCTTTCCTAATATGACATCTTAGAGAAGACAATAGTTGTTATCCCAGATATGGGCAGAGATACGAATAAATTGCCATCCATATTGAAGCAGAGAAAGAGATGTCTGTCTGTGGGAACTAGGACTTGCTAGAAAACAAGAATTCAGTTTTGTGAAAAACTGAGGATTTGAAATTCTATATCAGAATGAAAAACACAAGAGCGAGAGAGAGACCCCCTCCCCAGAACAGCCAATCGCCCAGGGCAGTTAACCACTTCCAGGATGTGGGAGAGGTGGGTTCATGTCCTTGCTCTGCCTAATTCAGAGCAGGGATTGAAGCTGGGCTATAGAGTCAGTATCTCAATCTCTCCTGTTGGAGCTGTTCCATTTTGTATAAATTTACTAAATATTAGTTAGGGCAGAGAGAGAGACTGACTCGGTGGCCTGCTGGTTAAGTCACTGGGATGTGCCTGAACTGCAGCCAGAACTTGAATCTGAGTCTCCCATATCCCAGCGGAATGCTCTGGCCATTGGGCTATTGGCTATGATAGGGTAGCTTTGCTTTCTCTCTCTTTGACCAAAAAAAGAACAGGAGTACTTGTGGCACCTTAGAGACTAACAAATTTATTAGAGCATAAGCTTTCGTGGGCTACAGCCTACTTCTTCGGATGCATATAGAATGGAACATATATTGAGGAGATATATATATATATATACACACATACAAAGAGCATGAACAGGTGGGAGTTGTCTTACCAACTCTGAGAGGCCAATTAAGTAAGTGGAAAAAAAACTTTTGAAGTGATAATCAAGATAGCCCAGTACAGACAGTTTGATAAGAAGTGTGAGAATACTTACAAGGGAAGATAGATTCAATGTTTGTAATGGCTCAGCCATTCCCAGTCCTTATTCAATCCTAAGTTGATTGTATCTAGTTTGCATATCAATTCCAGCTCAGCAGTCTCTCGTTGGAGTCTGTTTTTGAAGTTTTTCTGTTGTAAGATAGCCACCTGCAGGTCTGTCATTGAATGGCCAGACAGGTTAAAGTGTTCTCCCACTGGTTTTTGAGTATTATGATTCCTGATGTCAGATTTGTGTCCATTAATTCTTTTGCGTAGAGACTGTCCGGTTCGGCCAATGTACATGGCAGAGGGGCATTGCTGGCACATGATGGCATATATCACATTGGTAGATGTGCAGGTGAACGAGCCCCTGATGGTATGGCTGATGTGATGTGCTACTCTGAAATCTCTCTGACCAGAAATTCCATCCTGGACCTGAGAAATCTCCTGATGAAAATTGCATCAAAACAGATATATTTCCATGCAAATTTTTGATGATTCAGCATTTTCTGGAAAAAAAAAAATTTTTGTTGACCTATTGTCAACCAGCTCTAGTGGGAAGTCATTTAAAGGTGGCATGAGACCGTGTATAATATATAACTGAAATTAAAATGTTCTTACTCAAAGCTAAATTAGATGTATCCATGGTTATCATGTTTTATTTCACACACGTATCAAATGGATATGAAGAACAGAGTTTAAATATTTGGTGGAGGAAGACTCAAATGAGGGGATGTCTATATTTTACAACTCAACAGCTTTCAAAATATTCAAAGCTGCTGATGAATAAACAAAACAAAGCAAACTACCAAAACCACACACTTGTCAGTGATCTTTTTTTAAGGGTCTAATTAAAAAGAAGGAAAATGAGCTTTTGGGAGGATCTGCTTTTTTCCAGCCGTGAGAGAGCATAGGATAGTAGCAGTGGGGAAGAGAGTTCATTCCAATTTCCTACTTAATCTCGGAAGTGTAGAAACCAAAGGGGAAATCAGTACTCTAACTGGGGAGAAAAAAGTGTAGGTAACATATGTTCCTTCTCCCATCTGCCTTGTTCTCTGCCTTCCTCCCCTCACAGTCCTCCCCACCCCACCTCCTCCCAGATGCTTTATTCTTTTTTTCCCCAACCAGCAACTGTGAGGTAAAGGGAGTGGTATATTCATATATATACTCCCTCCCACCCATGATTCAAGCATTGGCTAAGTGTGCAGAATGTAACACAAATAAAGCCAAGCACGGACATGGATTGGAATTTCATCAATACCTCTGTCTGGATTACAATGACCAGAGGCTCAATCAATCAGAATAAAAACAAAGGGTGAATGTACATTAGAGGTGAAATCCTGTTTAGTTAATTGACAGGCAGGACAGTATTTGATAGAGAATGTGATTCTCGAAAGTTTGCCCTTTAATTTTTCAGATAACCTAAATTAGAGGCCTCTGTTTTGTCCAAAGGAGTAGTGGATTTTAGAGTGGAAGACCCTCCACTGAGAACATAGGGCCAGATTCTCTGGTGCAAATCTGCATACCCCCATTGACTTCAATGAAGCTATGCTGATTTACACCATCAGAGGATATGGCTTACCAAGCTCCCACATATACAAACCATGGAACCGTCAAGTATCCCATCTGATCTTTTTTGATGGGCCAAACCCCACAGAGGGAGAGGCAATCTTTATAAAAGATTCATGATTCAACCCACAAAGGGCTTTCTAGCTTAAAGTCAACCTCTTCAGCTGTACCATGAAGCTAACTGGAAGACAGTACAGCCTTTGGACAGCAAGGCATAGTGCAAGTCATCTTTTAATTCACCTTTTGTGTAACTCTGGTAGTATCAGGAAAAATAAAATATTTTTCACTTAACAATTATATATTACCTTTCATTGTCCTTACTATAATCACATGTTCTAGGCCATGCTGGCCCTGATCCTGCTGCTGGCTGTGAATAGGTGGAGCCTGACATTCACGATACCATAGCATATCATCCAATAGTTGCAGAGACACTAAAATTGCATACTGCGTTCTTGACCTGTAGGCTCAGTATTTCTGTGCTTATATTTACATTGCTTTAAAGGGCTGATTAGACAGCTGGCAGTGCAGCAAAGTCTCTGTCTGTCCAGCAAAGTGCAGTAGCACAGATAGTGTCCTCCTCCTGGGCAGACCAGGAAAGTATTTTTCATTCCACAGCCTTTAGTCACAATCTCTAATGTCACACACCCTCGTCTCCTATAGTTATATATTTTTATCATTGTTCTATTATCCTCTGTTTCTGATAGCAGTTTGCTTTTATAAGGATTATTAGCTCGGGAGCCAAGGCACAGAAAGCAGATGTTGTAGTGATAGCTTTCCTGGATGCATGTTGTTCACCTTGCCTTTCTTTGTAAGATACAGGCTCTGCCTCTGGACAAATGTTCTCTGGGTACAAAGCGCAGGAGGCAATGACTCCCCTCCCTCTCTTCACTACATCATTCACAAGATTCTGTCAACACAAACTTGTCATTGCAATTTGTCACTCATCTTTGTTGCCCATATCTCAGTGAAGTCTCCTCTCCCCAGGCCACTGCTATAGGCTACCTGCTGCAGCCTGGAAAAAAAAATATAAACATAATAAAGGCGGTAGCATGACAAAAGAGCCAGCTAATGGTCAAACCTATTTCTGTCAGTCTGCTGGTTCTGAAATATAAACAAAACTAATGGTAAGGGGCATGCAGTTGCTGGTACTATGTTTACTGCTGTGCCTGGCACCACTGCGGTACCATCCAGCAAAATGACTGCCTAAAGGAGAGCATAATGGTTATCAGTCTGAACGTGCCCGTGATATGATTGGACAATACTAAAAGAGCCCACTCTACCTCCCTTTGCCTTCTCCACTCGCCCCGTTAAAGAACTCCTAGTAGATAGAAAGAAATACTGGATATTTCCATTCTGAACCTGCATACTCCCAGCAAAAATAACCTCCTCTGCTCCAGAGATGCCTTTAGTATTAGAGGGTGAGTAAAAGACTAGAGAAGGAATAGCGGTCTGAAGCTCAGAACAACTAGTGGCTCAGGGAGTGAAAATGTAGAGGAGATAAGAATGAAAGCCCCCTTATTTCCTGTGAAGCAAATATAAATTCCCCCACCTCTCCTCTACACCCATCCCTAAACAATGGACTCCTTCTGGCTGACTAGTAAATAATCCCTTTTTAAGCTAAAATCTGGGTACCGGGTATGTACAGTTGCAAATGCCTATCTGCAGTACAAAACATTACCACAGGTCATTTGCACTACTAAGAATTAGCTTGCAGGGGAATCCATTAGAGAGACAGTCCAAAGCAATATTTCCAATAAGTTACATTGTTTTTTCCCACTGCTTTTATCTCCTGTTCTATCAATCCTCCTGCTTCAGGGCGTGGGCTGATTGCCAGCTGGGGACAGAATCCCTCCCCCAATTGTATAGTACTACAAATTAGATGAATCATGGAGTTATATGATTCATCCGAAATCTCCAGTACTAGCCACTGTTAGAAGTAGGAAGATTATACTGGAGGAGATAAATAATTGGTCTAATCTTGCAAGTCCTATGTTCCCTATGACAGAGGTTCTGGGTACTAACAAGATGCTAGTCAGTCATGTATATATAAGCAATAAGACTCTGCCTGTGGATTTCATATTAGGTCTGCTCTGGTCAATAAAAATTAACTTGGGGGAGGGGAGGAATTCCCTCTGTTTATTTTTCACTTAATTAAAAAAATGAATAGAAAAGCGAGATGTTTGCTTACAGTTTTATTTTCCCCAAGTCCTGCTTGCATGGGGCAGGATGGCTCAGGAGATCTGGGTTCAACATTCATAGCAGCGCTCTTTATAGCTGCTCCATAAAGGATCATTGTGCACTCATCCTCCCACATTTTCCTTCCAGACCATGCTACAGGATTGCAGTATAGCCCTGAGTCTGTCCACTGACTCTAATGGGCTTTGCACCAAGTTTTGATACGCCTGGGTCAGTCAGGATCCCAACTTCACTGTGCCATCTTAAGGCCATGCAATGCCACTGGGTGCATTAGCCCAGCCCCTCCCCCCTCGCCCCCATCTACCACTCTGCAGAATGGTAGAATGCTCTTTCCCTGCATGCAAATAGAGTAGCAAAGCCAGGTTTTAAGCAGTGGCAGAGCCGTGGGTGGGGGTTGGGGAGAGATGATGGGTCCTTGGTGGTGATATCTTTAGTTATATCTATGGGCTTGAAAAGGTGCCACACATACACCTACAAGCCGCTGGGGGGAGCATGTTTGCCACCCCCACACCCCTGCCTCCCATTGGTTCTACTACTATGTGAATATTGGGAAGAAACTCCTTGAACCCTCTTGGGTGTGACCCAGTGTATTAGCACAAAACAGAGCAGAATTGTGCCCTGTACTAGCACTGTCTCTCCTATCTTACCCAAAGGTTATAAAGAGTAGTTAATGAGCAAGGCAACAACATAGTGGGATGTGTTTGTAGCGGGGAGAGTCATAAAAAAATAATTGTCAGACAATGTAGCTCTTCTGCCAATGTCTCTTCATATTCTATTAATGGCAGATCCCTCCATGCCAGATGCCTGCCTCCTAACGCTATTTCACATGGGACATGTTTAGAAAACGGAGGGTTTGCCTCTACTCTGCTTTTCAGTCACTGTTTTATGTGGCATTGCTAGCTAGATTATTCCCCAATGAGATGTGCTAGCACTAGTACAGTACCCACTAAACATTCAAAATGAATATTTGTGGGTAAACCTGTCAACTGTAAATCACTTTTTGGTACCTTTAGGATGCAATATTTCAGCTCTGGTACATTTTTTTTAATTCAGTGACAGACAGAGTGCACTGCCTGCTGAGGTTTTTTTGGCTTTTTTTTAGTTAAGTATGTGCCGTTCTTTCAGATATAAACTCTTCTGGCAGTATAACAATGGAAGTGCATTAAGCAACTTGTCTGCTCTCAGCAACGACAAATGCCACATGATTGAAAATACTGAAGTCTTGTTGGATGCAATGTGTGTAAATACTCAAGTGAAACCCTTATGAAACTTGAATTAAAAAAGGACATGTATTGTCTGCCCTTCTCCCGTTATAATCCTCCTCTCCTCCAAAGAGATCTGATGATTATGCTTCTGTCAGGTAACTTGATATTCAGTGAAAGCATCATATCTTAGTTGAATCGCACACACATTATAGTTCATCCGACTAGTTCTTAGATTTAGAAAATCCTGTCTCTTTAAGCCAAAGGGACAAAGATGCTGGTGAAACAAGCTTCAAATGATTAGAACCCTGCACTAGGCTAGCCTGCTGTGCTCTAGGAAAATTACCTGAGGAAGGGCAGGTTGCTGCCTACAGAAAGGCAGGTTTAATCTCTGCCACAAGCTCCAGATGAGTTCTGCTGGTTGAAGCTGCCTTGGTTATGTACTGAATAATCACATCCCATCAGCACCCAAAGCACTCCTTCTCCTCAAGTGCTGCACCCTTTGAATACTGTTTGGCCCACTACACGTCCTTAACTGGAATAGAAATTTTGATCATCTAGTGCCACCATAATCCTTCCCAGCAGATTTTCTGCCACTGTAGTCCTGTGTTAGAAGTACAGCTAATACATTTTGTTAAACTCTGATCTACAAACATTGCAACATCTGTTTTCTGTATTGTTGCATCCCCATAGTGGATATGGCATCAGTACTACTGATAGTAATTCTGAATGTAATAGATCAGGGAATAATATTGCACCATATTGTGACATAATTCCTAGAAATGCTGAATTTGAGACACAGGCAAGATAAGGTGGGTGAGTGAGATAAAATCTTTAATTGGACCGACTTCTGTTGGTGAAAGAGACTCTCTTTGGAGCTTACACTGAGCTCTTCTTCAGTCTGGGAAAGATACGCAGACCGTCATAGCTAAATACAAGGTTGAACAGATAAGGAGTTAACACATGTTGCAAGAGACTATGAAAGATCAGATATTGAGTGATTGTTAGGGTGATGGGTGACAACTAGTGGTGTGAGGTCAGAAGATTTCTTTTTCTCTTGTATTGAAGCAAGTTATCCTGGGGTATTTGTGTGGCCCATTAATTGATACGATCTATTTCTCTGGAGTGTCCTTGTTTGGTGAAGTTGGTTTTCAGTGTGTTAAGGTGTGTATCCAGAGCATATTCTGTGATATCTGAGTGGCTGGCTGTAGATAACAGATTTCTTGGTGTGCTTGGGGTGGTTACTGGATCTATGAAAATAGGTGTGGTGATCTGTGGGATTTTTGTATATAGTTGTCTGAAGGGTTCCATTGTTGAAGCTGATCATGGTGTCCAGAAAGTTGATGCTGGTGTGGGAATGTTCTAAAGAAAGTCTGGTTGATGGGTGGTGGTGGTGGTTGTAGTTGTGGTAGAGATCTGTGAGGGAGTTTAGGTCACCTGTCCAGAAGATGAAAATATCATCAATGTATCTCAGGTATATCATTGGTTTCATGGTGCATTTGCCCAGAAAGTCTTCCGTGAGGTGACCCATGAAGAGGATGCATACTGAGACATTGTTACAGATATAGCCACCGACTTCCCTTCTGCCCAGTGGGTGCTCAATCCCCCCTCCATCCCTGGCCTCGCCCCTGCCCTGCCTCTTCCCGCCATGCACCGCCCTTGCCCCACCCCCATTCCACTCCTTTCCCAAAGTCCCCGCCCCACCCCACCCTTTCCCACCCAACCCCTACCCCGCCTTTCTCCGCCTCCTCCCCTGAGTGCGCTGCATCCCTGCTCCTCCCCCTCCCTCCAGGAAAGTCCTAAGCCCTGCCAAACAGCTGTTAGGTGGTGGGGGAGCAGGAAGCACTGGGAGGGAGGGGGAGGAGCGGAGACGCAGCGCGCTTGGGGGAGGGGGGGAAACAAGGAGGCAAGGACGGGGGAGCTTGGCTGCCAGTGGGTGCAGATCACATTTGAACCACTGCACTGTGATGCTTGGGTAAGGAGGTACTTCAGCCTATCTTTGGTCATCATCAGCTGATGGATCCACTCTGTAATGGCTATCTAACACACGTAATTATAATACAACAGACCTCATATTCACTGGCATAATGAATATAATAGGGAAAAACACTCCAGTGTTGAGGGTTAGCTTTGATATGTTTCAAATATATATTAAGGGATACAAAGCTTTGTAAGAATGTAATAGGAATTTTTGAGACTAGCCATGTCATATTATGGTGATGTCTAAGTATATTTACTGCAGTTCTTATGACCATCTTCTACTCAAGTGCACACACATACACAAAAAGTCCCAGCAATCAATGTGCATTATATATTACAGTAAGAAATGGGTCCTGCATGCACTTTGCACATAGAGTGCCAATGAGTCACTGAGAGGCAAATTCAGCTCCTTCTTCAACAGCCACGGAGGGTCCCTTGGCAGCAGAACAAGTGAGGTTTTTGTCTTTATTTTCTAGGGTTTCTGTAGCATCTGTCATGGTAGTGCTTCCCAAGTAAATTTAAATATACATGGCAGGGTCCCTAGTAAATTTGGTGGAGTACTTATTTGTGAAGTCTTCTGCTCAGCTCCTTCTCTGATATAGGTGTAGATCTATAATCTCTTTTTTCTCCTCCCAACATTCATTATTGTGGTTATGGTAGAAATGCTTTCTCGAAGGAGGGTTCCAACATGTCCTAAAGAATTCATACTCTGTACATTAAACAGAGCTATATTTGTTCTTTTATGAGGAGGAGTCTGTAATTTAGAAGTGATGATTCCTAAAACATTTCTTAGCAATCAAACAGCCAAGGGGAAAACCCATTCCAGATTCTTTTAATTTTGCTTCTTGGTTATAAATATGTTTAATGCATTTTAATAATTTTATCTTAATAGAAATATCACTTGCAAGCTTTTTTTTAACTCAACAAAGGTATCGTTATTGCAAAGGCGATAATGAAGTATATGTTGAACTACTATTGAATTGTGTTGTTATGATTGTACTTGGTATGAAACTTTACATAGAAAAGGTTAAATGCAAATAGGCTTTTCCAAATGACTGCACAAGAACGGACTACATCAGCTACACCAGGACAGTCATTTAGGGTGTTGTGTGGGTTAAGCACTCTCTCTTTTATATCTAGAGAACACTTGCAGGGAAGTTGGCTGCGATAAACATTGGTCATAGCTGAATCTGTCTGACGAGCTCCTTTGTGTTGCAGAGTAGCTGGACAAATGGAGGGTTAACACACAGATTTGTCTAGTTTTGTTCATGCTCGGTACTGTTGGAGGTCTTGGAGAATGTATACTGTTAGCTCTGACACTTAAATTGAATGCTTTTAAGGAGTCCTGAATGTTTAACAAAGATATCCTTTCTCCAAAAAGTTAATTAAGCAGTGAAATTAAATTGATATTAACAAAAACAAAATTAGATAGTTTGACTAAAAATCATTTATCTCCTCAATTGCTCAACTTTCCCGCTCTTGGCATTTTATTTCACTAGTGTTCCTATCATCTCAGAATCAACCAACCTAAACATGTCCTTTGAACCGGGTTGGATTTTTTGGGGAGGATAGGGGGGTTTAAAGGCACGATAACACAAAACAAACATTTCAGACCTTTCTTTATGATATAAAAGGAGCAAAAATGAACATGAAACCTACTTTTTCTCCCTTTAGAGGTCACCTGTAAGCAAATATTAGAAAATATTAATGAGAATTAGTACTGAACTCATAAAGATGATTATTCTGACTGTGTTACACTCAATCTGTCATCGAACAGAAACTACATCAATTGACTCAACGTATCCAAACAAAACTAACCAACACAGCTTGAATATTGGTATAAAATGGAGTGTTCACAATCTATGCAAAATTATTTGCAGAAATTATACAATACATAAAAGTTTCTAGTAACATTCAAGAAAATCTTAATGTACTTGGACAAAAACAGTAAAAGAGGCACAATTCATCAAATTATTTGCTACAAATTATTTGCCCCGCTCTACTACAAAGAGAGGTTGTGAAATTGCTGTAGTTGAAGCAGAACAAGGATAGATTTGACAGCCATCTATTAAGGATCAGTTAGGAATAATTAAATCATGATTCATGGCACATTAGATTCTCTCTTCCAAACAGGTGATTATATTATTCTTTCCCCTTTGACCTGAGCAGTTAGCCATTATTTGGGGCTTTGCTGGGTAGTTTCTGTTAGGAGGAGAAACTGACCATACAAGTCTGGTATTTCTTTGGTGCAATCCTGTTTCCTTACAAAGAATATATAGAAAGTCCTGTTACCCTGAACATAGTAGGAATAAAAATTATCAGGCAGATTGCTTGCTCAAAAATCCCCACTTTGTCTGCCACTTTAGCATGTTCTGTACCCTAGGAGCTCTGTCTTTGTTTCCTCTGATGTCCACATTCATAACTGCTTCTCTGGATTTCAGCTGGCTTTCTGGGCTTTCTGCCTCTTCCATAAACACAACTTGCCAAACAATCCCTTAGCCCCTGCATTTGCAACCAGTCTCAGGAAAACCTCTCTTATTCTCCCTCCTTTAGTCTTTACTCAGGCCTTGCCATGTGACCCAGTGCTTTGGATAGTGGCTTATATTGTTTCCAGTTCTCACTACATAATAAGGGGTTACCTGCCCCTTCCATTTAGCCTGAATGAAAGGTGCCTAGTACACCCATTTACTTTAAATAGGTCAGCGATTGTCATCTATAGATCAAAAACCTGCTTGATGTCACCCGTTGACACCTTCCAGCATAACAATATTTATTACAGTAACACTTTTAATGTGTATAAGAGTGCAGTAATAAAGAAAATACTTGTTTTTAAAATATGTATATGATGGCCACTAGACTTGTGGGTTCTTCTTGAAGCTCTTCACCTTTCTGTGCCTTAGTTTCTTCAGCTCTAATATGCGTATAATAATGTTTACCCACCTTCTGCAGAGAGAGTTTTACAGTTACGAATTAAAAGTGCTATACAGGAACCTGCTCCAGAGCCTATTAAGATTAGTTGAAAGACTTCAACTGACCCTAATAGGCTTTGAATCAAGCCCTAAGTGCTAAATATTATTTGTGTGTGTATTATTTTTTGTGTTTGGAATAGGGGAGATTTTGTCCAGTTTATACTTTGTGAGAAGAGGCTTATCTGCAGAAGTTAGTTGTTTGGGGATTAGTTTGTTCATTGTAAATATATGTACAAGTGCCTAGATCTTCAGCATAAGCACTTTTTAATAAGTTTGAAGTAATCAAATTTAACTAGAAGAATAACCTTGCTATTGTAATAAACAATACAAGTACAAGGAGACTGCAGCTGGTGAATTAGGTTTTTCTTTTTGAGAGATAGTGTGGTCTATGGATAGGGCACGGGAATCAGGAGATCTGGGTTTCACTCCTAGCTCTACCAATGACCTGCTGTGTGACCTTGGGCAACTTGCTTAATCTCTCTTTTTCTCTCCAACACTGTATCTGTCTTGTCTTTAGACACTGTGAGCTCTTCAGGACAAGAACCATACAGTGTGAGTGTACAGTCCTTAATGCAATAGGACACTGATCTGAGTTTGGGACAATAGCCATTACTGTGATACAAATTATCAGAATGACTTTATGCATATGTGTGTTCTACACCCTGAATTATGGTTTATATAATATGATCAATGCTGTACACATACATAATCTACATAATAGCATTGTTATAATACACAACTGTGCACGATGTACTATATATATACACACACTGCGTAAATATAATATTTTATACTACTCTGCAATATCCTGCAGTGTTAATTATAGAAGCAGGGCTTTTTATTTTTTAAATTCAAATTGATTTTAAAGGATATTTTTCCTGATGTGCTAGACACTTGTATATGAATTTAGAGTCCACAAACCAATTTAAAATCAGGCACCGAGCCTGCAAACACCTATGCATGTGAGTAATTCTGTGAATGGGACTCAATGTATGTAAATTTACTCTCAGAGCCATTAAGTCTGGCACAAAATATAGCCCCAACCAACAAAATACAAGTCAGTCAATTGGACATGCATCCGTTTGACCACCCAAGCCTTCACCAAAAGCCCTGAGAGGTACATGAGCACTAATGGTATGCCTACACTGTAATAAAACACCCACGGCTGGTCTGTGTCAGCTGACTTGGGTTTGTGGGGCTCAGGCTGCAGGGCTATAAAATTGCAGTGTACATGTTTGGTCTTAGGCTGGAGTCCAGGCTCTGGGACCTTCAGACCCTGGGCTCCAGCACAAGCCTGAATGTCTACACATCAATTTTATAGCCTGCGAGCCCAAGTCAGCTGACATGGACCAGCCATGAGTGTTTTATTGCAATGTAGACATAGGACTGCAGGGAACTCCTGAGTCATCAAGCCCAGTCTGCCTTGAAGGTCAGGCAATATTTGCTCTGTTTGGACTTCAGTTTAAGGAGGTTTTGTTGTTTTGTAAAACAAACAAATGAAGAGAGAGAAGAAAAAAATATGCAGACAAGTGAACTTGAAAATGAGAGAGAGAAACAAGAATTGTTACATTCATGTACACTCTTGAAGTTAAATGCTCAAATATACCAACTATTCAATAAGAGCTAAGTCATATAGATTAAAGTAAATATCCACTCTTCAGAGCCTAAGGAAAATCTCCCTCTTGTTATGTTTGGTAGCATGAATCCACTCCTATTTGTAAAAGCAGTTTTTAGATGAACTGCACACACTCTGGCAGAAAGTGAAGTTGCCTCACTACAGGGTCAAAGAGAAGGCAGCACTTTGGAAACAAAATGAGTTCAGTTTCATTTCCTCCCCCCCCCCCCCCCCCGGTGTTTTGTTGTTTTTATACTGATATTGAGTACTGAAGGCTTTGGGCCAAATTTTCTTCTACTGTAAAGTGGTGCAACTTTGACTTAAGTGGACTTGTGCCAATATACCCCAGCTGAGAATTTGCTTACCCTGGGTAAGGGGGAAAATAGATCTAATATCTAGCTTTTTCAGAAATATTGCATTCCTTTCCAAGGTACAGCATTTTTCTGGAATATATCAGCAGAATCTACATAGTTAAGGCTGATGCAAGCTTTATGCTGTAGCCTGTTGAAAGCTGCAGAATCCTACATCATCCTGAAGACTGTAGAAAAACAAATTTTCAATAAAAAAAAAAGTAATGAAAAGCTATTAGGCACAGAACATAGTTGAACAACTTTTTTTCACTTGCTTTTTCTATCTTTCCTATTGATATTACAAGGAGAATCATGGCTAAAGAATATTTCTGAAACTTGCTGTCAATGAAAAAGGAAGAAATTTAAAAAAAAGCAAAGCAACACACAATGTTTCCTCCCTGGGGAGAGAAAAAGAAAGGGACAACTACATGTGACAGATAGTCATGTCACTCAGTACACTACAGAAAGGCACTCAGATACCATGCTGATGGGTGTTTGTATAAGAATCTGATTTTCAACAGAATATATGTAATAAATGTATATAATACATATGATTTGGTTCTGCCATCTACCTGTTTCCTCTATTAAACTTGCAACCTTCTACAGCTGCTGCAATTCTAATTAATGTTATACTATACATTTAAGAAAATATTTGGTAAATGACAAAACTCTTTGGCCAGAAATGAAAAGAATGTGCTCACAACAAAATAGAATAGTGTGGTGTCGACTTGTCTTTGTGGAGGGACGGACGAGTACAAGCCGGACAAAGGTGACTTGGTAAATTGAGTCAAATGATCAGTGTAATGTTTTGAACATTTTTGGCTTATCTGTTCCTTTTTATTTATTTTTTTAAAATTTTTTTTAAGATAAAGAAATAGACACCACTAGACTTCTTCAGGAAATAATTGTCTTTGCTGCTCAGTCCCAGAGAAAGGGGAAGTTTAATAATGACACTTCAAAGGCTAGGAGATTAGTCTGTGGCTGATTTTGGCTATATTGATGTGTTCGATAATAATAGCCATGCATGTTTGCAAAATGTGCACATATGAGAACTGTATAAACATTGTTAAATAAAAGACTGCTGCATTAAATAATATGACCTTGCTACCTTTTAGTTGCAGTCTTAGAGTGCAAACTTGTTTTAATTAGCAGTCAGCAAGCAGACTGTAACTTCACTGAAGGAGCATTGAAGAATCACTGCCTATTAACAACCCAGCGGTAAGTAAGCCAGCACAAATACTTATAACCAAATAGTGTGCATTTCAGGAGTGGAGAGGATTAGCTATTGGGCACACAACACAGTGGAGGAAATTGCTTTATTCCCAGTACTGCTGGGTACCAGGAGGCAATCACTGTGCCTCCAGCCCATTAACAGCATTCAGAGTGTTGCTTCCCATAGAAGGGGTTATTGGCTAACCACTGGGTGACCAATTAAATGCTATGAATAAGTCCCAAACCAAACAGCATGGGGCCTGTTTGTGGCACAGTGGTATCATTACTAAAGTGAAAAACTTGATGAGAAAGGAACATATTTAATTATAGAACTATACAAATGGCTAATTAGGACCATAAAGTGAAATGAATGACTTTCCAGTGGATTTTTGAATGTTACTGATAACTGCTCAGCTTCTTTGGAGACCATGAAAGTGATCTACACCTCCAGCCTGCATGTCATGGTAATGGATGGATCTTCATTATAGGAAACTTGTTTGACCTGATTGCTCAGGTAGCATGGGTTCTAAAGACAATCCTTGATTCCTTTCACTGCAAGGGTTCCTCCACTTCAACCCCCTGGTCTGTCATGAGTTCTGCTTGCTTTCACAGTAGTTCTTACGGGTTTAAAGGCAAAAACATTATCTGCAGTAGCAACTCCCTATCACTTGCAAATCAAAGCACAAAAGAGTTGCACTAATTTTCTTGCAACAGAGACCCATGCTTAGTTTTGCCCTTTAAAATCACAAACTAGTTCAAAAGAAGTCTTTCTCCTTCATACCCTTCCCCAGATCTTGCAAACTCACCCACCTATGCCAATTGCTGAAATCTGTATTGCATATGACAAAGATTTCTTTAAATTAATTAGCCTGGCTTCCTAAAGAGAACCTGAGGCTTAATGATTTCTTAATGAGAGGAGAACTTTGAATTTCTTCACTATGGAAAATCTTCTGTTTTAGAATCCGGCAGAACTAGTTTTTAAACTGAGCTTATTTCCATCCACAAAAGTACCCAGAGGCCTACAGAAGTTTGGATTTTTTGTGAGCAGTCTGTCCTATTATTACATTCGTGGCCTACCATATACTGGTGCCATTTACTTGAAAAAATAATATGAAGGGGTGGATGTAGTGTCAGCCAGCAGTACAGGCAAAGAGAAATGGAAATCTGTGTACCCATGATGGGCCCAGTCCTTCAAGGTGCTGAGTGCTCTGAGGGCTCTAAATGTCAAAGGAGTTTAAAGGTGCTCAGAAACTACAGTGATGGTACCTGTAGAGCCCACTGACATCAGTGGAAGTTGAGGGATCTGGTACCTTGCAGGACAGGGCCCTATATGTGGAAGGATGCTGAAATTTAGGGGCAGTAGAGAACAGGCAGGTCAATATGTCAGTATACATCCTTTTCTAGCCATAAATTGAGCATTGCTCCTGATAATAAACTGGCTTTTCTTTTGCCTAATCAGAACTCCCAGTTTCAGAACAAAAGATATCCCACTGATTTCAGACCTTTTCACTGTTAATTACCAGTGCCACAGAATCTGAGAAACATTTTGTATAGTATTTTATGTTTTCATTGTTCAGCATACCAGTGTGTCTCAACCATATCTACCTAAGATGTCCATAACGTATTGTCGCTCCTTGCTGGTCAGTTGCCAAACATCAAATGAATTAAAAGTTCCAATTATGAACATTCTAAAAAAAATTCCACCTTCCTAGGATGCCTTGTTACCCTAATGAAATATGACTTTTTGACCCCAATTGTGGATCTCAACCAAGTACCATGGCAGGCGAAGGAGGGAACAATAAAATAATGAAGCTTAAATTCAAAGGTCAGCTGACCCATTTTATGACTCTGTTTCAAAGTGATATTAATTACTTTCATTAGCTGTGACACTTTATCAAATTCAGAATTAGTGCCTCGGCTTCTAATTTGTTTTTCCTTCATGAGGGGGATTATGAGGAAGGCTTGCAAGCACCTGGTTGTTTTATTGTTCTGTGGGCCTATAAAAAGAAGTAATTTAAGTAGAAGACTAACTTTTCCCTCTGCAAGAATTAAATAACTTCAAAAAATAAGCAGCAATGCATTCTGTAAGTATGAGTCACCCACAAAAACCTAAAATCCACTGGATGAAAACTCTTTGGATTCCGCAACTTCAAGCAAATTTCAGTTCCAAAATTAGATCAAACTTGCATGAAAATTCCTTCCTATTCTTAGCTTCGTTCAAAGACATATAGAAAATAAGGAGTCATGTCCATATAATTATTCATATACATAATAACTGATTTATCTCCTTGGTATAATATGTAATTCCATACTCCTCTATGAACTTCTTAAGGACCAGATTCAGTCAGGAGGATTTATATGATTGGTTATCATGTAATCAAATGTGTCAGCTATAGTATCGCGTACTAATTCTTTTTTTAAATTCTTTCTAATAGATGGAGAAAATAAACTTGTGAATCTTAAGGTCTTAGCCACCAGCTACCTCCTGAGACCTATCTTAAGTGATAGCAAAGTCATTGACAGCCCCTTATGAAAAAAATATGCTCTTCATTGAAGTGGACGTTCCTATTCACTTCATCATTCTCAAGGCAGCATTTGTCTAAACTTTTTTTTCACATTGAGCCATAGCTACCTATGATATAGATGTTATCTTGATTATGTTATGTAATGTTGATCAAAGGATAACAAATATTCCTTGGTATAATAAGTAAGTGCATACTCAATAGATCCATGGTGCTATCGGTAGTTGTGGCAAAAGTTGCACCTCGAGAGCTGAAAACTTTGACCATGAATATTCATTCATATTTTTATACTAATTAATTTGGCCCATGTTTGCAGTTTTTGCAGACTTTATAGTAAATGAGAAATAGTTGCTGAAACAGTGAATTTCAATTGAATATTTGAGAATATCATGGAAAGTGTGAGAATTTTTTTACTTAATTACAATCATTCACACTGGAAGTCTAATTCTAAGAGTTCTGCTCCTCCAGTCAAGGGGAGACACAGACAAGGTGATCAATCAAATCTTAACCATCAAATAGAAATGTTCAAATATTGCACACTCACAATAAATGACACAATCTATAGGCCTGGAATTTTCCACAGAAATAATTTGGTGAACAAAACACTGAATAAAACACTTTTAGCGATCTCAAATTCCGGAAAATAGTGATGTTTTCATGGACAATTTGTAAACAGGAAAAGAGGAAAAATTAAAATAAAGTCCTAGTTATGATTTATTCATGCACCTTTATTCATCACTATTAATTGTGGTCATCACAAAATTAAAGCAAACTAAAATTCATTGCCAAAACAAACATTAAAATACACCTCTACCCCGATATAACACTGTCCTCAGGAGCCAAAATTTTTTTACCACGTTATAGGTGAAACCGCGTTATATCGAACTTGCTTTGATCCGCCAGAGTGCGCAGCCCTGTCCCCTCGGAGCACTGCTTTACCGTGTTATATTCGAATTCGTGTTATATCGGGTCGTGTTATATTGGGGTACAGGTGTATTAAGATCAAGAAATTAAGAACACAAGTATGAAAATGTCTAAAGCTATAGTTTTCAGAATACTAGCTCACCTAAATCGTATGCATTTTTATATAGTACTTGAATTAGTCTTTAACTTTGGGATTATTTTGACATTTATGGGATTGATTTATTTTTGCATTTTACATTGAGTTTCTCTGGTTTTGTGGGAGAGAGGGGTGAGGGGTTCAAGAAAAATCAAGGAAATGAAGCAAGCATATGGCTTAAAGGTGATCTTAGCCATTTAAATATACCTTAATAAGTAAAAGGTCTTATACTGCATCATTAAGTCAAAGGCAATATTCAGATTAACTTCAGTGGATGCAGGATTGAGCCAAAATGCTGAAGATATTCAAAACATTCAAGCTGAAATGGTTCAATATGCATTCAACATTCTAAACTATTTTAGCTCCAGAGTGACATGCAAGCCAGTAGTACATTCAAGAGTAAACTCAGGTAAACTGAGCTTACCCACTTCTCATTTGGGGAATGTAGAGTTTAGATTAGTTTATCCACTTCTTCTTTTACTACTATGCCACTGCCAAAAAACAAATAGAAAATGTTCTAACATGCAGGTGAACATGCCAAATGTAAAAGTGTTCATACGTTTAAAAATACCAAATCAACTTTCTTCAAACTTGAATTGTTTTTCTTTGCCAGTGAGAACTATAGAATAAGTCAGGTTTGAAATTTCTAGCTTGCACTAGTATCTAGCTTTTTTTCTACTATATGATCTCAAAAGTAGCATCTTTTATGCTTGCATCACTCAAAAGTGGCTCAACCAATTTTTGTCAAACATTATGGGAATAAACACCTCAGCTTTATACACCTCATAGTTCTCTCCTCCAAGAAGCATTTATTCAGTAGATAAGGAGGATGTGTGGGAGGCTTTTTAAAAAATCCCAACACTAACAACCCATGCCTAGCTTTGCTTCTCAGTTTGGGAAGTGCTCAGCTTCGCTGGTGTGAATGTCACCACTTTGCTATGGGGCTCAGATGCTAGCAATAGTATCTGATGTTGCAGGTTATTAATATTCAATGAAAAAACAAACAAACAAAAACCCCTCTGGTTTTGCAGGTTTATATGCTACACCATTTCCTCTATCAGTAGTTCCTGTGAAGGACTTAGATTTCCTGACTTTTCCTCCTGGTTTTAAAATAGTAGCATAAAAATATGTTTCAGGCTTACATGGTAATAAAATAGGGACTGTCTATCCATGAGCCATATTGTTGACTGTACATGAAACACACACTTCTGAGACTCAAAAATTCACAGAGCTCTCCTTTGCAGAATTTCCACCAGATTGTTCCTTAAGAGAAGTAGCATTTACCCTTCCCTGCCAACACAAGTTCACAGAACAAACACAGTTGAGCTCCCTACACACACAGATCTGAGGCGGGGCCATCGAAGACCGGGGATGTCTAAACAAAAGCTCTCCGTGCCTGCACTGTTTTCAGGGCACTGCATTCAGGGCATCTACATCCAGGACCTTCACTTTTCCCCATTTTACCTAACCAGGGATTTCACAGTGTGGAAGGTGTATGCACCATAGTTAATGCTGATTCTGTGAGTATTACATCTTGAGTGGAATCCCTGGAGGGTTGGTGTGGGAAGGTTTGTAGAGGGAGAACTTGTTCTCCTAGCCCAACCCTTTTCCCCTCTTGCAGAATTTGATCTCCAGAGAGGTGCTTCCATATGGTCTTTGGGAAGGAGGAAATGATACAATGACCGAATGCACCCCTGTATTCACTATGGTAATAATCTTTGTACAAAATGTACCTTGTGAGGTGCCATTTGAAAATTAATAATTCAGTGGTGAAAGCTGAGTAGATAAATTATATGTAAAGTTATGATTTCCCTGTGAGGTTGTTCGCACACACTCAAGCTCTCATAGCTCCGACTAAGCAGAAGTTGTTAAACAGGTCTATCCTTAACAAAGAAATGTGTGTTTACCTCAATTTTACATATAAGTAGTAAACAAGGTCTTTGGGACAGCAAGAGAGGGTAAACTGGTTTCTCAAAGACAAAGGACAAGCTGATGCTTCTAGCCTGGTGTCATCAAAGTTGATTGGCAATCACCTGTTAAGTGGCCATTCTTTGGCAACAAAGGCGGGAGGAACAGATTGATCTGTATTTTAGCAAGAAACAACCTGGAACCTCTGTACAAGACTCCATGTCTCTGTCCTCACAGTGGTAAAGAACTTTATCTAGGGGTAACCCTCAGGAAAATGCAGTTCAAAGGGTGATTGGACTATAAATGTATGGGGCAAAAACACCCCAGGTTGTCTCTTTTTCTCTCTCTTACCAAAGATGACAAAGGAACCAGCCCTTAGATTTTGGTCAATGATGTTACTGGGAATCTATGGTAAGGATTTTACCTTGAACCAACTCTAGCTTGTTAAGTTTTAGCTACTAGAAAGCATTTTATCTTTATTTCTCTTGTAACCATTTCTGACTTCAATACTTTGTGCTTGTACTCACTTAAAATCTCTCTCTTTGTCATTAAATAAACACATTTTATTGTTTAATCAAAATTAAGCCAGTGTTGTGTTTAAATGGAACTGTTTGGTAATTCCAATTAAAGCAGCAAACTGTTGCATACTGATCCCTTAGAGGAGCAACAGACCTCTAATGTCTGAACTGCCTGCTCTGGGAGAGGGCTGGACAGTGCAGAACACACATTTTGGGGGGAAATTCCGGACTGGGAATGTGTTGGGGTCACCCTGAAAATAGTAACCAAGGCTTCTGGAAGCCCGAGTATGCCTGCTGTGTTGCTGGTAGGCTGCTGGGGTCAGAGCTGTAGGTATACATAGATACTCAGTGTGACCTGCATACATTAGGCTGTGACCAACAGCAGCAAAGCATTGAGACACACTCAAGGTTGCAGGGCAGGTGGTGACCCTTCACTGGCCTGAACTGCACCCTGGAATGTGATAGATACCCACAGATGGGCTAATCCCATCTTCAACATCCCTAGGCTGGGGATCAATTGGATTTTCTTCCCTTTAAAAAAAAATATATATATATATAGAGAGAGAGAGAGAGATACCTATCTCATAGAACTGGAAGGGACCCCGAGGGGTTATCGAGTCCAGCACCCTGCCTTCACTAGCAGGACCAAGTACTGATTTTTGCCCCAGATTCCTAAGTGGCCCCCTCAAGGATTGAACTCACAACCCTGGGTTTAGCAGGCCAAACCACTGAGCTATCCCTCCCCCTCTAGGCCATCTTTCTAAAATCCATTAGTGTATACCATGTAAATAAATCCATCCCATCCTGCCCTGTTTGAATACACAAACACTAGCACACTCTTCTTGACCCACACAGAAGATCTGTGGGGGGAAAAACAAGAGTACAAGTGCATCTATAAAGTCAGTAAGAGGGACTTCTGTTTTCACGTAGGTGAAGAACTAGGTGTCTGTTTCTTGAGTATAAATAAAGACTTGGGTGTGTTAATCTACATCCTGTGATGCTGTTAAAGCTTGATGTCTGGCTCTGCTTAAAGCTCTGCAATCTTGTTAAAGGGCTGATGACAGGCATGAAGTTACTAAATGCTCAGAGTGTACTGTGAGCAGCTATCAACAAAAGGAGCCTTGAATTAAATCCCTGCCCCTAGACTTGTGCTGAGTCCTTATTTAGGAAGCTTCCCCGCTCTACTTTTACACTCGTCCCTTTCGGCACACATCTTATGAGAGGCGAGGGAAAGAGGAAACGAGATGGGTAGGGGTAGAGTGCTCACTAGCTGCCAGCCACTTTATCTCTCTCCAGCTATTGTTTTAATAAGCTCCTTTCCGTTATGTCATAGAGCCTTCATAAATATTGGAATTACAGTCATTTATTAGGCTCCAAATAGCTGACTATGTAGTTCTGTAGGTTTTGCATGACACCTGGAACATTTTGAATATGATGAATGATAACAAAAGGGGTTCTTGCCTAGCTGTCTGTTCAAAGAGACATCAAAGAACAGCACTAGGGATACATTTGGAAAATGATGGTTTCTATCATTTTGCTATTGCAAGTTTCAGGAAATATTCTCTGAAGTTCTAGTTTACTCACCTTAAGCAAAAGCTTATTTAGGTTTTCTTTGTCCTTGTAGAGATTACCTTTCCTTTAATCCCCTTAAAAAATCATTACGGGCTAGATTCTAGTACCCTTATTCGCATTGAGTAGTATCTTATTCCTCAAATAATCCAACTCATTTCAGTGGGATTACTCATGCCAGTAACAGCTCACTAACGGGAGTAAGGGGTTTCCAGACTGGCCTTTAGTGATCATACAAATAATGATGCATTAGTTAGATAACCATGTAAATCTCTTCAGAGGATGATGAATCTATTACAGGTACACTTAGGAGTTTGGTATGGAATGCTGAGGAAATGACTTCCATTCCCCTGAGCTGATAAAGTATAACAGTGTCTCAGAGTAGCTAACCAGCACTGAGCTGCTCCCATAACTCTCTCAGTAAAGGCAGAACTAGTCATATGAGAACAGAAGGTCAGTATTTGGTTCAAATCCCAGCACTCCATCTGTCATCTTAAATATTAAGAAATTGGTAATGCTAGGTCAATGGGGGAGTTTCAGACCAGGTATAAAATGGTACTGTATTCTGGATGATTTTCAAAAGGAACACTTGAGGAAAGATGTGATTGATGATCCAACCTTAAAATGACTCCTGAGCTTATCTGGCACAACTACTGTGTAGTCTCCCGATATCCACTGTGGATTTGTCAATATAAGGGTGCTTTTGCTGAATCCTCTTGCATGTTCCTAATTTGTGTTTAAGTCTGAGGAACAGGGGAGGTGATAATGTTCACTTGGGGCTTGATCCTATTCTTTTTTATTCCTATGAAAATCCCCATATGACTATTGGCTTCAATGGAACTTTTGTCTGAGAAAAGACTGCCAGATTGGACCCTTAGTAATTTGTTATTTCAGATACAGATAGCTATAGGATCTGACACAGCATCTTTAAAAAATTGTAGTGTTTGGTTTTGTATTCTGAATATGCAAAGCAGAAATACCAGAAACCCCCAAATTGCCCTGTTTTTATATGAGCATGTGCAGTACAGCATCAGAGTGTTTGCCATAGCTGTCATGCATGAGAGACTATATGCTTTTCATAGGGTTTTTCTTTAGTGTGTGCCTGGGTTTGACATGTGTGAATTTTTACTATGTAGGTCAGTGAGTGGGTGCAGGTGTAAACATTTGTTTCAATATTGAGATAAGTACAGAATAGCCTACCAGGCCATGCCTTCATTAAAGAAATTCACATCAGTGTACCTATATTACTGTAGTAACACCGACACAAACCCCCAACTACACCAGTGAAAGGTGGGGTTTATGCTGGAACATCTTAATCTGGTGATTTACCCAAGTAACCAGCACTGGCATAAATCACTGGTTTGTATCAGTGTAGTTACACCACTGCAAATTGTATTAATGCAATGTAAAAAGAGCCTGAGGGCAGGTCTTCACTACAGGGGGGGGGGGCATTTAAGATACGCAAATTCAGCTACGCGAATAGCGTAGCTGAATTCGACGTATCAGAGCCGACTTACCCCGCTGTGAGGATGGCGGCAAAATCGACCTCCGCGGCTCCCCGTCGACGGCGCTTACTCCCACCTCCGCTGGTGGAGTAAGAGCGTCGATTCGGGGATCGATTGTCGCGTCCCGACAAGACGCGATAATTCGATCCCCGAGAGATCGATTTCTACTCGCCGATTCAGGCGGGTAGTGTAGACCTAGCCTCTGACATTGCAACAAGAATTCAAAGGACCAGACTGGTGCAATTCCACTGAAGCATAGCCAGCTAAATTAAGAAAAAAAGAGAGTGGGAAAGATGCCCACTGAGACTGAAAACAATATTTTTTGGGAAAATAATATAAACAGGCTGGGCTACAAAGGACTATGCAAGGGGTAAAGAAGCAGCAGTTAATATCAAGAGGTGCCCCCAAAACTTTGCAGAGGTTTTATTCAGATGTCCAAATTAGATCTGACCTACTGGTGCTGATCACTGTCAACTCCCATTGAATGAGATGAGAATTCAAGTTGCTTGGTTCCATGCAAGATCAAGCCCTTATTTGGTTATTGCATATCTGACTTTTCATTGTTCCATGATCAGCGTGACTTTGTTCATATCATTTCCTCATAAACATGCAGACCTAAAATCTCCCCACATTATTGAAGGGAAATGCAATAGAAACTGTTCTCTGGCCATAATTAAATTATTTGGTGTAAACAACCTTTCTAATGTATTAGGTTAATACCAGCCATTTGGGGACTTGCCTATATCCCTTACATGATTATATATAATAAAGATGTTCTCCGTATCTAGGATTTTTAATAGAATGCTTATTATCATGACTTCTGAGTGCCTATACTGTTCTATTCTCAATATGCTCTGAAACAGGAATTATTTAATTTTATTTTAGCATTTCAAATGTGTGCTTTAAATTGAAGGATTGTTTGTGACCCAAAGTTAAGACCTACATAAGTATTTTAAAATAATACAGGCTTTCACATCAGGATACTATGTTTTTAGTGATACTGATACTATGTTCGATTCTATGGATCTGTCAAACCATTCCAACAGATAGTCATTAATCTCAAACTGAGTCTTCAAGCTCTTCAGCACTTCGATGAACAAAAAAGAGAGAGGGGGGCTGGGGAGGTGTGGGGAGAGAGACTAAACTTATTTTTGGAAGCATATGTTCTGTCGCCAGCGTGGTGTAGTCTTCACACTCAGAATGGATGAAATCCTCAAAGGAAAGTGTACTCCCTTCTCTCTCTATGTGCACCCAAATCCTTTCAAAGCACCCTTCAGTGACTGACAACTTTCTGTATGAACTAAAATACCTTGTCAAAAGTGATAGTAACGTACTGCCCGAGTCTCATTATTCCTTTTGAAAAATCTAATTTTGTCCCCTTTTCTTTGTTTAGTTGTGTTTTCACAGAACTAAGGGCTCAGTGCTACCATCATTACTCACTCCGTCCTATTTAAATCAATGTGACTATTCATGTGATGAGTTATAACTCTTCATGACTATGGGTAGCAGAACTGGGATTAAGAAGTTAGGTTTACACCAATGGACCTTTCTTTCCGTTTCTGTTGTGGCTACTTGAAGAGTAAGGTTCTTTTGGCCTTAAAAATCTATGAATCAGATATCAGTAAGAGAAAAGGTGGCAGAACTGGACCCATGAAGAGTACATCTACGTGTCTTCATATCAAAGGGATTTTCCCTTGCTTCTATGTTTTCTCTCGCCAGGAAGCTATAGCCATTTGTCCTTCTGCAAATTTCAGGCTATGATTTCTAATTCTTGTATTAACTTGGTCATAAATCATTGACAAGTGACCTTGTGTTCAAAACTAAGCCACTAATAAGTCAAAGCCTAATTACGGCTCTGTACAAATATCTAACTCCGAAATTCTGACTCTTCAGCTTGCTATACATAGTTACTATTACTAAACAAATGAAGCATAAGAATTTCAACTAAATTATGTAGCATTGGAGGATCATACTAAGGTAGATACCCTTTCTTGAAATAATAAGGAAAGTTTACTGCTTTGTAATAAGTGGTTTCTTTAACTGTAATTGTTAAGGGGGTACTATGATGTATATCCATGACTTTCAGTTTAATCACTGTATATATGCCCCAAATTGTAGTACCCTTAGGGATCATAACTTAAAAAATGCGATTGGCTGAATAAAAAGACATTTTCTCTGAATATAGAAATTCCATTGTCAGCAAAAAGTAATTAGAATAAGAACAAAGAATCACTTTGCCAATATTTTATACACTCCCCCTGGCCAGGGAAGTTTTCCCTGTGCTTCAGAGGTCCACAACAGGTCAAAGCCCTTTACAAGCCACTAACTGTAATTATGGCCCTGGATATATTCTCTGCAAGGACTGAACCCTGGGCCTCTGGTTGTAAAAGCATGAGCCTTTACTGCATTGGATGAATGACCTTGATAATAACAGACTCATAAACTTGTATATGTGGATCTACCACCAGGGAGAGACAAAGAAACACTTCCTAGCATGTTACACACACTTCTTCAAAACTAAAATAATATGGATGCCAAAAGAAATTTGACCCAAATTAACCCCTTTACATAAAATGCATGAAATAAGTTTGTTTTGCTTTGTGACACAAAATGTATTAGAACTGGGCAGGAAACGTTTTTCCTGTCCTGGAAGGATTTTTGAGAATTTGACAAAATTGCCTATCCTGAACCAGGATAAAAAAGTCCGAAATCTAGAAATGTTCACAAAAGGATTATATGAAAAATTTTCATTCAGGTCAATCAAAATGTTTTGTTTTTATAATTAAGAGTTTTGTTTTGATTTCAATTCCTTTCAATTTCTTGCAAACCCTTTAAAGCTGCAAATTAACTAAAAGTTTGAAACACAAAGTCATTTTGGACCAAAAATAGAAATGTTTCATTCCAAAACTATTTTCTCAATATTTTTCAAAAGAAAAAAATTGTCAAAATTAACCAAGTCCTGCAGGGAATTTTGATTTCAATGAATTGACATTTTCTGATTAAAACAATATTTCACTGAAAAATTCCTGCCAAATACAGTACTACTAATGAATGCATCTATTTGCCTAGAACTACTAATACCTTGGCTTAATGGCAGAGCTATGGCACAGAAACAGCTGAGTTAATGAGGTGCCTTCTCTGCCTTGCTGGATAGAACTAAGGCTGCAAAAAGAAATGTCTGTCTTCACATCAGGGGAAGGTGGAAGGATAAAAAGTAATCCCAATAGTGTACCATTAGGATTATCCTTGGAGATACTAGCTCACTCCTTAAAAAAAAATAAAATTGCTGACTAGTTTGTGGAGCTGTAGAATCTTTTTCTGATTGTGGCCAAAGCCAGATACATCAGAGAAGGGCATAAAACACCTATAATCCAGTTAACTGTGCAATATCGTTCTAATGTAGTTTGGAGACAGAAATGTGTTCCTGACCCCAGCTCATGATTAGTTTCTGCCTTGGAGCATGAGGACTGTAATTTTATCCTCACTAATGTACTTTCAATTGTTCTTCATCATATAAATTTCTATTCTTTTTTATTATGCTGATAGACATGTCTTTCTGGGCATAGGAATGGTGCCATATTTGAGAGAAAGTATGTGTGTGAGGGGTGTGTATTGGTTAAGGTTCAGGGATAGGAGTTGTTCCATTTGCTTCAATGGGCATTGGTTGAAGCCCATAATGTATTCCAGTGTTTTCAGTGCATTGACCTACAATAACTGTAAAATGAATGTGGGGGTAGAAGTTTCAGGGTTTACCAATCAACCAACTAAATGGTCACATAGTTTTAGGATGTGAGTAATTAACTTTGTTGTTATTCAAATGAACATCAAAGAGCAGTTATTGGTACTCATTTACTGCATAATACAAATAACAGATGATGTTGCCATCTTGTGAGAACTTGAGCCAACAGTGAGATTTTCAAAATAAGCAGAGCATGGAATGGTGGCTTCAGAGAGATCCGTGGGGACCTTGGCTTGTGCTACCATGTACGAAGCCTGAAAAACTGGTTCCTACTATAGTATCACCATCTGAAATGCCACAGATACGCAATATCCCACTGATATCTCTGTAGGTGGTAATATTTTCTTCAGTTTCAATTTTAAGGTACTTTAGTAAAGAAATAGAGGAGAGAGGCAGTAGAAAAACTGACAAAAGTCCATATCAGTTAAATCAATTGAAGACAGAAGTTTGTCCGTGACGTCAGTGGAAGCAGCGCTGTGTCCTAGATGGTCCAAAAGATTATGAGTACAGGAAATGGGCCTGATCCTGAGTGATGAAACACCCACAACTCCCATTGATATGCAGAACCTCCAGAGTTACAGGGAAGGAAAAGAGGGCAATAAGACTCCTACAGGCTTTCTCAAGTCCCCTTTCCCCCATGGTGAACCTGTAAATCATTGTCTGACTCATGAAATATTTTCAGCATATGTGAATGTCAGAGGATTTTATCTTGCACATAGTGCACGTTTGTAAAATGCATTTTAATGACATGAGTTTGAGGAAGAAATACAAGGCAATAATCAGTGTAAAGTACTGTTTTCACTTGATCACACAGACATTTGGGTGTTTAATGGCTACCATCAAACAGGTCTTTGATCTATAGATCAATCACAGATGTCATTAAAGCTGATGGGTGTGCTTATCACACTTTTTCAGGCTAAATGGAAGAAGCAACTAAGCCCCTTTTTGGAACAAGATAGTTTCAATTAGCTCCAGCTATTGTGCAAAGCACCTGGCTGAATGGTGAAGCCTAAAAAGAGTTAAGCTGTACATTAAGTTTATTGCAAAAGCAGTAAGGGGTCAGGACAGGGTATCTACCTTCTGAGAGGTTTGGGGACTGGTTGTAAATACAAGGGCAAAAGGACTAATGGGAGAGGTGTGTGTGTGTGTGTGTTTTCGAGGAGAAAGCCAGCAAAGCATGAGAGAAGCAGTTGTGAGAATAACCCTGGGAATGAACAGAGACCGAGATCCTTGGTGCAAAAGACTCACTGGAAAGGCAGGGTTGAACATTGTGAGCAAGGAAACAGCCTGATTGTTCTTTTTTGCTTCTACTGTGTTCAGGGAAACAGGACTTGGTGGACATACTTTGTAAATAAACAGGATTGCACCAGAAAAATGCATGACTCCTATCATCACTTTCTCCTTCTAAAGGAATCAAACTCGCAAGGCCAAAATATTGCCTAACACTCAGGTCAAAGGGACAACAGGGGCCAATTTTTTTTAAATTGTCTTCAAATAGTTTGTGCAGTAATTGAGCACCCAAACAAGCATCCATTTGCATGTGTAATCATGGCAATTACTCATTCAAATGTTGTATGTGAATGTTTTGAAAGCTCTTGTCCTGTGCGGAGGGAAAAATTTGTAGATACATTATTTGAGGGTTACCACACATTGGTAAATGGTTTTCTGGTGCATTCTATACATAGTCTGTGGTAATAAATTGTATTGTTAATGAAAGAAATATTACATCACTTGTTTGTTATTCATGCCTGCCTTCATGTTCTATTCACCTGAATACAAATGAAAGAGAAATCTACAAATCAATTAGTGTACAAATCAAATGCTAATACCCCATGGATAGTTAAATGTGTAAATATAAACAAAGATACTTTGAAAGGGTGTGTATTATTATAAAATGAAGAAATGGCCTATTGCTTAGATATAGTAGAATATGTATGAGATACAGTGCTATAAACATGAACTATAGAGAGTAATTTGCATATATTAACATCATCAAATTAGAATATTTAAAAGTAAGGAGCACTGAAATTTGAAACTCAGTATTTTCCAGTTAATAAACGGCATTTTAGTTCTCCACACTACTTTATACACTTAGTAACAGCTAAAGCCTTCATAACTGTATCTTCCAAAAAAGCAGAGAATAAATGCTGGTGTCCTAAGAAATATCTACATGTCTGTAAGTCAAGTGTGTGTTTTGTTATGTTTTATTTAAAATATTTATGTATTTCCATTAATTTGTAAACTGCTTTAGAAACCTACACAAGGCACCTTATAGAAAGTAGCAATTATTTATGCATTATATACATGCTTGGTAAACAGCTATGACAGCAAGTGGTATATGCACCCTATGGTGATTCTGCCACATTCCTGTGCACAGGAATTTTTAATTTTGTTGTAGCCCTTAATTTCCATTTTGCCTCAAAAATGATTACCAGATGGCGCATGGCTATTTTTACACATTGTGTGGCAAGTTTCCAGCTGATAATTATGACATTGTTCCTTTGTTTTGCATTATGAGTATTTGGCATATCCCTTCTTGTGATTCTTATTTTTCCCCCCATTTGACACCGCAGTTCTCAGTTGTGAGTAGCCTTGGTGACAAAAATTAAATTAAATAAGTACCCAAAAGAAAAGAAATAGTTCTCTTTTGAATCTATGACTTGCACTGAAAAAATACTTATAGTTTATAATGATCAATTAAGTCTTCCATCTCTCCCTTCCAACCTTTTCCTCCCCAAATCACTCTGAATTGTATATGTTTCTATCAAGGGTAACGCAGGACAAACTGTCTGATCCATTGAATATCAGAAGAGCCATATAGCCCAATAGTCAATTTGCTGCTGATGCTTACAGACCTGTCATATGACATCTATGTTAAAGCATTCAGTCATCTATTTTATTAGCTATATTGCTTTAAAGCCTTCAAGGGAGTTTTTTGAGAGACAGGGAAAAATTGAAAGCAAAGGTAATTGTAATTACAGTCATTTTGTACTATTATTTAGTGGTAATAAATCCAGAATTGCAGTGTAACACACTAGAGTAGAGTTAGGTCTGAATAGAAACAGGAATTAATAGGCTGCACTTTTGTTTGTGTACCAACCTGCATATATGGAAATATCAGAGTTTCTGATAAACAATACACTGTCTGTGTGTGTGATACTCCGTCTGGAAATCTCTCTTCATTACTTTAATTATATAGTATTTAATGCAAGTTAGATATGATTTCTCAGAATATTGCTCCTGTTTTCCCGTTAATTCACACAAGAGCCATAACTACTCATTTTTAGAAGACACAAAGATCCTCATTTTAGCAGAAATAAAACGTGTGTGTGTGTGAGAGAGAGAGAGAGAGAGAGAGAGATTAGACCAAATAAAAATCCAGAATTAACATGTTTCAAGTGTGTGGCTGTGAAATGTTTTTAAACGGGTTAATTAAGATTCAGAAATGTTTGCCAGCTTGTTTCCCAGTTTCAATGATAAAAATAAAATGCTGTGTGGCTGAAATGAGAATTAGTCCCTTGAGTATAAAAGAAGGACTTGGTAGAAATCTGTACATTTCCAGACTGTATTTTTCAGCTCAGCCTTAGTGAATGTGAAGCATGCATAATTTGGCACTGTTCTTTCTTTCTTTATTTGCATTTAGCACATATACTTTGGCTAATTAATCATGTAGAGTGTCCTATCCTATTCCCCGCCCTCAAATAAATTAACAGTTTGTTTGGCTGTGGGTAAAATACACTAACATTAGAAAAGATAGAGAGAGAAAAGAAAAACAGGACAAATTCACACAAGAGCCTGGTTAATTCCCATTTTTTAGTATTCTTAGGGAGTAGGGAATTATAAGTGAATAAAGTAGAAAAAACATGTTTTAGAATAACCCAATCATTTCATTTTGATTATTAAAAAGTATCTGGTGAATAAGCTGAACCTGCATGATGATCAAGTTGCTCATCTCATTTAAAGGAGGGAAAAAAAGGTTTCTATATAACATAAAGCCATGAACCAAGTATCTGCAGCAAAGTGAAAGCTTTATTAAGGAGTTACAATTTGGCTAAGAGAATAGAATGGAAATAATAGGTAAAAGGTAATGAGAGAACAATGATTCTAAATTCTGGATATTAAAGTGACTTCTAAAGTAAAAGTAATTACACATTCTAGGCACCTCATATCAATGGATTGTGGTCTGCCTTTAATGATGGGTCTCATTACAAGTGAATGTGACTTTAATCCTCTTGCCTCTTGCTGCACTGATTTTGAAGATTAGCATTCTGGGAGACTGAGTCATCAGGCTATTCTGAACAAGTTTTGCAATCATTGACTTAGCACAGAGTTCTGATCAGTGTAGTACAAGGTTAAGATAATCCTTGCTCTTCTTGACATTTTGCTTCTCTCATTTTCTGTTAAGGAGACAATCAGATGGCTGTGGAAGATTTGACAAGTATAGGTGTTTGAAAGTATTCTCTAAAGCCAAGATAATGGTACAAAATAATAGGGAACCAACCTAGACTAAGGCCTAATTTAAACTCACTTTGCCAAATTAAAGCATAGCCTTTCACCTGTAGTGCTGAATATCCTACCCCCATTTGTCTTTTAATTTAACTTCTATGGGACAGCACAGTATGTTCACCAAACACCTGAAAGTAAGCACTTATATGAAGCTTGACAAAAAGTAAGATTAATATCTCAGACTGCAGATAATACATTATTTCTCCAATCCTGTGATACGTTGCACAGTATGTGTGAAGAAAACTCATGTACTTATAATGCTCTGTGTGGAATAGTGTGGTTATAGTCTAGATTGGCATTGAGAGGTTTCATATCTCAACTTTTCAATTTACAAGGAAAAAGATGGAGGAGACAGTGGTTAAATAAATGCCAGCTATGATCACTCACCTTGGGATTTTAAAGTCAAATGGAGTTCTTTCTAGCTTTGCCTTCCACTTGTAATGGAAGCAGGGAATTTTGAAGGCAACTTCCTGAGCTAGGTGCCAAGTTCCCATTGAAAGTTGGGGATCTATCTCCTTTGGGCACTTCTAACTGCAGATATTTTTCTGGGATTTTCAGAGTTTAGCTAACAGTTTTGGAAGAAATTTTCAAAGGTACAAAGTTCAGATAGGTATGGCATTCCTGTTCAATGTCAACGAAAATTTATAAACAGTTTTTACACCTAAACCAGAACAGGATACAGTTCACTCTGCCATGATTGTATTGACTCTGTATAGCTAACAAGAGTAAACAAACAGTAAAAACTTACTGTAACAGCCCTGGCTCAGTTCCCCCTTGTGGATAGTCACCAGGCTGCTGTAATAGAATCAGACCTTTGATTCCACGTGCTTGGGTTGGCTGGGTCTGGAACTTCTGAAATTAAAAATAAATAAAAATGTTGTTCCAAAACAGAACAAAAACATTTAAATGCAAAACTTCCCACAGAATGGGACTGAAGAAATTCTGTTTTGAAAAAGTTGAATTTATATTTTGTTTCAACCTTTTCAGGAATTTCTCAGGGTCCTATCAAGCTACGCAGAGCCCTGACAACTTTCCAGATGTGAAGCTGGGCAGCTCAGGGAGCCTTGGAGCTTGGGAATCAGGGTTCCCAGTGCTTCTGGGATGCAAACGAGTTGGGAGCCTGGGACCCCTGGCTCTAGGGCTGCCCAGAGCCTGGGAGCTCTGGCTCCATGGAAGCCGGACAGGCAGGCTGCTTAAGAGCTGGGAAGACAGAAACCCAGGCAGGTTTCCATCAGAATTTTGTCAAAATCAACTGATTCACGCCAAAGGATCAATTTTGACTAATCAACGTTTTCTGATGGAAAAATGTTCCATCAGAAAATTTCTGCCCAGCTCTAGTCTCAAACTTTGGGTTTTTAGGCACTCTCTTGGGAGTGCAGCTCCTCTGTCTAGCACCCCTTTCTGAGATACGGGATTCTGCAGTCAAACTACCTTGGCCTTAGAACTAGTATTGGCCCTTCCAAATCTCCCCAGTACCTAATGGATGCTTCCCAGAATTCCTCGAAAGAAGTGGACCCTCTGCATTACTGTTTCACACTTTGGAAACTTTGTGACAGTTAAAGCAAGTAATGCAGAGACTTTGCAAAGGTCCTTCGAAATCACTTATGCTTTGTTTATAGATAAAGTACCATAGATATTGTGACAGACCCAGACCAGTGGGGTACAGGAGTCTGGTAGAGGGCAAATATACTGGTCACTGGATGAGTAGTTTTCTGTTCCCTGAGTGACCAGAGCAGGGGCTGCACTAGAGTAATCAGGAACCTGCTAGAACCAGTTAAGACAGGCAAGCTAATTAGGACACCTGGAGCCAATTAGGAAGAAGCTGCTAGAATCAATTAAGGCAGGCTAATCAGGGCACCTGGGTTTTAAAAGGAGCTCACGTCAGGTTGTGGTGCGAGTGTGAGGAGCTGGGAGCAAGAGGCACAAGGAGCTGAGAGGGTGAGGGTGTGCTGCTGGAGGACTGAGGCGCACAAGCATTATCAGACACCAGGAGGAAGGTCCTGTGGTGAGAATAAGGAAGGTGTTTGGAGGAGGTCATGGGGAAGTAGCCCAGGGAGTTGTAGCTGTCATGCAGCTGTTACAGGAGGCACTATAGACAGCTGCAGTCCACAGGGCCCTGGGCTGGAACCCGGAGTAGAGGGCGGGCCTGGGTTCCCCCCAAACCTCCCAATTGACCTGGACTGTGGGTTCTTCCAGAGGGGAAGGTCTCTGGGCTGTTCCCCAACCCACATGGTGAATCTCTGAGGCAAGAAAATCCGCCAATAAGCGCAGGACCCACCAAGATAGAGGAGGAACTTTGTCACAATATACATATCTAGAGAAAAATAATGAACAGCTGCATTCAAGGCCATATCTCACTTTTCTTACTACTGTACTCCTGAGAGTCCTTTTGTTCTATGTTAGCATCTTCTGCAGAGTCCCGGATTGTTTGGCACCCCTGTTCCTGCTTCCCAGTCTCGTCTTCTTTTTCTGGAGCAAGCCTCCCTTTTAACAGCAATTCTAATAGTTTTGTCTCTTTCTGTCCTTTCTCTGTTTTTTTCCCATTCTTCTCTCCTATGGGTTTGTTACAGTGGATCAGTCATTAGTGCTGATGCGCACACACTTCTAACACCAACTCTAGTACTGGTATACTTAATTGCTGAATATTGTGCACCAATCTGGGCAGGCAGCTCACATAATTAATATCTGGACCTGCAGCTTAATTCCTACGATGAGAATGATAACTGGAACATTAAAATCAACACCTGTTCAATAGTTGTCCACCCGGGCACATATATCCCTACCCAAAATCTGGAGAGAAAGAGAGATAGAACTCATGGCCAGGAGTACAGTCGAATCATGGTCAAGTTGTGAGTTACTTACCAATTCACGAGGACCTCCAGAATCTTCTGAAAAAAGTCTGAAATTTTAAAAGCCTTTTTGGGATCCTGAGGAGGACTGGAAAGAATTCTGAGATTAATGCAAATGTCCAAAACAAACACCTGATTACTGACCGGACAGGCTTCACTTACCCCCCAGAAACAATGGTCCACGTGGAATTGTTTCAGAACGTGGCATGACAGATACTATCATCTCTTACACCTCTGGAATATGAGAGACAATACCAGTCACAAACTAAAGACCACATTGTAAATCAGTGTCTGCTTCAACGGTTTGCCGGTGGCATGTCAGAAAAGGTCTACACTTAAAACACTGCACCAATGCAGCTGCACCACTGTAGCACTTAAGTGAAGATGCTCCTATGCCGACAGGAGAGCTTTTCCTGTTGGCATAGTTAAACCACTTCCGCTAGAGGCAGTAGCTATATCTCTTAGGCTTAGGGCTGTCTACACAGGGAGTTAGGTTGGAATAACTACGTTGCTCAGGGGTGTGGATTTTTCACATCTCTGATGTGATGTAGTTATACCGATATAAGTCTGTTGTGTAGACCTGGCCTCAGACTTACACCAAGCCACTTCCGAAGCTAGTCACTGGTTCATTAATCTGTCTTTGGGTATTTGAAAATTGCTAATCACCTCTCTTGCCATTCAAAGGAAGAAGAAGAGTCATTAGCAGGTCAATAGCCTTTTTGTGATAGTCTCTCCTTGGACAACAGCTCTTCACACCTGCACTGTTTGGTTAAGTATCAGTGGTTGGTTTATCTGCACAGAATGTCTGCCTTCCTAAAGCTGAGTAACTTCCCTTGTTAGGTTAACTCTTTGTATCCATGAAGCAGACATGATAATAATCAGAAAGACAGAAGTACATATAATATTAATACAAATAATACAGTTCTCTTTCACATTTGTCACATTTACTTACTTTACTGGGAAAAGTAGACATTATTCAGAATGTACAGGGTACAGAACTACTCCAGTGGCACATTAAACACAGGAATATGCAGCTACCTCTGTATAATTAAACAACAAAAACATGAATTATAAACACAGATTAAGGAATAAGTTCTGACATATGGGTACGTCTTCAAATCAGGAATGCACAAACTGCTTAGAAAAAAGTCTAGACAAGTCTGAATCAAAATACATCACCCACCACCAAATTAACCTTTTTAAGTCTTTAATCACTGTATATTTCATCCTGTTTTTTAATTCTTTAATTATACTGCCATTCAGGGATCCAGCATAAGAGGCATGGGGGTATAGAGAAGCTTTAGACCAGCTCCGTTTTAACAGATCCCCACAATAATGATGTAGTTTGGTAGCATCCCCTCCATAAAATGGAAAGTTAATTGGTGCTAATATCTCAAGAGTTTCTGAAACAGAGGCACACAATGCTTTATGAAGCAACCAACTCTAAATTAGAGAATCCTTGCTACATACCAAATTCAAATAGTGTAGTTGTCTAAACCAATGTAATGCACAACTGGTAAATGTGTATAGATTAGAACGGGGCAGGAATTTTCAACAAACCATTTTTACTGGAAAATGCCAGTTTGTTGAAACTGAAAAAAAATGCAACTAAAAAGACGCATATTAAGCTTCACCTTTCAACTACTTGTTTGCATTCCTTTTCCACTCTTCATCTGCCCACTATCTACTTGGATTGTTAGTTGGTCAAATAATATTCAGTGAATAGTTTTAAATAATTTTTGCTATATTTTAAAAATAAATTATTTAACAATACTCCCCTTCCCCTCTTTCACAAGTCTACAGAGCTGAGCAAATAATCTGCGAATATTCGTTAACATGTGTGAATTGAATGATTTAAAAAAAAATCAGTATTTGCATACCTCCGGTAAGCAACTTGAAGCTGGAAACCCATCTCCTTTAATTGGCTGTACCGGACACTCACGCTATATAAATATCAACTGTGTTGAGTTGCGAGGAGGGAGAGCAAAAGCTGGTTATAGGTAATGGAGAGGGAGACGTCAATACATTTTGGATGTTTATTTTATGCTTAGTGTGTCTTCTGAATAATGCCCTCATACTTGTGTGTGTGTGTGTGTGTGTCTGCATGCACATATATTTATACAAGACATCATTTATTCTTGTATTGTATTTTTAGCTAAATATAAAATTACAGCAGAACTGTTGTAAAGTGTTATCATAACTACCATAATCAATTCACTTTATGGTAGAAATCTGGGCAGAGAGCCATACATGTTTTAATATATTACCACTAATTCTAAATCTCAAATTTGTCCTTTAACTGTCTTTGAAATGTGCTGTCACTAGAAGAGACGATTGCAAGTCCTTGTCTCTCTGCCTGTGCATATATGAATATTTCAGCTGAAGAGGAAGAGCATAGTAGACCCATCCCACTGCCAGTTGGATTTACAGGCTTTTCCACTATCACTTTTCTAAGATTTGAAACTGAGATAAATTGCAAAAGTAGCATTGGCAGGAAAGCACACACAAAAAATATGTCAGCAAAAAGCTAAGGGCCTGATCTGAAGCCACAAAGGCAAGGAAGTGAAGGCAAAATCCTTATGGTTCTGAGTACTGAGGGACAGGTGGAATATGTAGTGGGCTGTATATTTTTTGAATACTGGTGGCACCTAAATCTGGGATTGAGGTGACTAAGGTGTCAATTGGGCACCTAAGCCCCTTCGTGAATCTAGCCCTTTATCTCTTTCAGAACTTCCATGATTGGTGCTATGTTAAAGCTCTGGCACAGTCTGCGTGCTAGGGTTTCATCCTACACAGGCAGGATATTTTGTGGCCATTTCAGTTCTGGTGATTTTATTGTATGTACCTCTGTAAAAGGAGTTTTTAAAAGGCTTACATAAGAACATAAGAACGGCCGTACCGGGTCAGACCAAAGGTCCATCTAACTCAGTATCCTGTCTACTGACAGTGGCCAATACCAGGTGCCCCAGAGGGAGTGGACCTAACAGGCAATGATCAAGTGATCTCTCTCCTGCCATCCATCTCCATCCTCTGACAAACAGAGGCTAGGGACACCATTCCTTACCCATCCTGGCTAATAGCCATTAATGGACTTAACCACCATGAATTTATCCAGTTCTCTTTTAAACGCTGTTATAGTCACATAGGCTTATGTGTAACTTCAAGTCAGATCCTGATCATTGTACAAATATATTTTCTATTTTCTCTGAGATGAGCTCAAACCCAAACCTTAAATGCCAACATGCCTGAATTTTAGGGGTGTTTGAAATGCAAATCCTACATGGTCCCATCTTTACAATGGTCTGAACTAAAAATCTGGATCTGAATGTGCCTGAAATGACAAGATGTAGGATTCAGAAGTGGAACTAAATATCACATCCTGAAGCCCTCTTTCGGTCCTAATTCTGGCATCTGATGCATGCTCAGGGTTCCCAGTGAAGATGATGAGAGCCATGTGTTTGTATTCAAGGGTACAGTCTGTTCCAGAGATACACAATTCCAGCCCTTTAAAAAAAAATAAAAAAAATTCTTGACCCACTTCACTGCAACAATTTTTTTTCTTGCAAGCTGATATTTGGATTTTCAACATGATGATTTATTATATGCCCTCTTGGTCTGTAGTGCAGAGCTTTTATTATGTTAGTATGCAATATTTTTATGGACCATTCACAATAGCTGGTTTTAAAATGTGAAGGATGTGGCAAAAGATCCAAGTCCCCACTATCAGCAACAGCCAGGAAAATCTCAATTGAGTCATAGGAGTACAAAACCACCCCCAAACTATGAAAGGTCTAATATCTTGTAATTTCAAAACAAATGAATAGATGTGTTTGGGTAGGGTGACCAGATGTTCCGATTTTATAGGGACAGTCCCAATATTTGTGTCTTTGTCTTATATAACCCTATTACCCCCCACCCGCTGTCCTGATTTTTCACACTTGCTGTCTGGTCACCCTATGTTTGGGGGGGAAATCCTTTTAAAAAAATCCACTTAATCTAAGGTTGAGACTTTAAATACCTGCAGTGAATTTTTACTATAGCAGCAGTCTCAAGAGCCATGCTAATGCTTCTTGTTTTAATGTGATGTATCTGAAAAGACAGAAGGCCATACATTTGTGATGAATGGAGGGAAATGAAAGCACATCAGAAGCTAGCGTTTTTATTTTTCTACCTTTTTAAGTGGATTCGGTGTTTATGAAAGTTGCTGAGTTAACAAAAGAGCCCCTATTCATCCACAAAGTGGGCAGCAAAAGTTCAGGCTTCCTCGCATCAGCCAACAATGTGACCTCACCATGTTCTGCAGAGATCACCCCCTAGGAGTGAGAAAGTAATTCAGTTTCTGAGTCCATTTCAATCTTAGGTTCCTATGTTTTGACTTCCAATAAGAATTCTGGCTGTACTGGGTATTTTTGTGATAACACCTATCCTACCAGTCTCCTGAATCATCCAGCCCCTCAGATTCCAGCATTTTCTTACATAGATTACCTTAGGGTGACCAGACATCCCGATTTTATTGGTACTGTCCCGATATTTACTTGTTTGTCCTGAGTCCTGACCGATATTTGGTTGGGACGTGAATTGTCCCGATATTTTGCCCTCCAGTGCACAGGTGGAAGGGGCTCGTGCCCCCCCGCCCTGACTCCGCGCCCTCCGTCCCCCATTGGATCCCTCCCCAAATCCCCACCCTGGACCCGCCTCTTCCCCAAGCATGCCACATTCCTCCTCCTTACCCCTCCCTCCCAGGCTTGCGCTAATCAGCTGTATGGCAGCGCAAGCGCTGGAGGGAGGGGGGAGAAGCAGGATGCAGCCCCCAGCTCAGAGGAGGTGGAGGTGGAGCGAAGGTGAGACGTGGAGGGGGCGAGGCGTGGAGCTGCCGGTGGGTGCTCAGCCCCCACCAATTTTTCTATGCTCCGGCGGCTCTTGGTTTTGTTTTGTTTTCTTTTTGCTTTTGTTTTTTGTTTTTTCCTCCACTGCCGGCACCCTCCCCCCCCTCCATGTCCCGATATTTCACATCTCTCATCTGGTCACCCTAGATTACCTATATCTGCATACATTTGAAATGTAGTTTCCAAGCACTTATGGTAAGATCCTCAGTCTTGATTCAGCTCTTTTGCATTAGGTAACAGGACTGTTGCAGCATAAAAGGGCCCTAAAATCCCTGTATCTGGCTGGGGCAGAATTCTCCTGGTGCCAGCAGTATGGAAGACATCCATAGGGCACCTTCCAAGGGACCCTATTGCAACCCCTGGTATACAAGGCCTGCTGGGGTTGGAGGTGTGTGTCAGAGGTGGAGCCACATCACGCAGCTCTATGGAGATTCCTGGGCGATGCTGTGGTCCATTGGGTATCCTGGGGAGGCTGCCATAACTTAGAAGATCTGGGGGCCTGTCTAAGTTACAGTGGGAGCCTCTCCAGCCCCTGCAGCACCCCAGAATCAGTAGGGAACAAAGTCAGCCCTTGGGCTGAGAGTTCTGCCCTATGCCTTTTAAAAGCACAAGACAGAATCTCACCCATAGTGTCTGATCCAAAGGTCATTGATGTTAGTGGGAGTTGTTTGAAATGCCTGGGTCCTGTGCTGCCCCTCTGCACAGTGGTGAATTTCACATATTGGGCCACATCCTTTGCTGGTGTACCCTCAACTGATGGAAACCAGTGGAGCTCTGCTGAAGTCAGTGGAGCTATGCTAATTTGTATCAGGTGAGGATCGGACTGGTATCTGGGGATCTGACTGGTACAAGGAGTCCAATGATTTCATTGTAATGTTCACAACTAAAATTTAAATTGATTTCAGTGGGGTTAGACTCTGGGCATTATTAATTTAGCACTTATCCATCTTCTTGCTCATGATTTTCATTAGTTAGTTAATAGAGCTGAGCAAATAAGTCACAATAAATAACTTACCAGATGAATTTCACCTTTTTTCTCTTCACAAATTGCCCATGATCAAATCACATTTTCTCTTTGTCATTATTTGTAATTCACAAAATTCCTCATCAACTAATTGTCAGTTTGCAGATTGCTCAAATTGGATGGAATTCAATATTCCACAGAATGCCAGCAAATAGCTTATGTACCATTTATGTCCCATATAAGACCTAAAAATAGGGCGAGGGGGTGGAAAAGCCTTGTGTTATACCTTAAGGTGAATTGCACTTATACTGAAATGCAGGGTTTACAATTAAATTTATTATTGGCATCTTGTGCTATAGTTAACTAACTTAACTTTGATGCATTACAGCACCACTGATGAACTGTATATTCAGTTCTGAAATTTAATATTTGCAATTCATGCTATGCGATTTATGTAACTAATCATAGTACAAATTGCAAATTTTATAATCAAATATACAATTTAAAATTTGTTTTATAAAATATTTCAAAAAATCACTTAAAACTTGAATACTTGAGCATCCATGAAAAGTGAAAATGAAAGGGACATATACATGGTTAATTTGATATTTACTTATAAATGCAAATGAATATCTGCAAATTTTTCCCCACTCAGTGCTTTTTAGCACAGGCTTGCAAAGTTAAGATAATGAGTTAATAGGCACTCCACCTTCACAGTACAATACAGATAACATTTATTTAATGCACTTCTACAAACATCCCCAAGGACTTTACACAACATCAGGAAAGCAGAGAATTGCTGAGGGAATGCAAAATAATATTAATGTATTTGGATTTATTAACCTCAAACATTGCAACACACAAAGGAATTCCCCACGCAAGGGGACGGGGGAAGTAAAAGAGCAACAAACACTTAAGAGCAAAAATATTAGTTTCTGAGGCTTGTGGTTTGGTAACATTTTTTTAGTTCCCCCCCACCCGCCAAAAAAAGAAGAAAGTAAATTAGATGCTTTTCACAGGGATCAAGTAACAACATAATAAACCTGAGACAGGGTGTACCAGGCATTTGCTACCAATTGTCAGAGACCACACTGCCTTGGTGCTCCGCATCCTGGGAAGTGTCCCTTTAAGAAAAGAATGGAAGAGTTTGAACCTTCAGGGATTGCCTAGAAAGGGGCACAGGGGCAACTGCTGGTGGAATCAGCGAGACTTAGTCCTCCAGCGGCCAGAAGAGCTCAGCACACTAGATTAAAAAGGGCTGTCAGCTTATTCAGAAGGCAGTTCTGGGTGAAACCAGAAGAAGGGAGGAAGGATCCTTCCTCTGCCATAACCCAAGAAGCCAGGCTTGGTTGAAGACTAATTCTGACTGGACTTTTCGTTCAAGTCAGTGAGAGAATTTTGATTTATTTTGTGGCGTGTAAGGCCCAGGTGGACCATACTGAGTTAGATATTAAAGGAACTACTGAAAATTAGTGGAACTTACCTCATGAGATGTCCACAGGCTCAGGCAGGTCTGTGACAAAGCCCTATTGTTCATTCACTGATTCAGTATGACTTTGTCCTCCTTAGCTTGGATTTGGGAACTAATAGTGTGTTACTGTCACTTTCACCAAAGATATTTCTGCTGGAACTTTTTTTCTACCAGAAACTGAGGTCACCTCATTCAGGTTTGAAATCATTGAACATTATTGAAATAATTGACTTTTAAAGACTCATTTTCAGAAATTAGAGGGCCATTTATTTATTTTTTCACACATAAAAATGCCTATTCATGGCCCTAGGTGCCTTTGTCAAGCTTCCAGTACACAGTTAAAGGGCTCATCAACCTTGGCATACACTAAAAGAGGGGCCTTTGAGTTTAAGCTATATTTTTGCTTCCTTGATCATGGGACCAGCAAGGGGGAGGGCACCTTTTAGCCTCAGAATAGTTTAGAGCAACCATCATCCTGCTCTAAATTACATAGTCATCCAAGAGACCACTCTGCTGCCAGGGTGCATGGCACTCTGTCCCTGTCTCTTCACTGCCACTATTTTCATACCTCTCTGCTTACAACTGCTAGTCAACTCATCTTTAAAAATGTCTGGCCAGTACACAGACCTCTTAATGGTAACAAGTTGGATTAGCGTAACAAGTTTAATGCTTGATATTAACACAAAACGTTTTTCTATTTTTTTCCCTCCTCCATTAGCAAGATTTTATTTTGAAGATCTTTGATTCAAATATGTGTTTAGATGGCTTAGACATTTTGGTTTAGCTTAAATTGATTAGAAACAAATTTAAATAAACCAAAAAAACTCACTCTCGTACCAAAATGTGTGTCTGCCCAGCTGTGTGGATAGTTAAACTATATTGGTTTTAAATCAATGTAAGCTATACTGGTGCAACTCTTTTGTGGTGTAGACAAGCTCTAAATGTGTGGGGAAGGAAGGGGTATGTTGTACTGCTCTTTTTACACGGCATAAAGGAATAACACTTACTGTACAATAATGACCCTGTTTTCCAATGGGGGGGGTGCTTGTTTTGTGTTTTGCTGTTGTGACTGATAAATCCCATCATTCTATGACCTATTTTCAAGTAAGAATGAAAGCCATAGATTGTCCTTCTTTACAGTTCCTGTGACCCTGCAATTCCTTTGGACCAAGATTTAGCTTACTGTGGAAGCAATGAATAGTCACATCTTCTTTCTGAGCAAACATTTGATTTAAGGGAATATTAGAGTTGCCAAAAAAAACAACAACCCTATAGTTCTCTTGCTTATCTTATTCACTGCAGAATTCCAATAGTTTCAAAGTAATAGCAACCACTGTGAAAAAAGAATAGATAATAAAAGAAAGTGCCTCAGAAACAGCCCTGTTCTTCTTGCCTTTCCTTAGAATCAGAGTGTAAGGCTTCTGTCTGTTTTGGTAAGCAGAAAACAAAATGTTTCTTTCCCCTTAGACCAGGAATTTGTATGTACAATTGAACTTAGATCTTCAGGAATGCTGACATGGTAAGAAGATGGAGCAGGAAAGCAGCATTAAACGTTGTAAAGAATCAGTTATATCCTGCACAAAGTTATTGTCTTGGCTGTCAGCAAGTGTATAGCTTCAAAGTGCACAGAAATGTAATGCATCAGATCATTCCTGCTAGAGATGACCCCAAACTGCAAAGTTTAGATCCACATCTGGATGTGAACTTCCCCAGAGTTGGAAGAGTCTCTCACTCAATAATCCAGCAATAGCCCATCTCTAATTTATTGCAAAACACAGATGAGACTGCACCTTGACTAAAAGGCCTGATGTCCCCGTCCCTAAAAGGTTTCAGCACAACAAACTGGAGCAAGTTCTTCAGAAGCAGTTGGAAAATGCTCTGTAAAAATGAATTGTGGGTATCTTATGCTGTTACTATTTTCCTTGGGAAAGACAGGCTGCAGAATGAAAATAAGCTTGGAAAATAAATCATGCTATTTTCAAGTAACAACATAAACATTTAAGGTAGACTTTCAAAAGAGCTCAGCAGCCATTTAGGGATCTACATTAGCAGCCAGATTTTCAGAAGTGTTCAGCGCCCAACAGCTCCCATCGACAACACACTGAAATGGTGAGGGGGAGTGTAAAGAAATGAGACCAGAGAGATATTTAAAAGTGATGTGATGGGTGAAGGATTTGAAGAGAGCTGGCATCAAAATGCCTAAGAAATCAGGTGCAAATTTGTAAGACCACCAGAAAGAAACATCTAGCAAATAGCTGTGATGTTTTCCATACACAAAGAGCTACAGTATACTTTCAGTCAAAATGATTTTTAGTCAAGTTTATTGGAAATAAGAACAAAAATAAAGTGTCCAGAGAGAGCACAGTGTATCTACTCTGTAAAAAGCTGCATCTGAAATGAACACAGAATGGCAGCTACTTCCAACAGACAGCAGAATCCTAGAAATTTAAAGCTGCAGTACTAGGAAACTAAATAGTTGCATAGGTACATACACAGTTGTAAGGAGACAATTCTGGGAGGTGAAAGGTACAAAATAAAATCAAAGAAAAATGTACTAGTAAAAAATTAAATTTAATCTGTTGGAAGGAAAAAACAACCTTAACACTTCCCAAATGCCTACTTAATTATGACAATTAAGATGTATGGAAATTAAACAATTATGTAATTAAAATCTCTGTATGCTGTAAAATAAAATTACATCAAGCAAAGTTCACAGTTACCCTTCACTAACTACAGCACATGAGGAAATAAAGATAAATATGCTACCATTGAAGTGAAATGCAAAGTGATGATGGATGGAATTCAACTAGGGGGATGGATGAATCTAAAATGGCTTGTGGTTTTGATCTGAGAAACATCCAAAAATTGAGGTGGTGATTATCTGATTCACTTTGACCATGTAAATTGATTCATTATCCTACAGAAGCATCCCCTCACATGGATTCCTTTGCAGGCTTAAGGTTTGTCCTGAAAAGAGAAATGTACTCAGAACAAGATGTCATTGATTTTGAGTACTTACTACCTCTGTTTAGGCCAGAACTATCCTGACAACAGCTTTTTCCTCAGAATTGAAATGTTATCAATTCTAGCCCTGCCTGGAATCTGGAAGTGCAGAATTGTGTGAAGAAAAATTAGTTTTTCACTTCAAAAAGGTTTTATTTGAGTTTTGAGTGAAGGTTCAGGAAAAGACTCAGAGACTGATTCTTAATTCCTCTTAATAAATTTACCCACCATCAAAAAAAAAAAAAAAAAAAAAACAATTCTAATTAAAATTTTTTTTTTTATATTTTTATATATAAAATTCATGAAATTATAAATGAAGAATTTATTTTTTTTTTTTTTGTTTTTTTTTTTTACAAAATTACTCCTAAGAATGAGTGGGGTTTGTAGTGTACACTGTAATTTTAATCATTTGTCTCCACTAACAGTGTCTCCATATCTATAATATGGTGTATTGGAGGGTAGCTGTGAGCTGCATTTTAGGACTCTTCCAGCTTCAATGACAGCCTTTTCCTGCTCCTTTTGAGGTTTGTGATAAATTCCCATTGACTTCAATGAAGCAAGATCTGGCCCTTAGTTCTCGGGCATCCTGGTACATTGTCCGATTGGAACAGCATACCAAAAATGCCAAACTCATGAATAACAAGGTGTAAAAAATAGCCTACCTTGTGGTACAATTGACTTGGATGCTTTCACTAGTTGTTCCTTACAGTTTCCACCTTATTTGGCTCAGTTTTGTTCCCAGTGAAGTTGGGGAGGGGGGAGGGTGTAACTTTTTGTCCCTTTTGTCCTTGACTTTAAGGTCAGAGACCAATGGGAAAAGGCTCTGGCCTCTGTTTTACTTCTATCATTCTGTTCAGCACCCCCGTCAAATATAGAAAGATACAATACAAATTCCAACAAAAATTAACCAGTGATATTGAATAGTTGTGAAATATATCCAGGTTCTCTGGGATGCTCTCCAGTGCATGTGACACACCTAGCTACACTTCTGATACAGGCTTCAGCATTTTCCCAGTGGTTTTGTTACAGAAAGAAATGTCTTCTTTCTGGTGCCACTTCCCTTTGACACAAGTCAAAGTTTTAGATGATAGCTACTAGAAAGTCCTAAGCATCAAATGAAAAAGCTCTGTTCTCTCTGTTACGGCAGAGTGGATATGACAAGCATCCAGTCTGTTCTGCAGGTTTCTCTACCCCTCTGTTTTTCCTGGAGCTGTTTGAGATCTCTTTGCTGGTCCCATTGTTAATGATGTGCTGTCAGAGGCTAAGAGGGTTCAGTGACTGAGTCAATGGTAATCTTTGCAGATGAGAAATATTTGCCACTGTTGCTGCTGTGACACTCCCAACAGTAATGCAAGAGCATGAGTACCAACCTCAGGGCAGGCTGTAGAATACCAGGGCATAAACCCCAAATTGGTTCTAAACTTACTTTACCAACCAACTGCACCAAGTGCAAACTCCTCAGGCATTTTAACAGCCTTAACACATAGTCACAGATGGTCTCCTTGGATACTCCAGTCTGTCTTAGCACACAGGTGAGCGTATCTCTGTGGTAGATGGCCCCAACACCAAGAATCTCAGAGATATTAGGAGTAACCTGAATATTGCTGAGATTCTTGGTGTCAGGGGCCATCTACCACAGAGTTACTCCTAATCCCAAGGAACCAGTCACTTACCCCAGGTCAGTTGTGCATTAGGTCTCACACCACAGACAATACTTGTATCCAATTGTATAGGAAATTACATGACAATTTATTAAATAGGAAAAGGACATTAGAAAGGTATTTACAAGCTTAAACCAAGCAAACATAGACACACAAATGAGTTACAGCCTTACGTTTCAAAAAGTAATATAGGCGTCTGTGATCAGCAGGCTCTATTTGTTCTTTAGGTTTGACCCTGGCTAAGCAGCTGAGGATTTTTTGCCTATGTCTAGAAACACCTTGCTCCCTGGGAGTCGAAGCAGCATAGAGACCTTACTTTTTGGTTTGGGATTTTTACCCTCCCCCCACCTGCCATATGCTCTGAGCTGCAAACTCAGCTGATGGGAGGAGTTCACTTGCATCCCTTATCTTCAGGAGGAGGAGAGCAGAACGGCAATAGGATTCTTCAGTCCTTTTGTTGATGGTTTCTCAATTTAGATGTAGGGAGTTTCCCGTTGTAAGATCCAACCATAACCAGTGTGGTATGGATGGGTCTCCTCTTTTGGGAAGGGCATACAAATTTCTATACAAGAGCAGCTCTTCACACTAATCAATGCCCCTCTCCTGCATGGCATTTCATATGGTTCACAATACAACCACTCAAATATTACATTACAATATGGAACACAGATATTACAGGAAAGATTAATGCATGCAGCAATTCACAAGCATTCAGTAGAGTCTAAATACTTCCTTATAATTCTACCACCAATTTTATCAGTATTAACCCACAAGTGAGCCACAGAGATTCCAGCTATGTGTCTGTCAGTACCCAGCTGAGATATGGGGACCTTGGCATGAGTTGGCATCTGGCCTGCCTGCATCACAGCTGAAATATTTTGGGTATTATAATTATTCAGTGTAGGCAAGTCCAACCCTAAATGACCCTTGTGAAGCTTTGTTAGTTATCAGCATCTTGGAATATTGAAATTCTTACCTGAATTTCTGCCAATGATCCAAGATTATTATTACATAGCTTCAGTTGATCCTGCTAACAGTTTCTTTCTGATCTTAACACTTCCTTTCCAGTAGAATAACTATGTTTAAAATGGTAGCTATGGTATTGAAAATCCAGCTGTACATATTTGGAATAAACCCATTGCAGATTTGACACCTCTGTACTCAGTTTGTTCATTGCAGTCTTTGGGACTACTTGTGCATATCTGCCCAGGCCTGTATAAGGGAAGTGTGGAGTTGCACTGCCTCAAGGATCAGTTGTGCTTTGGGAGGAAGAATGTTTCAAGGAGAAGCAGTGGTAGGATGCTGGTACCGCACTGCTCTAATGGGTGAAGCATGTTCACTTTAGTGTGCTTTGTGAGTGGAGGCCGAGGACAGTCTTGGCCATTGCTCCTTGTGTGGGGTGAACAAAAGAGGAGACTCCATATATGCTTCCCTTTTCCTCGTGCCCAGCAAACTTGCTTAAGAGCAAATCACAAGCTGGCCTTATTCAGCATAAATGTAACCAGGTAAAGATAACTCTTTACTTACCAAGTTACTTGTCAGACATTTTTCTCCCATCTTTATGAATCTGTACACATAAGTGTAATGTGCAATTTCTTGAAAGAGAGAGGGCATCATGTTCACATAGTCATAATATGTGGGTCACTGGTATGACAGTTAATTGCATATCCAGAAGAGCACAGTGGACAATTATAAGGTTTGACAAATTGCTAAGCACCAAAATAAATACTATTAAAAACGCATAATTAGTGCTGTCGATTAATCGCAGTTAACTCATGCGATTAACTCAAAAAATTAATCGCAATTAAAAACATTAATCACTATTAATGGCAGTTTTATAGAATACCAATTGAAATTTATTAACTATTTTTGGATGTTTTTCTACATTTTCAAATATATTGATTTCAGTTACAACACAGAATACAAAGTGTATAGTGGTCAGTTTATATTACTTTTGATTACAAATATTTGCATTGTAAAAATGATAAACAAAATAAATAGTATTTTTTAGGTCACCTCATACAAGTACTGTAGTGCAATCTCTTTATCGTGAAAGTGCAACTTACAAATGTTGGGGTTTTTTGTTTTGTTACATAACTGCACTCAATAACAAAACAATGTAAAACTTTAGAGCCTACAACTCCACTCAGTTCTTGTTCAGCCAATCACTAAGAGAAACAAGTTTGTTTACATTTGTGGGAGATAATGCTGCCCACTTCTTATTTACAATGTCACCTGAAAGTGAGAAAAGCCGTTCGCATGGTACTTTTGTAGCCAGCATTGCAAGGTATTTATGTGCCAGATATGCTAAACATTCGTATGCCCCTTCATGCTTCAACCACCATTCCAGAGGATATGCTTCCATGGTGATGATGCTTGTTTAAAAAAAAAAAAGCATTAATTAAATTTGTGACTGAACTCCTTGGAGAATTGTATGTCTCCTGCTCTATGGTTTTACCTGCATTCTGGCATATATTTTGTGTTATGGTAGTCTAGGATGACGACCCAGCATATGTTGTTTGATTTAAGAACACTTTCACTGCGTATTTGACAAATGACAAAGAAGGTTCCAATATCAGATTTCTAAAGATACCTACAGCACTCAACCCAAGGTTTAAGAATCTGAAGTGCCTTCCAAAATCTGAGAGGACGAAGTGTGGAGCATACTTTAAGAAATCTTAAAAGAGCAACACTGATGCAGAACCCGAACCACCAAAAGAGAAAATCAATCTTCTGTTGGTGGCATCTGACTCAGATGATGAAAATGAACATGCGTTGGTCTGCACTGCTTTGGATCATTATTGAGCAGAACCTGTCATCAGCATGAATGCATGTCCTCTGGAATGGTGGTTGATGCATGAAGGGACATAAGAATCTTTAGCACATCGGGCACATAAATATCTTGCGATACTGGCTACAACAATGCCATGCAAAAGTCAGTTCTCACTTTCAAGTGACATTGTAAACAAGAAGAAGGCATCATTATCTCCTGCAAATGTAAAAAAACGTGTTTGAGTGATTGGCTGAACAAGAAATAGGACTGAGTGGAGTTGTAGGCTCTAAAGTTTTACATTGTTTTATTTTTGAATGCAGGGTTTTTTTGTACATAATTCCACAATTTTAAGTTCAATTTTCATTATAAAGAGATTGCACTACAGTATTTGTATTAGGTGAATTGAAAAATGTTTTTTTTTCTTTTTTACAGTGCAAGTATTTATAATAAAAAATAAATATAAAGTGAGTACTGTACACTTTGTATTCTGTGTTGTAATTGAAATCAATATATTTGAAAATGTAGAAAACACCCATATATATTTAAATAAATGATATTCTATTATTGTTTAAAAGCATGATTAATTATGCGATTAATCACGATTATTTTTTTTAATTGTGTGATTAATCATAATTCATTTTAGTTTAATCGCTTGACAACCCTACATGTAATGTGTCCGCTACAGTGTACTAAATTGGTACTACTCACATACCAATGCATTAGCCATTCAATCCTGCTCTCCCCATGAAGGGGATTGGACTTGATGACCTCTAGTGTCTATGACTGTGAGCCATCCAGCGCAGTATATTACAGCATGTTGTATAAAATTCTGTTTGTCTACATTGCGCTGCATTAAGAAAATTTAAGTGATGTGAATCAAGTAATTCATTGCAAATGCTTTTCTATTTTTAAAGTGATGCAATTAAACCAGTTTTACTCTACTACGCACTTGTACTATGTTTCTTATTTTAACATACCATAAATGTAAAGGAGGGTAAGCACTGAGAATCAGTTACAGAGTACACAAACTTCCTAACAATGTAGGGTGAAACTCGGGACCCATTGAGGTCTCTGGGAGTTTTGTCATGGACTTCAATAGGGCCAAGAATTTACCCGTAAGATTTTTGCACTTGTGTATGCTTGTAACTTGTTTTTAGAGGATCTTAAATATTATCCCAATCTCCTTTTTCATATGGCTTTCTTTTAAAGAAGAAAGTTTCCTTTTTATTTGTTTGCCAACATAGCTCAGATGGTGTGTACAGTTAGCAACAAAGAAGGAATGTGGGCTTGTGGTTAGAAGGGGTGACTGGGAATTGGAATAGCAATCACAGCTCTGCAACAGACTCACCATGTGACCTTGGGCAATTCATGTAACCACTCTGTGTCTTTGACTACCCATTTATAAAATGGGTATTAGTTTCCGTCCTCACTTTGAAGCACAAGTAGCTAATGTTTTAAGGCTCCAAGTATAAAAATGTGTACTATACGTATGAAATATTCCTAACTCTTAGGATGTACAATGCTGATGTGAAAAAAATATAGCTGATATTATATTTCCAGTTTTTGTAACTTATAACACTATGAGTTAAATCTGGGAATGGGCCCAAACCTTAACATTTGGTTCTGGAACACCGTCAGAGTTCAGGGTGTTCAGGTGTTAGTTATTTTTAAAATCTTCCTGTGTTCAGTAAAGACAGTTGTATGTGTATTAGAGGTAACTTATCTAAGCAAGTTAGAAAGTTCCAGAAGCTGTAGAGGGAGAAAGCAATGGTGTCAGGAGATATGTGACCTGGGCTAGTTGTTCCCAATATGATAATGCACACTTTTGTTGTTATGCCCTTATTATATAAAAGGCTACGAATATTCCTTACCTGCTTCCATTGGATTCTAGGGAGCAGAGAGGCTGCTTCATTCTCGGTTTAATTCCAGAAGGATGAGATTAGACACCAGTGTGGAAAGACAGTACTTGGAGTCCATCATACAAAAAAACTATTAGAGTGCACTTGACACACTGTGGATGGTATGGGTGAAATTCATCCCTGTGCAGAGGGTCAGCATGAAGCCTATGCACTACTTAAGTCCCACTTAAATGCGTAAAACAGAGCTTACATGGCTCTTAATCATGAATAGCCACTTCGTGCTGGACGTCTGCACAAGGGTGAATTTCATTCTGTATAAATGATGATAGTATGCAAATAATAACCAGTTTCAAACTTATGTCATAAATAATTTAAGTTTGATAAAAAGAATTAAGTTTACATGAATTCTTTGCTTCATTTTTTTTATTAAACTTTAGTGAAATATGATTTGTAAAATTCTAATAGTGATTATCATCTCTAGCATTAAACTATGCTTTAACCAACATTAATGCAATGAAAGGAAAGAAAAGTGTGACGTTCTTTTTTTGGGGAAATAAACATCTAGGCAAATTTTAACAATTGCTGTTTAGTCTCAGTAGACAAGCTTTTTATGTATTCATTTATTTTCTAACTTGCATGTAACTTTCTTTGATGGTGTATTACTACTTGTTGGGGGCGGGGGGCGGAAATAGCCCTAGAAAGTAAGAGTTATGCATGAGGGGGGATTTTTTTTTTTTTACCTATGCCATATGTAGTATCCTTGTACTGTAGGAAGCACAGATTATGATCACTTTTAAATTATGAAGAAATCTCTGTCCATTGAAGGTATTAGTCAAGATATCAAAACAGTGTAGCTCTAAGGCGAGTTCTTTATCTGAGTAAGTTTGTTTCTTAATCCTTGAAACAGTGGGAAAAGCTGCACAGTTGAATTCATATATTGTCCAGCTTCTTGATTAACTGGGCTTGAGAGATTCATTTTGTCTCCTGCTGGTCAGTTCACTGACTGGCATTGACCTCTGACTTTGGATGAAATTGGTCAACGTACATCCTTGTGGTTTAACATAACACTGGTTTATCTCAGTACCCACTTCCATCAGGGAACCAGAGAGGCCAAAAAAGCCTGTCCTGGATCACAAGGAGGTCACCAGAATAGAATGTAAAGGCAAATCTATTTAAATGCAAGAGAAATGCAATTACACATCTGGTAATCAGTGTTGGTGCAGGTGTTGCTGGAATAAGATTCGAGCAGATTAATTATTTACACAGATTATGTTGATGATTTGCAATGGACTTAAGGGAGGCTTCCTGGCAAGGACTGGGAGGAGGATTGTTGGCGATTAACTTAAAAGCAAGGATAAAACAATGCCATTATTAAGTAAATATTACAATCTAAACCAACATTTACAAACAGCTACTCCTGCATTCCGATTGGCTTGGCTGGCAAGATAGAGAGGAGGAGCATTCCTAGCTGAATGTGCTTGAATATTATTTTTTGTGTTTTCACATGCTTTTTTCTATGAATGAATCTGTTTTGCGGAGAAGAGTGGAAGTGAATTAGAATTCTCTAAATATTGAGATTCAATTGCCACAATGTGCTTATGGGCATTACAGTGGAAATGAGTATCTGGAGGCAGATTGAAGGACTTGACCTAATGCCTTATCCCTCAGTTCTCCAACTCCAATCTAATGAACATATACTCATAATTATTTCTTAAATAGTTTTTATCTCATTTTAAAGTGGATAATTTAGAGCACTTGTACAAAAATGTAATAAGTTTCATTAAAATATTCAGCATTAGGATAACTTTGAGCAGAATATATTTCCTTACTGTTCCATAGTCATACATATTTATAATATTAAAACTCCTCAGTTGCTTTAATAATAGCATTCTGTTCCATAGATCTGAATACTAATGTTAATATTTCTGCTGCTGTAGAAGGTTGTACACAGAATAACATATGTTTTATATTTCTTATTATTGTGTGTGTTTCTGATTTTCATTACTTTGCCTTTAATTAAAATTTGTTTTGTGATAGAAAGCACATTACAGGAAAGAAGTAAATGATATAGGAATGATATAGGAAGAGAATTAACACCGTTGTGGCTCAGGAAGGGCCCAATCCAGCATGTTGCTCAGCATTTGGTATGAGATACTTTGTGCCTTCAGCTGTGACTGGTGACAACTGAAGACACTCTGAAGCTTGCAGGATCAGACCCTTATGCTGCAAACTGTTTTCACTCAGCCGGTACTAGAGATGGGGGCAACTCTGAATACTCCGTTGCTGCTATCTTATATATCACCCAAATACACTAAAGCTATAATTGTCAAAGTGCCTTCTGATTTTATCTGCCTTATCTTATGGGTGCCTAATTTCAGGCCTAGACACACAAAAAGAGGTCCACACACTCCAAGGTCACTTTTGAAAATGTTGGCCTAACAGTCCATGGAAATGTCTCAGCGATTTGAGTCCACCACGATTCTGTGTTATTACTGACTGTATTTTCATGGGTGATGTTAGCTTCTGGTGACTTTGTCACCCAGCTGGAATTTAGATGGTACCATGATGTTTTTTTTCCTGAAAGCAAATGTTTGTGGATCAGCAGTTGCAGAAATTAAATTAGAACCTGACTGGGGATGCTGATTGTCCAAAGCCACATTCTGATTGGCTCTTATGTCACAACTACATACCAATTCCCAAAGGTGCACCGCTGGAACATCATTTCTGAAATGAACAAAAAATCTCCATGCTTTTTACGAGCACAGGAACTGCAATTCTGTATGGTTCTTACTTGGACTATGCAAGGATGGGGCCGTTCCTTATTTCCTTTCCTCCCCCCAATATGCACCTGCCAAATCTGGCCAAGGGTACATAACACAAGTAACGTGAGTGGAGCTGTGATTCTCAGGATCAATAAATGACAATGAAGACCTTGTTCTTAATTTTCATTTGTAAGCTCATGCTCCTTAGCTATGTTCTGCTCTCATACAAATAAGCATAACATCTCTAATGAAGTCACTGAGAACTGTGTGAAGCCATGATTTTCTCTGCTTTATTTAAAGCCGAGGTACAGCAAACTACTGTATGGTGAAAAATGGGGAGGACAAAGGGAACTCATACATATGGGACAAAATCTTGCCCTATAGTTTAATGTCATTTATTGGATCAGCATACAGTGGAGAAGTGTGTGTGCAAATTTACTATTGATTTTGCTGCACTTCTGTTATCAATAACATGCGTTTCAAAGCTCAGTGTTCTACTCATGTTTAAACAAAAGCAAAACCACTTGTTTGTTAAAACTGTATAGAAGTTTAGCACATAGTAATGTATTATATGTGAATTTTCTAAAATATATTTGATATTGCTATTTATAAAATTGTATGTGTATTTATATTAGAAATTCTTGCCTCATGCCTCATTAGTCCCTTGTTTTTCAGGGGTTGTTGTTGTTGACCTAAGGTGATAGTCAGATTTTTCTTACTTATGAATGTGTTCTATTTTATAACTTAAGTAAAATTCAGGTAAAATGATTCATTTAAAACTAAAGTGAATGTGTACGAGAGTGACATTCTAGAAGCGTCAAACCTAGCTAACCGATTCCATTCTCCAATCATAAGTGTTTTTTCAGCACAATTACAGGGTAAAATCTATTTTGACAAACGTCTGTGTATAGTGGCACTCTGCAGTCAGTGATTTGGGTTGTTTTTTGTTCGTTTGGTTGGTTTTATTTATGTTTTGGTTCATCCAACATCCAAGCTCTTATTTCTTAAAAGAATAGCAGACGGATTTTTAAAACAGTACATTTGAGAGGCAAATTTGGATACAGATTAGGGCTAGACTGTGAATCAGGTGTGACACCAAATGAAGTCTAAGATTCAGACTTCTGATTAAAATGCACCAAAATTTTGTGAACTTTTCTTGCAATATTTCTGTCCTCTTCACTGATAGAAATCTCAGGACAATATATTTTGAGTGAATCTGATTTGGAACCACCCTATAGGCCCTTTCCAAATTAAGATTTGATTTTAAAAAATACAGTGCGAAGTTATAAAAGATTCAGACTTGAAATTTCAGAATATTGTTTCATTATAAAATATCTTAGTAGTTATGGACAGACAGAGTCTATATAAAAATAAACACATCTTATCCACTAGGAACTGTATTATACTGTACATACCATTGCATCCAAAAAAAATTACATTAATAGATCATTAAAGTTGCAGAGTTAAGCACTCAAATGAGGAAATGGCAGAATTATGGCTTCCTAAGCAACCTTAATTCATCCCTCCTTTGCATATGCATAACGAAAGTCTGTAATTGCATGATCACAAACTATTTCAGTGCAAACAATTCAGCTGTTTTAAAAAATGAAGCTAGGGAAAATATATTGTCTTGCCAATGTTAAATTCTGGTGAACTTTTCTTTAAAAAGTGTTAGCACCTCAATGCTTTGGAGCAGAGATTTGAAATTTGACCAGAGGATAAGGGAAGAGGAGAGCTTTGTATCAGAGACAGCCTTTTTACCATCCTTGTAAAAATCCGCCCAAGTCTGGCCAAGTTATAAGCCTTTGAAAAAATCACAGTTCACCCATGCTCAGTAGAGACTTTGATCTTGGTGGCTAAAGTCTCCTAAGAGTTAGTCCTCTATGGGGAGGCTTCAGGACTTCCTGCATAGTTAGATTTATCAACAAAATGTGTAATCTCTTAAAAAAATGAAATCAGGTTTGTTTGACAAGATCTGTTTTCCACAAAACCATTTTGACGGCAATTATTATATTCCCATCTTTTATTTCTTTATTGATTAAAACCCATATAATTTTTTTCCATTATTTTACCCACGTTTTATGTCAGGCTAACCAGCCTATAGTTACCCTGGGCATCCCTCTTGCCCTTTTGGAGATTAGCATGACATTAACACACTTCTAGTCTTCTGGAATTTTTGTAGTATTCAAAAAATTATTTAAAATTAACATCAACAGGGCAGAAATCTCCTCAGCCAACTTTTTTAGGATTCTTGGGTTCAAGTTATCCAGGTCTGCTGCCTTTAAAATGTTTATTTTTACTAGATGCTGTTTTTAACATCCTCCTTAATTATTAATGGATTGTAATGTGCTTCATCATTCTGATATGAAATGAGTACAACATCCTGCTTCTTTCCAAATAGAGAATAGAAATATTTATTGTACAAGATTGTCTTTTCTGCATCATTATTAACAATTTTACCATCTTCATCTAGTAATGAGCCTATACCAGGGGTCGGCAACGTTTGGCACGCGGCTCGTCAGGGTAAGCACCCTAGCAGGCTGGGCCAGTTTATTTACCTGCTGACGCGGCAGGTTCGGCCGATCGCGGCCCCCACTCACTGCGGTTCGCCGTCCCGGGCCAATGGGGGCGGCGGGAAGCCACGTCCAGCACATCCCTCGGCCCGCGCCGCTTCCCGCCGCCCCCATTGGCCCGGGACGGTGAACTGCGGCGAGTAGGGGCCGCGATCGGCCAAACCTGCTGCGTCAGCAGGTAAATAAACTGGCCTGGCCCGCTAGGGTGCTTACCCTGGCGAGCCGCGTGCCGAACGTTGCTGACCCCTGGCCTATACCATTGTTAGGATTTCTTGTGTTCCTGATATACTTAAAAAAAAATGCTTCTTATTGTCCTTAACTCTGCCAGCCATTGATTTTCCTTGATGTCTTTAGCTCGGTGGTAGGCAATCTGTGGCCCGTGGGCTGCATGCGGCCCGTCAGGTAATCCACTGGCAGGCTGTGAGACCGATTGTTTACATTGACCGTCCGCAGGCACGGCCGCCTGCAGCTCCCAGTGGCTACAGTTCACAATTCCCAGCTAATGGGAGCTGTGGGAAGCGGCGACCAGCACGTCCATGCGGCCCATGCTGCTTCCTGCAGCTCCCATTGGCCGGGAATGGTGAACCGCAGCCGCTGAGAGCTGCAGGCAGCCGTGCCTGAGGACAGTCAATATAAACAAACTGTCTCGTGGCCTGCCAGCAGATTACACTGGTGGGCGGGAGGTTGCCCACCACTGCTTTAGCTTCTCTTATCAGTTTTCTATATTTCATAACTTCTGATTTTATTTTGCTCGTTATCTACTTGCCCCTTTTATCTATTTGTTGGGTTTGGGTGAGGGAAGAGAGATTCCAATGAAAAACAGTTACATTTCCTGGGAGTTTTCACTGGCTAATCTAGGCTGACAATAGTTCTAAGGACTCCATTCCCGTTCTACTCCCTACCACATTATTTTTAAATTGGTGCCATTTAGAAGCAATACCTAACAAAAGTAATATGACCCTCTTCCTTTCTCTTCGCCAAATTTCTACGTCCTTATTCATTTACTTGAAGTCAGTGTGAGATTTGCCTAGTGAAGGGGTGAATTAAAACTGAGTAACCACCTCACGATTTTATGTGACATATGTTACATTTTTTTTTCTTATTTTAGGTCAAGCAATTTATCCCTATTGCTCCTTTACTTCCCAAAGCCCCCACTGGTTATTCTTCAGACATTGCTTCTCAAACTACTCCCTTAGTTTGGTCATCTGAAGCCAAAACCTCTGTAACGTGGGTCTAAAAGCTTGTTTTATTTATTGTCTGAATTAAAGGAGCAGGACTAGGGGCTTGGATTCATGAACCTCTGTATGTGCTCCCGCTGTAAGAGGGAGACAAAGATCTACCTTGTGTTACTGTGGGGGTACACCTCCATTCTGCCTGTGACTGATAAGTGGATAGATTTTCTCCTTATTTTAATTCTACCACTACCTTTCCCCTTGCTCCTTTCTCTGCTCCTCTGGTTTGTCCCCTCCTGATTTTCCTTATTCTTTGTCTGCCAACTTTTTTCTCTTTTCTTCTGCCAATATAGGATTGGTTTCAGTTTGAGAACAATCTGAGACTTGGCGCTAAATGTTAAGGGTAGTATAACTAAAGTACAGGAAAATATGGGAAGGAATCTTTTATAGGTTCATGTGCTAAAACCGCACATAAAGACTAAGGTGATGTCTTGATTGAACTACCTTTCACCCAGAATACAAAGAGTGGAGTATTTTTGGCAGCGTGAACAAAGGAGCTTACCAAGAGGTGGTCCTGGAGGTAAACTCTTCCAGTCTCGGGGCAGAAGATTAACTGAGGTTTGTGTTGTATCGTTGTTAATAAAAAAGACAAAGTAAGATGGTTAGTTTTTGGCAATAATTTGAGGTCCATGTGCTATTTTGATGATGGAGTACAATGACCGTAAGACAAACTGTGAAATGTACTGTATAAAATCAGAAAGGGTGAAGGGCTGGGAGATAGGATCATTAAGGCTGGCAGGTGTTCAAAGACGATTGTACATGTGAAAAAGCCATACTCTGTTTAGTAATAGGCATAGCAGGAATAAAAAGACCTGCATTTATTGCTGAATAAGAAGCTTCACAGAGGGGTTAAGGAAAAGAAAGCGGTCTACTGCAAATACAAAATATCAGGGAAGAATGGTGAAAACATACACAAACTTCAAATAAGGATTTACAAAGTGTACATGAATCTATTATCCATTTATCTGCCTATATATGTATTTGCACACAGAGTACACTAAATACAAATATACAAAAAAATTAGTAAATGTACAAAATGCAATCAACTGGAAAAGAGATCAGCAGGTACCCTTTCCGCATTTACTACACTCGCTCAGCTCACAGTCATCATCTGGCAACCTGTCCTAGGAAGCATAGGGATTGGGGCTGTTTTATCTGGACAGGGCCACTGCATCATCAAACACATATAGTCTACTGAGGACCATTGTCCCAATCAGAGTGACCACAGTTGATGGCATTGCACCAGGCACTGTGTAATGAAGTTCCCTTCTGGCTCAGTCCTTCAGATCCACAAATCTTTGGGGTGGCACCTGGTGGGGTAAGGGTGTGCACCCCTTTGTGAGTCAATAGAGAGCTTGAGAGCATGGCATGCCAAGGTGTTTTTGTTAATCTTGATGATGTGGCCAAAGAGCATGTGACACCACTTTTGAATACAATACAATTGTCCAATGAAAAAAATAAAAATATGCGTTTTTCCACAATTCAAATGAAATGTTGAACTTTAGTTTCCCTAGCCACAATATATATAGCTATCATTTGAACACAATGTTTTATTGATATATTTACAATATTTAAGCAAGTTCAAGGCCTACCAGTGCTATCGATCATATAAATAAAATTAATAAAATGATCCAGTCACTAAGCATTGTTTCTTTACTGTTTTCGATGACCCTGCTGTTTCAACCTCTTGTTTTTGTTTATTTCATTCAGTTTATGTTTAGCACTTTCCATGTGTTCATCAATTGTCTGCTTTCAAACATCATCTACAGTCTTGCTGCATACAGTACAGAAAAGCACACTACCATCAACGTGAAATTTGTCCTTGCCAAACTCAGTGACGTGTCTTTAGGGGTGATTTTTAAGGTTTTTGGCACCTTTTCATAACTTCAATTACTCACATCAGGAAGCTGAAGTGAAATTTCACCTTGATGGTTGAAACACCAGGTCCATCGACAACTGTAAAGAAACAATACACTATGTCTAGATCTTTCTATTAATTTAATTTAATTTTATTATAATGATTAAACGATGAAAACACGAATCCCTATACACCATAGAGTAACCTCTATATGCTGGAAGCAGTTTATTGGAGTACGTTTAGCTATGTAAATTTAAAGCGCATACAAAAATCAACCACAAGAGGGGGCGGTTGCGCGCATTGAATAAGTGACACTGGTACTTTCAGTAAAATTTAATTAATAGTTAATATATGTTTTTATTTTTTCACAAAATGTAAAAATTAAAGATTCTTTGTAAAAACGCAATGTCAAACCACTTTATGCTCAGAATTCAGTCAGTGTTGACATATGTAATGAGCTTAGCAACTACAAGTCTGCCTGAAAGAGGGTCCAGGTTTCTGACCCATATTGCAATACAGGTAGTTTGCAGGTCTGATGATCCAGAACTTTGTTTCAGTGCGAAGATTTTTTTTTTGTCCATAAGTGAGATATGGACTTCATACAGGCAGCAGTGAGACCTATTGGTCAAAGAATATCCAGTTTGCTACAACTATTTGATCTCTGTTTGCAGCCTAGGTAGATGAACTTGTCAATGCTCTGCATGGTACTCAACCGCACCTACACCAGGGTTCTGGTGGCCCAGCTCTGAGGTTCTTTGTCTTCTTCCATGAAACACTCAACCAATAGTGCGGGTGGTTTCCTGAGACCTTGGAGGGAGGGCTGAAATTCACTGTCTTCTCCACAAGCAAGGCATCTGCATCAGTGTAGTCTTAGTTGGAGAACACTTCTTGACCAAACTTGATTCTGACATGTGGAGTGGCAAGCCCTAATATCCAGTCCATAGCTTGACAAAATAGTTCCGGGGCAAGGATGCATCTCTGCCATATACCTGAGGTTGTGTAAAAGTGCAATGAAAACCATGAATCAGTGTGCACTTTCATACTTGTACCCGTGTGAAGGTCCTGCACCAGATTTAGCAGAACATCTGGAATGCCAATGCGTTTCAGTGCGAGCCAAAGTGCTGACAACATCTTCAAGGTTTAGCAAGAGCTGCTGCTCACTTTACTCTCCATCTTTCCACCCCCAATATCTTTGGAGCCATTATGCCTTATACAGACACATTGCCTCTCTTTACCCTACCACTACTGCAGCACTATTCATGCTTCCCTTAACTACAGAAATGTAGAGGCTTACAGAGTAACAGCTTGATCCTAAATAATTAGTAATAATAACCAGTATTATGACATCTCCAGTCATTGACAGGAAGCTGACATGATATCTACATAGAAGCATCAATGAATGAATCAGACGGGAGGAGCAAACTGATTATAAAGGAGAACGTTTCTGTGCACAGTACAAAGAATTATCCTGAAATATGTTAATGAAATGCATGCAGTGTTGTAGTCATGTGGGTCCCAGGATATTAGAGAAACAAGGTGGCTGAGGTAATATCTTTTACTGGACCAACTTCTGTTGGTGAGAGAGGCAAGCTTTTGAGCTTACACAGGAGAGCTCTCTGTAAGCACGAAAGCTTGTTTCTGTCACCAATAGAAGTTGGTGCAATAAAAGATATTCCCTTACCCACCTTGTCTCAGATGATCAGGAATTTTCCATCAAAATGATTTTTCAATGAAAAATGCAATTTCCGCAAAATCCACATTTCCCATGGGAAAATTTTTGATTGTGTTGAAAACTTCTGTTTTTGTGGTATAAAACGGAACATAAAATATTATATGTTAAGTTGATTGAAATATTCCAGTTTGTTGAACTGCCCAAGATGTTTCATTTTGAGTCAATTCAGCACACGGAAGTGCATTTCTCTGTGGTATAATATTGACTCATGGGAGCTGTATTTTGAGTGCCTGTGGTCTCCATTCTCTACTTCAGGCTGTTCGCCTTGTCTGGTTTACATCTCCCATGATGCAACATGGTCTCCCCTCTGATCAAACTGTCCATCCAGGGACCCCCAACCATTACCAGAGAATGGCACCCTGAGGTGTCTGAACTACAACTCTTACAAGGCAATGCAACATGATAGAGAAATGTAGTTTGAAACACACTTCAGTTGAAACAAAATATTTTGGGTCATTTCAACAAACTGAAACTAAGTATTTCAATTCAACAATATCAAACTTTTTCATTTAGATCAAAAAATGCTGAAACAAAATGTTTTGCCATTTCTGAATTGAAATTTTTTTGGAACTCTTCATTTCACACAAAAATTGATATTTCAGCTTTTCATCTCAATTTGGGATGAAAACAGATTTGGAAATATCTGAATTTACAGACTTGTGATATATAGCACTTCACATCTTTAAAATGTACAAACAGTAAATACGGTAACAAGAGAAATGAGAAAACCATTGGCAAAGATTGCTGATAGCACACTTAATACAGGGTACATGCCAAAAACTGCGTAAAGATGACCAATATAATAGCTGGATTCAGTGGATGATCAGTCTCCAAGGGTTGGTTTGACCGGCGGGTGGGGGGAGCGAGATATATAGATACTTCAAGTGTGAGAGACTCTCAAAGCAGCTTATGAAGTAATGATAAATCAAAACTATTATAATGCAGTAACTGAGTAAATGAAGCCTTGGACAAAGAAGAAATGTGGAGATAGCTAGATTTATGTAACTCCAAGCAGCCTATCAAACTAACCATTAATCCATATGTGTTTTGAGAATGGTTTACTTACTGATTTTTCTCCCCATGGTGCTCATTGTCATTACATCTAGGTGCTTCATAATAATAATAATTAATATATATATAGCAATACAAATAAGTACACAACTACTCAAAAAAGGGTAAAATCTATATCACTACCCCTGCTATTGCAAAAAGATGAACCCTCTGCAGTAATAAAATCTTTATACTGTCCTAGTAGTGTTAACACAGCTAAAACTAGACATGCTTCTTACCCACGCTGTAAAGACCACTAAAACAAGATTGTGAGGAACCACAAAAAAGAATGATTTTCACAAGTGAACACTGTCTACTGAAAGACCTATCTTCCTGGTCCTGGAAAGTCCATTCTTTGCAACCAGCAACAGCACATTTCTTGTCATTCTTTACCACCATGTTGAAACATACAAGCTTTCTTTGGTCACTTTGCTTTTGTGAAGTGATGTAAACTACTTCAACTTTAATCTGAATTCTTCCCCTCTTTTGGATTTATAGATAATTTATGTAAAAGATAAAAAGGCACTATTGTGCACTTCTAAATATTTTTCCTAAGTGTGAAAGAGAAGATTTTAAAATATTTGAAAATGATATTTTCTCAGGGCATACATCTTAACAGACAAGGCTCTAATTATGGTTTATAAGATCTTGAAGGCAAAGAAATGGATTGTCACCAAGACACTGTTTGAGATAATAATTTACTCAAAAACAGAGATAATGGATTGATATTAAAGAAGGTATTAATCTATAAGCAGTTCAGACAGAATTTCTTTAAACAGAGGGTTGCTGAGTAATGGAACAAATTGTCAAAGACAGTGATAGAAGCAAGTGTGAATTATTCTGACACATTTCTGGAGGAGAGAATTGAAGACTACAGTTGTGAGCTAGATTTCCAGGATGATAAATGGCGATATATGAATTGATTTAATTTGAGACTGTGGGAACTTGAGGTGGGAGGAACTACATTAAAAAGTCCCAAGATTAGCTAGTGCAGGTCTTACTGGACTGTATATTTTCCTTGGTTTCCTTAGAAGTTCCTATGTTCTATTTTGAAGCAAAGTTATAAAATTAATTACAAAATGAGCAAGATAGGAAGGGTGAGACCAACCACTTAGCAGTGAGGATACGCATGAGTAAAGTGCCACAAAACATTTTATATCCTTACTTTGTGTAGGCTCTTTTTATTGAAATAGGTTCAGCATTGTGATGGGGGGGGGATCTCAGGACTGTTGGAAGATAAAAAATAAACAAAGGAAAAATGCACAAAGGAGGTGAGACTAGCAAAACACTGAACAGTTCCTTCAGATCTAGTGTAGACAGCCCTGAGGTCATATGTAGATATTCTTTGAGCAATTAGAGCCATTATTAATGGACTTGCTGGCATTGTTAATACTGTGGGCTTGTCTACAGGTGTGTTAGTCTGCACTAACTTGAAATAGTGTGCATTGACAATGACTGTGTACATGTGACATAAACCCTTAAAGTGCACTAACTCCCTATTTGCCAGGACAGAATGCTTCTGTGCACTACTTTGGCAGTCCTCCAAGTGCTATCGCACATTGATCTGTGGGTATCAGTGACTGACCTGTTTACCTGTGTGCCCTCCATTGCTCTGGGTCAAGTTGAGTGGATGTCCATTCCCCAGTTTAAAAATGGACATGAAGCCAGGATTGGTGCATTTGCTCCTGGATGTGAATGTAATATTATTCCAGCAGTATTACACTATGCCTTGCGCAGCAGCTTGGAGCCATGGTGAGATCCTTGAGCTCCTCACCATCTGGGAAGAAGTGACAGTACAGCAAGCTCTTGCAACCACCCACTATAATAAGAAACTGTTTGCGAATGTTGTTAAGCAGTTAGCCTAGAAGGGGCACACCCAGAATGCTGACCAAGGCCATATAAAGATCAAACAGTTCAGGAAAATGTACAAAAAAAATCCATGGATGCCAGAAACAAATCAGGCTGTGCCCAAGTAACATGTCCATTTTCTGAGGAGCTGGACAGGATTTTTTGTTGGAACGCCACTACAGAACCCAATGCCCTTGTGGTCAGTGGGGTCCCATTGCTGCTGCCACCACCAAGGAGACAGTGGCCTCCGAGCATGACCTCAATTCATCAGAGGAGGAAGATATCAAGAGATCTCTCCATATAGCCTGGATCACTTCAGAACTCCAGACTCCAGACTGTGTAGGAACCCTGTCCAATTCCTTGCCCCAACCCTACCCCAGGACGCAGGAGGAAGATCACCTCAGTGCGTGAACATCAATTTTTACAATTTATTATTATTATTCTATACAGCTCTGCTACCTTCTGTTCTGAGTGCTCAATAGTCGCTACCATTTGGGGAGGATGTGAGGTGGGAGGCTTTCTAATACCAACCCTCACCTCTCTCCCTCGCTTGCCCATTTCAGTCCCCCTTCATTCTGCCCCCCCTCCATATGGACAGAGAAGTGGCTGGGCCAAATTTCTGTGGCATTGTGACCGTGTGCACCAGGTGGCAACACCACTCACTGAAATTTGACCCGGCCACCCCTCTGTCTAGAAGGAGGTGCAGCTGGGTCAAATTTCAGTGGTGTTGTGACTATTTAGAATAGCTGGACATGCACAAGTCCATGGGTCCAGATCTAATGCATCCAAGGGTGCTGAGGGAGTTGGCTGATGTGATTGCAGAGCCATTGGCCATCGCAAAAACTCATGGTGATCTGGAGAAGTCCCGGACGATTGGAAAAATGCAATATAGTGCCCATCTTTTAAAAAGGGAAGAGAGAGAATCCGGGGAACTACAGACCGGTCAGCCTCACTTCAGTCCCTGGCAAAATCATGGAGCAAGTCCTCAAGGAATCCATTTTGAAGCACTTGGAGGAGAGGAAGGTGATCAGGAACAGTCAACATGGATTCAACAAGGAAAAGTCATGCCTGACCAACCTGATTGCCTTCTATGACGAGATAACTGGCTCTGTGGATATGGGGCAAGTAGTGGATGTGATATATCTTGACGTTAGCAAAGCTTTTGATATGGTCTCCCATAGTATTCTTGCCAGCAAGTTAAAGAAGTATGGATTGGATGAATGGACTATAAGATGTATAGAAATCTGGCTATTTGTCGGGCTCAATGGGAAGTGATCAACGACTCGATGTCTAGTTGGCAGCCGGTATCAAGCGGAGTGCCCCAGGGGTCAGTCCTGGGGCCGGTTTTGTTCAACATCTTTATTAATGATCTGGATGATGGGATGAATTCCACCCTCAGCAAGTTTGCAGATGACTGGCTAAGCAGCAGTTCTGCAGAAAAGGACCTGGGGATTACAGTGGATGAGAAGCTGGATATGAGTCAGCGGTGTGCCATTGTTGCCAAGAAGGCCAACAGCATATTGGGCTGCATTAGTAGGAGCATTGCCAGCAGATCGAGGGAAGTGATTATTCCCTTCTATTCGGCACTGGTGAGGCCACACCTGGAGTATTGCATCCAGTTTGGGTCCCCCCACTACAGAAAGGATGTGGACAAATTGGAGAGAGTCCAGCGGAGGGCAACAAAAATTATTAGGGGGCTGGGGCACATAATTTACAAAGGGAGTCTGTGGGAACTGGGCTTATTTAGTCTGCAGAAGAGAAGAGTGAGGGGGGATTTGATAGCAGCCTTCAACTACCTGAAAAGTGGTTCCAAAGAGGATGGAGCTAGGCTGTTCTCAGTGGTGGCAGATGACAGCACAGGAAGCAATAGTCTCAAGTTGCAGTGGGGGAGTTCGAGGTTGAATATTAGGAAACACTATTTCACTAGGAGGGTGGTGAAGCATTGGAATGGGTTATCTAGGGAGGTGGTGGAATCTCCAACCGTAGAGGTTTTTAAGGCCTGGCTTGACAAAGCCCTGTCTGGGATGATTTAGTTGGGGTTGGTCCTGCTTTGAGCAGGGATTGGACTAGATGACCTCCTGAGGTCTCTTCCAACCCTAATATTCTATGATTCTATGCAACCAGAGCAACACTCCAGAATGCTCTGGCAGCAGCCATCCTGATTTGATAAGGGACCGCTGCTTAAAAGTGGTTGAGCCATTTCTCGCCCCCCACTCCTCAGGTCTGCGGCCTATGAATATTTGAGCAAATGCAAAAACCTTAGGGGAGTGTTGCTCCCGCCCCCGGCACCATCTAATTGGTACCGCTGGCTGCTGATGCTGGAGGAGTTGCTGTTGTAGCTGCATCAGTTTGCTGAGTGGTGTGGTTGTTGAAATTCGAAGCTAAAGCCACCTGGAACCCAGATTTCTCATAAATCCCCCACAGCCTATGCATATTCACAGTTGCCCGCTCCATGGTGCAGGGCATTGCTGTGTCCATGCTGACCATAGATCTAGCCCACCTAGAAAAAAGAAGAACTATGAGATAGAGGGAGCAGAATCACAGGATTTGGCAGCAGGATCCTGGAGCAGCACACTCAACCACAACAACCTCCATCTGACCACATTATCCCACTTAGCTGCTGAAGGAGTGGGCAATTTGACCTCAGCTCCTGCTTTCCTTTTGTCTTCCTCTTTTGTATAATAACCTCTCACTGCCTTACCTCAGAGTCTCCTGATTCCACTTATGTTCCTTTCCTTTCAGGAGACATGAACTATATTCTGCTGTTTGCTCTTCATTTGTCCACTGAAACAAACAAAAGCAACTGCTAATGGCTTCTTCTGCCAATCATCCCAAAAGGATCTCCTAGGAGACCTGAGTGATTCCCTGAAACCTCTTCTTGGACCTGACTTGGCTCTGGTTACACAAGGAGGAAAGACAATTAGTAAAGGAGCTGTACTTCCCCAAACGCCTTCACACCGGTTTTCACTCACTGTGGAATGTATTTCCATATCCCAATGAAACCCATTATCTAGTCATTATTTATCATATCAAACATCCCTTTTTAATTTCTACTTCAATGGAATTTTTTGTTTTGTTCCCCACCCTTCTTCCCTCCCTTCTGCTTTCATAAAGTTACACAACCTTTGGGGAAAAGCAAAGTTGTTTACAATGTGTAATTATGATACTAAAAAAGAAATCAAATCACAAATTCATTGTGGAGTGTTTGATCCAGAATATTGTTAGAAACATAATTAATATCTAAAAATATTGATACATCATTTTTCAACTTAGGGTCTCTTAACCAGCCAGAAAAATAAAGATACCTAGCTTTTTCAGGAGCACAACTTCGAATACATTGATGTTTGTTTTCCATTTCAGCATTTGAATAAGTAAATTTGGTGGACCTTTTGTTCTAAAAATGAGCAGTGGTGATGAAGTATTGTGACTTTGACCTTGTTTGCATGAGGAATGTTGATGTAACTATATGCTAGTTTCATTGAGATAGATTCAAGTATCTCCAGACAAGGGATAATATAGCTACCTATCTATCTATGGTTATAGTGCCTTTTGAGTTATCTCATCTAGCATGCTGATAAAAAATTTTGGCCAGTTCTTCTGCTGATGTATATTGGTGTAGCTCTGTTGGCTTTTATGGAGCTACACCAATTTAGACCAGCTGTGGATCTGGACTCTTAATATTTTTTTAACTTACTGGCTTGTAAGTCTGTGGTACTTTGTTGGTATACTTTGGTGCCTCTCAGCAATGAGCGTTTGTGTAATTTGGCATGTCTATTTTTATTATTTGATCATGTCACATGTTACCATGCTCTGATATTTTTAATACCATTATTATTTCTATCCCAGTAGTTCCCAGTCATGGATTGTAACCCTATTGTGCTAAGCATTGTGTACACACATAGTGAAAAGAATTTACAATCTAATTAACTGCTGCTGATTGCCTCCCAGCATATGAATAAATATTAGCTATGAATGTGTAGCTATACCTATGTATATATTGTACCTACTGTATATAAGTATGTGTAATGTAATACAAAGGTATAGTTAGGAGGTTGACCAGCTCTGTCTGCATCATCCCATGCCACATGGAAAGTGTTCTGTTTGGTGCAGGGCAATAGCTCATTCCCCTTTTCCCCCACTTGCTGTTCAGGCAACATCTTTTAAAGATGGAGTAAAAGCTGTTACCAAGCTGACTTCTCTGATGCCCAAAAGGCATTACTCCTTACACAGGGTAGACCAGAGGAAGGCAAACTACCGCCTGTAGGCCGGATCCGGCCTGTCAGGGCTTTCAATCCGACCCATGAGATTGCCAGTCCCGTGGCACAGCAGGGCTAAGGCAGGCGCTCTGCCTCCCTGGCCCCGTGCCGCTCCCAGAAGTGGCCGGCACCACGTATCTGCAGCCCCTGAGGTGGGGGGGTAGAGGGCTCCGTGCGCTGCCCTCACCTGCAGGACCACGCCCTGCAGCTCCCATTGGCCAGGAACAGGGAACTGCGGCCAATGGGAACTTCGGGGGTTGTACACCCAGGCGAGGGCAGTGTGCAGCGGAACCGCCTGCCTCAGCCCACCCCCAGGAGCCAGTGCTGGACATGCTGGCCACTTCCGGGAGTGGCGCGGGGCAGGGCAGGCAAGGAGCCTGCCTTAGCCCTGCTACGCGCCGCTGCCACCCTGAGCCTGAACCCCTCCTGCACCCCTCACCCCAACCCCCTGCCCTGAGCCCCCAACCCCCTGCTGCACCCCTCCTGCACCGCAACCCCCTTCCCTGAGCCCCCTGCCGCACCCCCCCAACCCCTTTCCCTGAGCTCCTTCCTGCACACTGCACCCCCTCCTGCACCCCAACCCCCTGCCCCAGCCCTACAATTCATGGCCCTGCATACAATTTTCCCACCCAGATGTGGCCCTTGGTCCAAAAAGTTTGCCTACCCCTGGGATAGACTCTAGGCCTGACTACTTTGCTAAGGTACAAAAAGGGATAAGCTTTCTCCTCTTTACCCTGTGCACTATTCAGGGCCATGGCAGGTTGTTGTGAAGGCTGCATGGTGATGATCCATCGCCCCAAGGAGAATGGAGGCATGTCTGTCATTCCAACCCCTTCATGCCTACAGATGTGTCTGGCTGGATGCTCTGGGGGTAGCTCATACTGCTAATTTCTGAAGCTGTGGTTAGGGTCGTGACTGAACACACATGAGGCCTCCCTGATCCACTCTGTCTGTATCTGCCCTGTGCTTGGGGAACCTCTGCTCAGCTGCTAGAGTTCTGTGCCCCTCCAGGATTCCTCCCATGCGAAATGCCAGATTTTGGCCAGATCTTTATTTTTTAAATTGTTAAAATAAAGAAAAACAAGATTGTTATAGATGTATTCCAACAACCTAGGAATGAATCATATATGCAATCCCAGAAATCAGACTCGTTTAATATTCCTACAAGTGCAGAGAAAAAGAAAAGGGGGGAGAGATTAGAGAAGAATCTGAAGAGTATGGGGAATGAATTATGTCCCCTGACTGTTTATATAGCATGGAAGTGGAACCTAGCAAACTCAATTTTTTCCTTGCTGATTTTTCTGAAAAGTGGCATCAAACTGTTCAGCCTATTGAGCTGGCTGAACATCCATAAATGTACTGCTTGTTTAATAACAATCTCTGTGGTGTTGCTTTTGTCACAGAAAATGTATTTTGGACAGGATTGTTGGGTAGCTATTTCACTTATATATTATAAAGTCTAGAGATTTTGGAATGACTGAGACATTTTTGTTCTGAAATCATCCCCCACTTGTTCTTTGGATAAGATTAGCAAATAGAAATTGATCTGGACTATAGTTTTGTGGTCCTCAGTAATTAAGGGTGTGAAAATCCACCGGCTTGGGAATTTCATTTTCCATAAAAAGTCAAACCTAAAGACCCCTTCTGATTTTAAAGTAAATAAGGTTTAAAATGCATGCATCTATTGCATTTCTAGGAATGCTTTTGGACTTAGTGTACTACAGATGAATAAGGAGGGTGTGAAAGTTGAAACTACAATTAAAGTACAGTTGCCAAACAAGTTCATATTCGATAAAAGCACATTAATACTCTTTTTACATGGCTAAGTAATGATGATTCATTTGCTCTTTGGGGATTGTATAAATAACATACCCGAAAGTCTTTTATTAGTGCTCTGTGTTGTGATGATAAATGCTTGTATTTATTCATGTGCTGACCCAACTTTGCCTCCCCACTCAGAATTTTTCTTAAATGACACCCCTGACCCTCTAGTCAAGTACAGAAGACTTTACATTTTTAGGTCTTAATCCTGCAAACAAATGTGCATGATGCAGAATCTTCCTTAAACAAAGGGTGCTTATCTTTTCCTGCTGCTAAAGTTGCAGAAAAATGGAGTTACAGATTGAATGGAATGTGAGTTCAGGTCTAATTTGGCAAATAATTTTAAGCAAGAAATGAAATGAAAAAAATAAAGTTGAAACATTATTTTGACATTTTTTAAATTAAACATTTTGACTTTGACATTAAAAAATATTTCATTTTGAAATTTAAATCATTTAAAAGAAATAATAAAGGGTAAAAAAAATTAAAATTAAACAAACAGACCAAATAATGGTTTCATGTCAACAAACCAGGAGAAAGATGAATAATTAATTGAAAGAAAGAGAGTGGAGGTCTTCTATGACTTAAAATACATAACAACCTTAAGTGACTGATTTCATTGTATAAATTAAACAAAATTATATGCTTCCAAGCAGGACTGGGCAATGGATACAGCCAAGTGCTCCACTATAGCAATGAAAAAACCTTCAGTAGGTGTGATGATGATTCTTCTTTTTTGTCATTTCCCTAATCGAGGTTGGTGACTTGTGTAGCCTTCTTCCAAGACCCATAATCATACGCCAGGCTGTCACACGGACTTGTCTCTCTGAGATCCACTGATATCCAATCCAGGTACCAAGTTTTTGGACTCCCTCTTGGTTGTCTTCCATCACAGTCATTGCAAGAGCCATCTTACAACTGTAGGGACCTCAGGAGGTCATCTAGTCCAACCCCCTACTCAAAGCAGGGCCAATTTCCAGACAGATTTTTGCCCCAGATCCCTAAATGGATCCCTCAAAGATTGAACTCACAACCCTGGGTTTAGCAGGCCAATGATCAAACCACTGAGCTATCCCTCCCCCCGAGAAAGAGAGAGAGAGAGAGACTTGAACCAGACAGAGCAGAGACTTGAACCTGGGTTTCCCACATCCCAGGTACATACCCTAACCGCTGGTCTTCAGGTGGAGTAAGCCCCAGTAGGCCGCCTACAATCTCGTTTCATTTCTTATCATGGAGGGTCCAACTATTTGATCATCTCAACATTTTCATTTCCGTGGTGAAGAGCATAATGATTTCCTTCCTTGTGGTTGGCTGAGCCTCTGGTCTGTATATTAAGATGGGTCAAATTACATTTTTATACACTCTACCTTTTAACATTATTGGGGGGAGTTCTCTGTGACAAGAGTGCCATTTCCACCACAGGTTTTAGTATGATATTGGGCAACACTCAGTAGGGCACCATCCTCAGGGACCATTGATCTTAGGTATTTAAATTCTTTCACGCTTCCAAGGTCTCTGCCTGTGAGTCCTCCTCCCTCAGATATCATAGCCTTGGATTTACCATTGTTCACTCTAAGTCCACCCCTGATTGTTGTAACTAAGCAAGGTCTGTCAAAGTTAATGAAGTGAGTGAATAAGTTGAGTAAGCTGAGATGTGAAAGTTGGAATTTAGGAATGCTGACTAGAAAAAGTTTGGAGCTATGTGAAGTCTTCAGGAGATATGACTCGATTTCAAAATGTGTTTGATTTTTCTCTGTCCCATACCATTTACTCCAGGTTAGATTAGTAATAGCTTAAATATCCATAACCATCAGTTTTACAACACTGCTAGTTCAGTGTGTCTAAAGTGGTCCAGAGTGTTTAGCTAGCAATTTCATCATGTCTAAACAGCTTAATTGATAGCTAGCTGATAAGTCTTTATGAAGCAGGTTTTAATAATGCTTTCATGTTTCTGGTTTATGATGCCATTAAAGTCATTTTTTGTCATATTAGTAATAAAGATATTTTCAAAATAACCCAAGCAGCAATTCAGTATGGCTTTTAATATCAGTATAAATTCCTGTATTACTAAATGTATTTGAAATATTAACAGTGTTGTTTGCATTTTTCAAATTTATTACACTTTATTACAGAATACAAATCCCGTAGGTTTACAAAAATGTCCACTGTCTGAAAACCCGGAGATGCCCAGTAATATGTTAGGCGGATGATCTTGGCACAATTCTTTTGTAGAGGGGGCCAGATTTTCAAAAGAGCTCACCACCTAACAGCTCCATTTAAGAACAACCAGGTTGCATATTTTAAACTTAGAGAAAAATATGCCAACAAATGTGATGTTTGGATTCCTACTTCATAATTAAATATGATGTAAATAAATGAAGTTCATGTAACATTTATTATGTGACTTCTTTAAATGTGCTCTGTCAAGCCTTACTAAGACTATGAATAGACTGGTTGTTTTTCATACCGTTCCTATACTCTGCCTGGCCACTCCATTCTTGAAAGCGGGATATGGAGATGAATCCTGCTGTCCAAGCACTTCATGGAACAGATTTCCTGTCCACATTCAATATCCTTCCCTGTCCACTAGAATGAAGTCAGTGGGATTAGTAAAGTGATGGGATGACCTGGAAACCAAGAGGTGCCTTCAACTTTCAAAAGGAGCAGGTTTTACATAGAGTGCAATATATCTTCTGGGCCATTTTCTATTCTGATTAAAAAAGAAGAGGAAGAAGCCTTGTCACTGACATTTGGATGATATAAATCCAAATTGCCTATAAACTCTGGATTGATTTTAAAAATTACGTGGAGTGAATGATAAATTTATTTGTGCATTTTTGGGGGAAAACATACATTATATAGCTATGTAAAGTCCCAGGTGCAGTTAGACAGAGCAGTTTTCTTGTCAGCAAGGATTATAGTACATAACGAAAGGGAGAGTGTGTGCTAAATTCTACTTTCAGCCAGGGACTGGTCCTGCAAGTGCTGAGCATTCTTGTCCTGATCTGGCAAAGCACTTAAGCATATACTTAACTTTGAGCATGTGAGGAGCATCGCTGACTTTAGTGACCTTGCTAGGTTGAACCCTGAGTGCTTAAAATAGAAAATAAAAACATGACTGCATGTTAGCCTCCCCCAATTGTCCATCTACCCTTTAAAAAATGGTCACGTTTTAATTTTTTTTAAACCAATTACATTGAGAAATGGGAACAAGGCAATAATAGCAGTAATGTAGTTGAGGGTAAACTGAGTGTATCCACTTCTCATTTGGGGAATATGGAGTTTAGTTTAGGTTATTTCCCCCCCTACACCTCTGAATAAATCCTGTACTTAACCCTGAGTTGAGCACCACTCTCTGTCACACTCAGGCAAACCATTTGACGTCAATGGCATTGTCTGGATGTAACTAGTGGCAGAATTTTGTCCTGTAATATTACAAACAGAAAAATGTCCATTTTTCCTCCTGACAAGGGGCTGAGCACTCTCCCTTGTCTTTTAAGTTGAGGGCATGCAGCATGTAAAAGGTACAGTACTTTAAGATGCTTAAAATATCTGTGTAATAACCACGTAAATTGATAGAGCATGATGAACTGTAAAACACGAGGCCACTAAATCACAATCATGAGTAATGAGGTTACACTTTGTACTTTTCTGAGATGTTCTCAACTGGAAAAAAAACCCCAGATCTTTTCATCAACCCCTCCACAGAACTGCAGTATTAAACTTGCTTTAATTAAATGTCACTTCTAATAAAAAGATAATAGGGCAAACAGAGGTTCATATGATACTAGAGTGGGGAAAAGTCCTATCTGTCTTTTTTCAGATTCAAACTTCTCTTCAGATATAATTTGGTCAATAAAACATCTGTATCATGTTAACAGGTCTATCCACAGAAAAGGCACAACAGTCTGCCATTTGTCCTCAATCTATCGCAAAGCCTAGTTCAAAAGGGATACTGACAGGTTGTTTTTGTTGCACCTGCACTACTATAATTTTGCTTGTTAAACTCTACCCCAATGTGTAGTGGCATAGATGCAAAATAATGCAGAATATGACCTTGTATTTAAATCTTATATTTTGATATGTATAAAGACTCAAAGAATAGATCTTTGTGTTGAAGTCTGACAGGCTTCTAATCTATGGATTTAAAGTCCCAAAATGCAGGTGCTGCCTCCTGCTGCAGAGCCAGCTGAATTTAGGAACATCTAACCTTTCCTAATCAGGGCTGTTGGCCAGAAAGCTTTGAGATCTTTGCTCAGGTACAGGGAAGAACATCCCCAATTAATTCAATCATGATGATCTGTTGTTGTCCATCGCCTCACACAATGGAGCCTTTATCCTGACTTCAGCCATTCTATGTTACCACAATACAAACAATAATTATTATTAAATATTTGATGGGTTTTCGGTTAGCTGGGTCCTTTGCATATACTTAGGGTTTTATTGCATTGGTTTCCTTCATTTTGAACAAATCAGATTGTATGAATGGATAGCCTGTCATTTATTTCTGAAATGGCATGAATATGGAGGGCCAGGGTGGATTTGATCGGGTTGGTAGACTTAATCTAAAACATCAAAGGCCTAATCTTGCTGCCATTCCATATGTGGAACTGAATTTATATGATGTCGGCTCATTACATATGCAAAAAGGTTCGAGGACTGGCCTATAAATGTTTTTGAATCTGCCTAAGCTTTCCTGGCCCTATGCAGTACACCAAAGTGAATCAAGAACCTGAAGAATCTCCTTTCCCATAACAAAAGGTTGTGAACACTACTATTAAATTGTGAGGCTGAACCTGTAAAATATTTAGTGGGGGGAAATATCAAAATAGTTTCAAATAATATGGAGGATTAATATGTGTATTTAAAATGTTCTGTTCTCCCTGGCTAAACATCATAGTTATATTTTTACATTCCCTACACAGGTAAGGCACAAAATTAAGGAGAGAAAAGATGGAGAAACTGATTCATTCCTTTTATGTTTGCGTAGACAGGTCTATGAAGAATTACATTAAAAATTGGATGTTTAGGCACAGCCATTGGCCTTGCTAAGATCCAGTATGAAGTATGTAGAGCACTATATAATCCATGGGTGTCAGTATCAGAAGCAAGAGTAGATCCACAGTCCCATTATACTCTAACACTACAAAAGAGCCATTTGAACTAATGTCAATTGATTTTCATCATCTTGGGAAATAGTGATGGATGGGACTATATCTTGATCCTTATGGACCACTTCACTAGGCTTCCACAAATATATCCCACAAGGAACAAGACTTCCAGAGATGCATCTGACAAATATTTCAATGGTTTTATTTTGAAGATTGGATTCCACAAGCAAATCTATAATGACCCAGGGGAGATTTGAAAACCGCCTATGCCATAGGCTGTGACAGTACAGCTGGATCAATCAGCAAATTGCATGATTTTATTCTGAATTCTCCCTGCAGACCACAAATCTAACTGTTACCAGTATTTAAACATGATCATATATCCTTATAACTGCACACCCACAAACAGTGGGATTCTCTTCATTTCATTTTTGTTTAGAAGATCTCCTTGTTTGCCAATCAATGTTGTATTTAGATTCAAAGAGAATCATAAATCAAGGGAGAATGAAGACTTTTTTTTTTTTTTTTTATAAAAAATAAAAAAAAAAAACAGATGAGAAGCTCAATTTACTTGTGGTTAAAGCTCTGGAGTAGGATTTATGAAATCTGGCTTCTATTCCCAGATTCATTCTCTTTGAACTGATCAGTTAATCTCTGTGTCTCTGCAATTCATTAATGTGTAAGATATCCACAGTGATGAGTGTACCATAGAACACCTATAAGAGATGTAATATAATATTTGGAATCCACTAACAATTATTCCAGGAAGTCATCTGCCAGGAGAAAGGTTTGTTTGACAATACAGGTTTTCCTCTAGTAGGTGGAGTTTTTGTCAGGAATTTGTCAAGGTGTGGTAGATCTTCAAAATGAAAAATCTACTTGGAAGAGAAAGCTTATATTGTTACCAAAAGTATGGGTGATAATCATCCAAAATCCAGAGGACAGTGAGGGAAAAGCCAGTCTATTTTACACTTCATTCCTTTGTTACCCTGCAATTATTAGCCAAATGATAAGCCAACAGGAAGAAAATCCAAAAATAATTGTGGGTAAGACACTTCCCCCAGTTTTTCAGAAGCAGCTTTCTTCTGAAAGTTCAGATGATGACTTGTAGATCCAATTCCTTAGTATTTAACAGTATTAAAACAGTAGCACTAGTGAAAAATATTCTGTGCCAAATCCTCAGCTGATGCATATTCTTATTGACTTTAATGACGCCACACTAATTTATTCCAACTCAGGATCAGTTTCCCTGAGAGCACCCAGCCTGAGATGAAAAGCTTATCAAACCCAAATGATGATACTTCTTATTCCAGGATTCCAGCCTATTGGAATGAGAAGAGAATGAAAGATGAGTATCTATGATAGCGTGGGACTCCAATATAGAAATCCAAAGAACACTCCAGTTAATTCCATTACCATAATACCTAATGCCAGTTAAGCTAGGTTTGCCTGTGTATATATCAAAATAAATCACTTAGAGTCATAGATTTTAAGGTCAGAAGGGACCATTATGATCATCTAGTCTGACCTCCTGCACAATGCAGGCCACAGAATCTCACCCACCTACTCCTGTAATAAACCCCTAACCTATGTCTGAGCTATTGAAGTCCTCAAATCATGGTTTAAAGACTTCAAGGTGCAGAGGATCCTCCAGCAAGTGACCCGTGCCCCACGCTGCAGAGGAAGGTGAAAACCCCCTAGGGCTTCTGCCAATCTGCCCTGGAGGAAAATTCCTTCCCGACCCCAAATATGGTGATCAGCTAAACCCTGAGCATGTGGACAAGACTCACCAGCCAGGCACCCAGGAAAGAATTCTCTGTAGTAACTCAGATCCCATCTAACACCCCATCTCTTAGTTTGTTATACTTACACTGTTAATTTATAACAACTTGGTACAAGGGAGTTAATGATTGTCATAGCCATTATAAAGTGGATTTGTTTGAAAAGTAAATAAAATTGCTAACAGCCAAGCAAGTCTTACCTGCATGCAGGAAATATAGTCTGGGCAGTATGTATGCATAAGGTGAACAGAACGTTTGGAGATGTGGACATGACATGATCTCTTCTGTTTGTATTTGGAGGTTTTTAGACAATGCCTTGAAAGTAGGAGGAGATATCTTGTTTTGTATGTTTGCCTCGTGAGATTCTCTCATGTTCTATTCGATTCTATAGGTAATACTACCAGAAACCTGTTCTCAAAAGGAACAGAATATTCCAGGTATTACACATGCAGTCTGTAATATTTCCATCAACAGTAATAACTAAGACAAGCATCTGTTTTTACATGCAAACCCAAAATACAAGCCCATACAATCTGCAGCAATGCTGTAAATATGAATGACAAAAACAATGAAGTACTATATTTCAAAGAATAATGGAAGGTGGTGCTGGTATGTGTTGCAGTGTTGCACTTCAGCTGTAGATACCTCTTTGATCAGATCTTGTGCTCCACTTAGGACTAAATCAGGAATTGCCTCTCCTGTTGTGGGTTCCAGGACTAGCTGCTCCAAAGAGCAGTCATTAATGGTGCCTATAATTTTTATGGCATCACACCCTGAGGTAATATTTACCTAGTCAAAATGAGGAAAGTTGAAATCACACAAATATTATTGCAGTTTCTGCTTGTGTAGCCTCTCCAACCTACCTTAGCATTTCAAAATCACTGTCACCATCCTGGTCAGTGGTTGGTAGTATATTTGTACTGCTATAGTCTTTTTATTTAAGCATGGAATTTCTATCCATAGCGATTCTATGGTACAGTTTGTTTCATGTAAGATATTTATCTTCTTTGACTCTCTAATGCCACTCCTCCACCTGTGCGACCTGCTCTGTTATTGCTATGTATTTTATACCCTGGTGTCACCGTGTCCCATTGATTATTCTCATTCCACCAAGTTTCCATGATGCCAATTAGACCAAAATCCTCATTTAATGACAGACACTCTAGTTTACCCATCTTAGTATTTAGACTTACAGTGCGGGGCAATGAAAACAGGATGTTCTAGAAATCATTGCAGAATTATCCAGTCAGACTTCTTCATGATTTTACTATCTTGGACTTCTGATTGTAGCATTCTGGACAAATTCCAATTTAGGCGATTTCATTTTGCCTACTTAACATTCTTCGTGTAGTTTAATTTGAAAGGGGTAATCTTCACTTGCTGGTCTAAACTGCTGTGTAGTGCTGCTGTGCTGTCAAACAGCTTCTGCCTTTTCCCTCAGAGGGGGCTGCATTTCAGTGGAGGAAGAAGTATAGTTTCTATAGATTATTTTTAAGTATGTAGGTCATATGGGATCCTTAAAGTTGAAAGATGTACACTGTCTGGCCAAATACTGAGGTCCTTACTCAATTTTTACTCAGTCCTTACTCAGACAATATTCTCATTGATGCTAATGGATCTCAGGATTTAATGTATTACTATTGCCCATATTTTTAGTGGAGACCAGAAATACCTGCAGCACATGTGTTTAATTTCTTATGAAATTGGGAACTGGTTGTTTCAGTAAATGAGAAATCTGTTCCTGAAATATTAATCTGTTATGAATGCTCACTATCCCTATTATCATTGAGAGTACCAATAACATGCTTCATTCAAAAACAAATGAAATGACATTTTCCTTCTTCAAGGAGCTTGTGTTCTATTTCAGACACAGATAGAACATTTCAAACACAGCACACTGTGTGCCAGTATGAGGTACTGTAGCAATTGGCCTATTGTCCTCGCTAGACTTCTTATAATCTTATTCCCCATGGACTTACAAATTTCCTCATTAGTGCTGAAGGTGTGTAAAAGCAGATAAGGATCAGTAGCTCCTCTCTTTTATGAAAGAAACATAAGTACCACCTGAGAGTAGAGAGGGGGACTAGGCAACACAATTTGTCAGCATGCTACCATGGTCACCACTACAAAAGTCAACATTTACACGCTGGTTTCTGAGAAAACATGATGATTTCATATTCAAATGATAGGGTGAAAGCTGAACACAATGTATGGGGGTAAATGTTGACTCTTTAATAGCATCTACTGTAGTTGTTCATCTTTAGAAAGATGGGTTCAAATCCTGGGTTAGGTCATAAATGACCATGAGTTTGGGGATTTCTGTCTAGTTCACATTATAAAGCTGTTGCATGACTGGCAATTTTTGATGAGAAGCGGCTTAGCTTTGGAATGGACGAGATGTTCTATGTTAGGATTAAAACAAAAAGATGTGTGACAAAGCTTATGCAGCACAGTACTCAAACTACTGCTCTGATACTTTCATTTTTATGAGTATCACACACATATAGCCTACTCTCAAAACCCGTACAGGACAGCACACCATTCATATGGATGTTAAAAAGTGTGGTGTGCAGCTAGCTGAGAGCACAAGTTGCTTAAAAAAAAAAAAAAAAAAAGAATACAGCTACAATCTCAATTTATTGTGAACCTGACATAAATATTAGGTTTAATTTTCTGTTAATAATAATTAGCTCTCATATGGCATTTTTTCATCCATAGACCTCAACAGTATTTTACAAGGAGGGTAAATGTCAATGACAACGAAATATCTCTTGCCAGTGGCTAGTATTTTGGGGGTATTTTCTGTGGTGAACTAGTAATGGTAAATCATTACATTGATGTGATACTACATAGATCCTGATGTTTATTGAGGTTTTGGGGTGTTTTGTTTTTTTGTTTGTTTTTTTGTTTTTTTAGTATAACCACTGTTTTTAGGCATGTAGATCTAATTCTGCTACGGCCAACATAGTGAAGAGGAACAAAACTGCCTGGTGAGGCTTCTGGTACAAGTGCCCTCTTCAGAATTTAAAAACGTATAGTTTCATGCATTTAGAATTTCTCTTTAAGAAGAGACATATTTGGGACTTGGAATCTCTAGTACAGGGGTTGGCAATCTTTCAGAAGTGGTGTGCCAAGTCTTCATTTATTCACTCTGATTTAAGGTTTCGCGTGCCAGTAATACATTTTCACGTTTTTAGAAGGACTCTTTCTATAAGTCTATAATATATAACTAAACTATTGTTGTATGTAAAGTAAATAAGGTTTTTAAAATGTTTAAGAAGCTTCATTTAAAATTAAATTAAAATGCAGAGCCCCCCGCACCGGTGGCCAGGACCTGGGCAGTGTGAGTGCCACTGAAAATCAGCTCGCGTGCTGCCTTTGTGCCACGTGTGCCATAGGTTGCCTACCCCTGTTCTAGTACAATTGTATTTTTCATTGAGTCTTCAGAGAGGTTGTATTTATTTGTGAATGAATCACTCCTCCTGGGGACAGAAGTTCACTAGAGCAGCATCACTTATTCTTAAAATAAAATAAAATACAAAATTACTGAGCTTATTATACAGAATATATTTTTGGTTTAAAAACTGTGCAAGGTTAAAATGTTGCTGCAATTATAGCCAGTAAAAAATAACTCAGAGAAATTGCACAGGAAGTCCTTGTTCAACACTTTGCTTTGCTCTTTCCATTTCTTTGAGTAAATCTGACGTTATAAGCATAACTGACTCTCTGAGGACCTCTTAAATAATTTAAAGATGCTGAGCCTCATATTCTACAGGCAAAAGATGCTGACATTATTTTAAATTAGGTTTTTATACTTAAAATATATTGAAGTGCATTTTGGGGAAATCAAGTTTTGCTACCTATGCTGTTTCTGAGAACTACAGTACATAGTAATATATAAGCTTGATGTGTAGAATAATGCCAGTTTGGGGGAGTGGGGTTTTTTTTTTTTTTCAATTCAAGCACAATGTGCTCTTTTTCAAAGATTAGCCTGAAATATCCTTTGCACATAGTGTAGTTGTATTCCTTGATCCTTGTGTTAGTGATTCTACCCCAATAAAAACCAGCAGTGTTTGATTCTGGTATTTTATGAATGACTAAAAAAAAATGGTGGGTGAAATCTTGGCCCCATTAAGTCAATGTGATGTTTGTCATTGACTTCAGTGGAGCCAGGATTTCACTGGTTTTGCAAGTAGCTGAAAGCAGAGCTCTCGCTTGAAAAGTGTGCTAACCACTACACGTGACTCTTAGTACGCTAGGTTTGTATCACAATCGCTAAGCTATTCATGCTCACTCATGTCAGCAGGGGGACTCGGGTCACAGCAGTAGGAACTTGGAAAGGAAAGTGAGTAATGGATAAACTAAACTGCAGTCTTGAAATGTGGATAAATTAGGTGCAAAAGTATGTGTGTCTGTCTCTCTTCTTGTGAGATGTGCTTTCATATTCTCTTAGCTATTAGTGAGCACTGTTGTACTAGTGATGACCCCCCTAGATTCCTGGCCATCCCTTTGAAACAACCAAAGAAGAAACTGGCCCCAAAGCATCCTTTCCAGGTTTTTACACTAAAGCCCTGTACATGCTGGGACATGGTATTAAGGGCATGCCTACACTGCAGCTGGGAGCATGCCTCCCAGTGTGGGCAGGCCGAGTTGAACAAGCTTCACTCAAGCTATGCTCAAAATAGCAGTGTGGATTTTGTAGCTCCAGAAGAGATTCAGGCCATCCACCTGAGCTCAGATCCAGGGAATCTGGTGGCTTGGACTCAGGCAGCAAGCCTGAGCTTCCACCAGAGCCACAGCGTTCACACTACTATTGTTAGCCAGAGGTGAAAGTAAGCCGTTATGGGCCATTACGGCGTACCGGTAAGAAAATGGCTGCCGGTACGGGACAGTACACAGCTGACGTTAAAGCGCTGCCGCAGCGCTTTAAGCACCCTACCAGTAGGGTCGCTTACAGGAGGTGCAAAAGAGGCAGCTGCCCCGGGGCCCGGCGATTTAAAAGGGCCCGGGACTGATGGGCTGGCTGGGGGAGTCTGGCCGCAGCCCTGCCCCTTCTGGGGGCCCAGAGCCCCCCCCCCCCCCCACACACACACCCCTTGTCCAGGACCCCAGCTGCCCTGCATACTGGTAAGTCCTTTAAGTTACTTTCACCCCTGTTGTTAGCATGCTAGCTCGAGCAGAGCTTGTTCAAATCTGTCTACCCGCAGTGGGACACTTGCTCCCAGCAGCGATGTAGATGTATTGTAGGACTTTAGTTTTATCGATCCTGTCTAATACAGCGCTGACATGATCAGTCTGACATGATCAGCTCATAGTTATGCACCTTAGTTTTAAGTCTCATTTGCCTTGAATTAAGTCTTAATAACCAGGTACAGTACAAAGCCAGTATTACCAATCCTGTGCAATCAAAAAACATGAGTCAGTCCCTCCTGACTGACTTAAAATATCATGGATTTCTTTTAAATGATAAATTCAGAGTTTATTTTCAAGTGGGGTCTGAGCCGTGAGGATGCACTTGTTTCATGTTTTCAGGCTTTTCTCCACAACCACGAGGGGCTAGAAACTTACTAGTTTAAAATGAAAATTGAGATTCTTGTTCAATCTCCTGATTCCAGGAGCTAGAACTTTAAGAAGAATAACATGAGACTTGTGATAAAATTGTAAGAGTTGGCAACATTGCAAATATCAGTGTGATAACTGCATTTTCTGCGTATATAAGATATTCTTTGTTTTTGTGATTGTGGGAGTGAGGGTCTGGGAGAACATTTTAGTGGAAATTTAAAGTAATGGAAGGTGGGTGGGAAAGAAGGGAAATCGGACAATTGAAAATCCACTTTAAAAAAAGTACTAAAGAAGATAGACACTCTCCTTTGTAGAACAAAAAGAACAGAGCTAGCCCTTTTCCCACAAAGCAGTCATTTCATCTTCTAAGTAAGTTGGACTCATAATTTTGCAACCTCATCTGAGCCAATAAGGACTGATTTCTTATACTAAATGGTGTCATAAATGAATTGTAATGACAATGAAGCTCAAGGAAAATATACTGCCACTACATGAAATAAAATATATGAAATTACTGTGGCAGTGAACAGCAGAAGATACAAGCTACAGGCACCATACAGGAGGTTACGAAGAGGAGGTCAGATTTGACTTCAAGGCTTTAGGAAGTCTAGTTCAAAGAGCAGTCCAGATCTATTCTAATCTCTCATTACTTTTTTGTATTAAAAATAAAAAACAAAAGCATTTTCTTCATGTATATCACACATTTTCTACAACCTTGTAGAAATCCTTGGGAGTAGGTCCTAAATGGTTAGCTAATATAATCCAATACTTTTGCAATTTACAAACTGCCATAGTGCCACCTTGTAAATACCACATGTATCTAAAAGGGAGTGCAGAGGCAAGAGGAATTAGGCTAGAGAAAGACAGGATAATATACAAAGTATGGGGACTCTCTGATGAGAAACTGAATCAAGTTTCATCTGTTATGTTCTCAATATAACAGGTTAATTAAACACAAACCTGAGACTGCCTGCATCCTCAAGAACACCATAGTGCCTTCCAATGTGAACAGAGGCAGTTAACAGGAGAGTTTGAGAGGGCATAGCTGACGATCTGTGCTTAGAGGTAGTGGGAAGTAGTGACTAGTGTGTTTGGTCCATCTGTGGGTTGTTGGGTTGCTTGTTCTCTGTGTATGGATGGCACAGTTGAAGTGTTGACCCCCGGAGTGATCAGCTGAGACAGGTAGGTCTGTTGGTGCCTTGGTAAAGGGTGCAAGGCTCTGACTCTGGGAGCTTTGATAAGCCCTGCTCTTTGAAGTCTCTGTGTGGTTTATTGCCCCTTGGTGGTGAGAAGCAGTGCTGAGCTAAGCTGGGAGATTTGGTATAAAAAGTAACTTTCTAGGCAAACTCTAGAGCAGCAAACAGAGGCAGTTTCTGAGGGAGTGTATTCCTTTCAGATTCAGCTCTATGTGTAATTCCATGATGCCCAGCAATGGAGCAGTGGTGGTGATTTGCAATGGATGTGCCATGTTCTCTTTCCAGCCTGAAGCCAGAAAGGACTTCCTGTGCATGAAGTGCAAGTTGGTGGTTATGCTGGAGGAAAAGGTTCTTGGAAAAGGTAGAGATGTTACTGAGAATCAGAGACGCTGAGGAGTTCTGAGACTGCCAGTTCAGGAAACATCAGTACCCCGAAAAGAGCAGGTCACCAACCAGTGAGAAAGACAGGAAGTTGGAGAAGAGGCCTGGCAGTTTGTAACCACCAGAGGCAAGAGACCATGTCAGCATTTTTTCCCAGTTGGAGTCAGATAAGAATGGCCAGACTGTGGCCACCTGAGAGAAGAGGACCAGGGGGAATACCACACACCTAGAAGTTTCCAATTGATACCAGGTCCTCTATCTGGAAACTGTAGAAGATTCCTCTCGAGATCTAGCTGGTCCAAGAGAACAGATAAATGTACAGGACATACCTGTGGATGGCAGCTGAGCCCACCCTATAGGAAAAGCAAGCTTCCCCCAAAGGGTTCTTCAACCACCCAAGGAAATAAGACTATCCTTGATTCAATACTCCAAAGACTCAAAAGAACATTCTTCAAGGGACATGTGGACAACAGGATGGTGTACTGTCTTCCTGAAGCCAAGACACAAGATGTCTCTCTAGGACTGGATAGTCTTCTGACGTAAAAAGAAAGAATCCATCGGTAATGGTTCATATCGGCACTACTGGCACGGTGTTGTGGGATATCTCATAGATAATACATGACTTCAGTGAACTCAGAAGCATGCTGAAGAAGAAGAATGTTCAAGTGTATCTTCTCTGAGATCTTTTCTGTCCTGTGAGTAAAGGAAGACAGAAGATAGAAGATTTTGGAAGTGAACCACTGGTTAGGTAAATGGTAGAAGCTGTAGGGTTTTGGTTTCTGGAACTGATTTACCTTCTAAGGAAAGGGAGGGATGTATAGTTTGGATGGCCTCCACCTCAGCAGAAGGGGGACCAATCTCCTCTGGGACATGCTGGCTAGCGTAGTCAGGAAGGCATTAACAAAAGGAGAGGGTAAAAGGAGGAACGATGCAAGCTCTCATTTAGCACACAATCAAGATGTGGAGGAGAAAATTAATCAAGAAACCAAAGGACATGAAGAGAAAATATATCTTTAATTGCCAATACACCAATACTAGGAGCCTGGGTAACAAACAAGAGATATTGGAATTGCTCATTTATGAGCATAAATTCGATTGAATTGGAATTACTGAAACCTTCTGGATGATTCACATAACTGGAATGTTAAAATCAATGGCTATAGCATATTTAGGAAGGATTAACTGGGCTAAAGGGGAGGTAGGATAGTACTCTATGTCAAAAATAGCATTACCTGTTTCCAGGTCACTGATAATTCAAAAGAAAATGATCTTAAATGCATATGGATCAATGTCCTAACAGATAAAACGCAGGATGAGGTATTACTTGGTGTCTGCTACAGACCACCAAATCACATTAGGGAATAGGATGACTGGCTTTTTATGCACTATAGTGATGTGGCTGGAGCAGGCTCCCCTTTGTGGACCTTCTGGGCCCTCCAACATGGCGGCTGTTGTCCCTGGGAGGGAAGAAGTCTCTATCAACATGAGGAGGGCTCCACCCACCAGCTAATTGACCCGTCGGTTTTATCCCCTTCTGGGCGGGGTTGAGAGGCTGTGCCCCAAAATGTTCTACAACTAAATGTAAATATAACTCAATAATGGGTCATCCCCCAGCCTTCCAGGAGGCAGGGGGTCCTCTTCTTTAGATGGTACCCAAAAAGTCTCTGAGTCGAGCTTTGTTCACTCCTTGGTGTCTAGCTGTTCCTGTCCAGTGGCTGTTCTGCCTTGCAGGCCCGCCTCCCCAACTCTGGCAGCAAAGGTCCCTTCCAGCGGAGAAGCAGAGCTATAACTTCCTTCCTGGCCAGTCAGGCTTTCCTTTTCTTCCCCTTCCCATTTGGCATTGGCTGCAGATGTAGCTGGGTAGGCCTAGTTGGGCCCAAAGGCTTTCCTTAACCCCTCTCTGCTGGTCTGGGGACTCTCTGCTCCACCACACACTCGTATCTATAATGTGTAGGGGGAAAAAACTGCATGCTCATTGGGGACTTCAGTTTGAGTGATGTAGGCTGGAGGTCTCATCTTGCCAATAATCAAACATCTTAGGAATGGCTAAGTATAATAGATAACAATTCGCAACTCAAAAGGTTTTGCAACCAATATGAGGGAATTCTATATTAAGCCTAGTCTTGATAGCTAAAGAAGAACTGATCACATAACTTAACATTAATGGTTGCTTAGGTACATGTAATCATGACTTGATCAATTTTATAACATGTGAGCAAACCAAACCAAAACCAAAAACATATACACTTAGTGCTTTAAAAGAGCAAATTTCACAAAAGCTGAAAACAGGTATGACTGAATAAGATGGTGAATGAAAACTGCTTAAGAACACTTTACCAGATGCCCTAGAAGCCACAATCTAGGGAAAAGTCTGTATTTGGTTAAAAACAACCTGATTTAGTGCAAAGAAAAAAAAATAGAGAAATCTATGGCCAGCAGAGTTAAGAACAATAAGAAGGAGGTTTTTTTAAATATACTAGGGGAAAAAAGGATCCTGACTATGGTTATTGGTCCGTTACTGGATGGAAATGGTAGAATTATCAATAATAATGCTGAAAAGGGAGGTTCAATAAATATTTCTGTTCTGTATTTGGGGAAAAAACAGATGATGTAGTCCCATCATATGATAATGATAATGCTCTTTCCATTTCCATAGTATCTCAGGAAGATATTAAACAGAAGCTACTAAAGACATTTTAAAATCAGCAGTTCCAGATAACTTACATCCAAGTGTTTTAAAAGAACTATCTGAGGAGCTCGCTGGAACAATTAATGTTGATTTTCAATAAGTCTTAGGACGCTGGGGAAGTTATACAAGACTGGAAGAAAGCTAATGTTGTGCCAATATTTTAAAAGAGTAAATGGGATGACCCAGGTAATTATAGGCGTGTCAGTCTGACATTGATCCCAAGCAAGATAGTGGATCAGCTGATACAAGACTCAATTAGTAAAGAATCAAAGAAGTTTAATATAATTAATGCCAATCAGCATGGGCTTATGGAAAGTAGAACCTGTCAAATTTAACTTATCTTTTTTCATGCGATTCCATTTTGGTTGATAAAGGTAATAATGTTGATGTAATATACTAAGATTTCTGTAAGGTGTTTGACTTGGTACTACACAACATATACATACATACATACATACATAGATCTATTTAACATGGCACACATTATATGGATTAAAAACTGAATAACTGATGGGTCTCAAAATATAACTGGAAATGGGGAATCCTCATCAAGTGGATTTGTTTCTAGAGGGGTCCCTCAGGGATCTGTTCTCGGACCTATGCCATTTAACACTTTTATCAAAGACCTAGAAGAAAACATGAAATCATCACCGATAAAGTTTGCAGATGACACAAAAATTGTGGGAGTGGTAAATAATCACTGATTCAGAGTGATCTGGATCACTTAGGAAACTGGGTGTAAACAAACAATATGCATTTTAGTATGCCTGAATCTAGATGTATACATCTAGGAACAAAGAATGTAGATCATACTTATAGGATGGGGGACTCTATCCTGGGCAGCAGGGACTCTGAAAAACAATTTGAGGATCATGGTGGATATTCAGCTGAACATGAGTGACGCTGTGGCCAGAAAGGCTAATGCAGGGGTTCTCAAACTGGGGGTCGGGACCCCTCAAGGGGTGGTGAGGTTATTACATAGGGGGTCGTGAGCTGTCAGCCTCCACCCCAAACCCCGCTTTGCCTCCAGCATTTATAATGGTGTAATAAATTAAAAACATTGTTTTATATATTTAAGGGGGTTCGCATTCAGCAGCTTGCTATGTGAAAGGGGTCACCAGTACACAAGTTTGAGAACCACTGGGCTAATGCGATCCTTGGATGCATAAACAGGGGAATGTTGAGCAGGAATACAGGGATTTTTACCTCTGTATTTGGCACTGCTGAGACTGCTGCTGGAATACTGTGTCCAGTTCTGGTGTCCACAGTTCAAAAAGGATGTTGAAAAATCAGAGCGGATTTAGATTAAAAGCCATGAGAATGATTAAAGGATTAGAAAACTTGTGTTATAGTGATAGACTCAAGTAGCTCAATCTATTATCTTAACAAAGAGAAGGTTAAGGAGTGAGTTGATTACAGTCTGTGAGTTCCTTCTTGGAGAACAAATATTTAATAATGGGCTCTTCAATCCAGCATGATCCAATGTCTGGAAGATGAAGCTAGACAAATTCAGTCTGGAAATGAGGCATGAATTTTTAACAATGAGAGTAATTAACCACTGGAATAATTTACCAAGGGTCATGGCAGATTCTTTATCACTGACAATTTTTAAATCAAGATTAGATTTTTTTTTCTAAATGATCTGCTGTAGGAATTATTTTGGAGAAGTCCTATGGCCTGTGTTATACAGGTATATACAGAGGATCACAATGGTCCCTTTTGACCTTGGAATCTATGCATCTGAGAAGATTGCAAACCACTAAACTGGTATACCAGGTCACAGGAACTTTTTCTTTCTGCTCTTCAAATGGGGGGTGCATAAAGGAAGAGTCTTTCATTTTCTTTATGCTGGCACACAAAGATGATGATAAGCTTATAGAAAGCTGGCTATGACAATTCTCAGCTGACCACTCCTCCTGTGTTTTATCACTCTGTTTTCTGTATTCCTAGGGATTGTTGTCACTTACTGAAGGATTTGTCTAGCTATTATTAAAAGAGAGAGAATAATATTCATAAAAATAAATATGCTAGATTCTGATTAGATACTACATTGGACAGAATCAATTAATAAAACCCTCAGATTGAGCACCTTTTCTGACCTGTAGGTAGCAAATGTACAAAGCAATCCAAAAGGAAGCCTCACCCTGGTCAAGCCAGTAGGACTATACAAAGTTTATTTTAGATGGAAGTCACTCTTTGTATAGTTCATAGAATAAATACTCTTTATGAAGACATAAAGTCCAAAGTTTCCAGAAGTAGCCATTGATTTTGTATGGTCAGCTTGACACACCTTGGACCAGTTAAAGCCAACTGGAATAGAGGATGCTCGGCCTCTCTGAAAATGAGACCCGAGGTGTTTCAAGTTGGGTACCCAGAAACTGAGGCACTCAAAGTCAGAGACCACCTCTCAAGATTTGCCTGAACGTCTTGGAGGCTGTCCAAGCAAGGGAGGGCAACAAAGAAATTACTAGACTCTTGTAATGTATCACAAATACTGTAAGAGATGGATTTAAAATAAATGCTGTTGCCCTAGGCATGCTTTCAGTACTTTTATTTTGTTGTTGCTGTTCAGTTCAGTCTTGTTCAATTCACTGGTTCACTTTTAATGGTTCACTAAGCTTTGACTACTGTAAAAAATGGAGTAAATATGTTTTTTAAAATGTAGTAGCCTCGTGGAGAGAAGCATATCTTGATTCCCTCAAAGTTTAAGTAAATATCAGTAAAGGGGAAAATATGTTTGATTAGTGGGAACCCCCTGAGCTGGTGTATCACAACATCTTACAGTGCCAGATGCCAATTTGGGGAAAGGATGGTGTACTGTTTGTTTTTAGAGTTGTGTGAGATTCAGCAATCCCACTTTACAGAGGTTCAGACAATACTGTCTTTGTTTTGGATCTGTTGGAGTTCACACTACTTGAGTTTTACTTTGGTTTTTGGGACACAAAGGAACTTTAATAAGCTGAGTTTCATCTGGTTTTGCATTGAAACCTGAGAAAACACAAACTGGAACCATGCAAAATCACCCAATTTTGATGCAAAACCATATATTAGCCCAGGTTAACTCAAAAGTGGGCCCAAGGTTCCTCAAAAGTTGCACATACTTTCAACTAACGATGGGACAAAACTAGAAGTTTGAATCTGAATGTGTTCACATTTTTGTAGTTATGGGATTTGGATTAGAACCTCACAGAGAGAAACTGTACTAAGGTTTCAGATCTTCTTTGGCTTCATAATTGAAAGGAGCCTCTTCTCTCAGTCATAGCTAAACTGGAACCATAGAATGGCTGGTCTTTCATATTTTTGCTTGAGATGATGGAAATCTCTCAAAAACAGTTGCTATCACAAGATTTATATGATTTGAGATGTCACATCTCAAGAAATCAGCTGATCACATGAGCTTCACCATCTGGTACTCAAATCATGTCAACAGTTCAAAATTCCAGCACTGTGGAATCCCACACTGAATTCTAACCTTCATCTAGCCTTACATCCAATCACAAACCCTAGTCCAACACAGTTCAGCTTGTTACAATGCTGCTTCCACCCATCTGATTTCTTTTAACAAAGTCAGCTGAAATTTTAAGTTGCTACTTCAGGTTGACACACGAAGCCAGGTGATTTGAAGAAGGTCAGGGAAAGTGTGGGGCCCTTACTGAATGGGTAGGCAACCTAGTGACAGATGATGTGGAAAAAGCTGAAGTACTCAATGCTTTTTTTGCCTTGGTCTTCACAGACAAAGTCAGCTCCCAGACTGCTGCACTGGGCAGCACGGTATGGGGAGGAGGTGAGCAGCCCTCAGTCATGAAAGAACAGGTTAAGGATTATTTAGAAAATCTGGACATGGACAAGTCCATAGGGCCAGATCTAATGCATCTGAGTGTGCTGAGAGAGTTGGCTGATGTGATTGCAGAGCCATTGGCCATTATCTTTGAAAACCCATGGCGATCTGGAGAAGTCCCGGACGATTGGAAAAATGCAATGTAGTGCCCATCTTTTAAAAAGGGAAGAAAGAGAATCTGGGGAACTACAGACTCACTTCAGTCCCTGGCAAAATCATGGAGCAAGTTCTCAAGGAATCCATTTTGAAGCACTTGGAGGAGAGAAAGATGATCAGGAACAGTCAACATGGATTCACCAAGGAAAAGTCATGCCTGACCAACCTGATTGCCTTCTATGACGAGATAACTGGCTCTGTGGATATGGGGAAAGTAGTGGACGTGTTATATCTTAACGTTAGCAAAGCTTTTGATACGGTCTCCCACAGTATTCTTGCCAGCAAGTTAAAGAAGTATGGATTGGACGAATGGACTATAAAGTGGACAGAAAGCTGGCTAGATCGTCGGGCTCAATGGGTAGTGATCAACAGCTCGATGTCTAGTTGGCAGCTGGTATCAAGCGGAGTGCCCAGGGGTCGGTCCTGGGGCCAGTTTTGTTCAACATCTTCATTAATGATCTGGATGATGGGATGGATTGCACCCTCAGCAAGTTTGCGGATGACACTAATCTGGGGGGAGAGGTAGATATGCTGGAGGGTAGGAATAGGGTCCAGAGTGACCTAGACAAATTGGAGGATTGGGCCAAAATAAATCTGATGATGTGCAACATGGACAAGTGCAGAGTCCTGCACTTAGGACGGAAGAATCCCATGCACTGCTACAGGCTGGAAACCAACTGGCTAAGCGGCAGTTCTGCAGGAAAGCACCTGGGGATTACAGTGGATGAGAAGCTGGATATGAGTCAGCGGTGTGCCCTTGTTGCCAAGAAGGCTAACAGCATATTGGGCTGCATTAGTAGGAGCATTGCCAGCAGATCGAGGGAAGTGATTATTCCCCTCTATTCTGCACTGGTAAGGCCACACCTGGAGTACTGCATCCAGTTTTGGGCCCCCCACTACAGAAGGGATGTGGACAAATTGGAGAGAGTCCAGCGGAGGGCAACAAAAATTATTAGGGGGCTGGGGCACATGCCTTACGAGGAGAGGCTGAGTGAACTGGGCTTATTTAGTCTGCAGAGGAGAAGAGTAAGGGGGAATTTGATAGCAGCCTTCAACTATCTGAAGGGGGGTTCCAAAGATGATGGAGCTAGGCTGTTCTCAGTGATGGCAGATGACAGAACAAGGAGCAATGGTCTCAAGTTGCAGTGGGGGAGGTCTAGGTTGGATATTAGGAAAACTATTTCACTAGGAGGGTGGTGAAGCACAGGAATGGATTACCTAGGGAGGTGGTGGAATCTCCATCCTTAGAGGTTTTTAAGGTCCGGCTTGACAAAGCCCTGTCTGGGATGATTTAGTTGGTGTTGGTCCTGCTTTGAGCAGGGGGTTGGACTAGATGACCTCCTGAGGTCTCTTCTAACCCTAATCTTCTATGATTCTATGATTTTTTTGTTTTCTTGTAAACATTTCTCATAGCTCTAATCATAATTATTCTGGTTACACTGAGTGGAAAGGGACCAGATTTAGACCTCAATCCCGGTTACCCAAATTTGATATTAGGCTCTAGCGGGGGTCTGATGATAGAATTCCTGTGTCCCCTATTAAAGGTGAGTAGTGATTAGTATACTATGACCTTTCCATTTAATAATCTTGATTTCACTTTTTTGGTAATGTTTATCTTTTAAAAATCTGTGGGTGAAAATGAAAATGAGACTAACATCATTGGCTTTTGCCAAGCATACTGTAGGCAGGGGCTTCGCAAGTTTTCCTGTGCAGTTCTGCTAGCGCACCACACTAGCTATCAGTAACATTCCTGCTATAGTCCAGTTTTAAGAGACCGCCAAACACATTTTCAGTTGTAATTTATATCAGGATTTACTTCTGAAGACAAAAGGTTGGTGTGAACACTCTGCACCAACCCCGACGCTCTGACTGACCCTAGTAGTGTGCTAGAGAGCCCTTAGAGAGTTAGTGTCTCACTTGCACCTAGAAGTAATTCTGACTCTTTACTACTTCTAGGTAATGACTAAGAAAGTCTTTTCTTCTGTATCCATTCCAAGCACCTCTCCATGCTCTTTGCTGCTGCCTGCACCACAAAATGACAGGAGAAAATTGTTCTTATAATTAAAGCTTCATTTTCCAGCTGCAGAATTTATCACAGAATCCACCCCTTACCACTGTGATCCAGAACTGGGATCCAGAATCTAAACTTTCATTTAAAAAAGAAGTTGGGTATAGCCTATAGTTATGAAAAAAATCTTTAAAACAAAACCCCAATGTAAACCGATGTAATGTTAGACAAAGTCATGTCTATACTACAAGTGCGGTAGTGGAATAGCTATGGTGTTGTAGCTATGCCGTTGTAAACCTGTGGTGTAGGCAAAGACCACAGTGATGGGTGTGTCCCTAAGCAACCGTGGCTAGGTCAACGGAAGACCCATCTAGCTGAATCTACACCAGGAGTCAGGTCAGCATACCTCTGGCACTTAGAGATGTGGATTTTTGTGGAGACCCCTGGGCACCGCAGCTATGTTACCCAGTTAGGCCTGGTCCACACTTAAAACTTAGGTCATGTGTTCACTCCAGCTTGAGCTCCGAAGTCTACACTGCAATGAAATAGCCCTGCGGCCTGAGCCCTGTGAGCCCGAGTGAGCTGGCATGGGCCAGCTGGGAGGTTTTCATTGCAGTGTAGACATACCCACTGAATCTGCAGAGAGCCTGCAACAATAGCTTTGAGAGCTGTGAATTGTCCCATTCACCTCATTGAGTTAAGTCTGAAAGCTAAGATGACTTTAATATCAACTCTATTTCACACTTGACTACTGAAAACAAAATTCAGTTAAGGTAGCTGTCCTACAGTTCCTAACCGATTCCCACTCCATAGCAGGGCACCAAAAGTCCCAATTTCACAGCTGCCAAAACCTTCAGTTCCATCCCTGACAATTTCTGTAACACAGTTATGCCTTATCAATACCTCTATTTTTGGGATATCCAGAAAGAAAGTATGGTGACAAGGTAAAATAAATTGAAGTTAATATCAAAATAAATAATGTAGGATTGATGTATTGATGGTATTATTCATTTTCATATTTAATTAATTAAAAACCTCCTTTTTTCATGAAAGTACCACAGAATTTCCAGTCTGCTCCATAAGCAGAGAAACTGCAATGATTTTTAATGAATTCCCAGCCAGAGGACCCAGGAATCCTATTGTCAGATGTAAGTCCTGTTGGTTGAAGGAGTACACATGGCCTAGTTTTTATAATAGGTCATAACCGGTGAAATTATAGTAGGTCAAATTGTCCCTGCAGTCAGTGAAGTTACAGTAGTGGTTTTAGTCCAGTATATTCCAGGTACTGATAAGATTTTGGATTTGAAGGAAGGAATTAGGGTATGTAGGTATCCAGAACATGATGAATACACCACATTAAGGACAAAGGAGTAAACAAATTCTCACAGTTCAAGCCAATAGCAATCTCAGAAACAAAGAAACAAAAAAAGCATAAACTGAGGTCTTATGTTTTCAGTTTTAAGTGTTATTTGTTGTCATGCATAAACATGATCCAAAAAGGTTTGATTTTGTTAATCTAAAACTTGTGTGTATCCCTTTGATCTGTAAATCTCATGGAAAACTCACATGACTTGTGTAGGTTTTTACATAATATTTCCAGTATTACTTGCAACTGGCTGGAACTAGTTGAAAAATCACAAGAACTGTTTTCCTTCTGGTAACTAATCAAAACTTAAGAGTCCCAGCTGAAAAGAGAAAGTGTGATTGGAGTGTTAAAATGAATTTCATTAGATCTAGTTCAGCCAAACTTTCTCAAACCTCAAAGTTTCATGTTGATTTTGAGTTTTAGGTATAAATTCAACTCAGTTTTTATTCAAACTAGTTTGTTCAGTTGGAGACCTCGACACTGAAAGATTTTCCTTGCAATGTGCTAGTTCCTCATAGCAAAGCTAAGTTTAAAAAAGAGGCCAAAAAAAAAAAAAAAGACTTAAGCCATGATACAACATTCTTTCAAACATATACTGCCTCAGATTCTGTAAACAGCCATAAAAAAGTATAGAGGAAAGCATTTTGCCAACAGTATCCCCCCGTATCTGGGACTGGAAATAGTGGTAATTGTTTTTAATGGTGACCACAGTACCTTTGCAAATTATGTTTTTTGGGTTTTTTTTAAAAAGTAATTCTATTTAAAATGATGGGTTGAGAAATCTTCAGACGCATTCAGTTTTAGTGGCCTGTGTTTTCATGCGTATCATGTCCGAAGGTGTATTACATGATTGAAGAAAGCCAAGGTGACGTCTTCTGCGTTTTACACCATTGTTATAGAAGACAGTAGTAACGTTTGTAATAAGGGGTTGCCTTTCTCTGTAAATGGTGTTAAAGTTATTGCACTTGATTCTACATGCCATACTGCTATCAAACTTCCAAATGAGTTTAGGGGCAATTTGGCTTGAGTAAAGAGAACAGACTTGAGCCTCTAGTGAATGGTTATGTGCCATAAAGTTACCTCCAAACACAGTATTCCAGCAGTTGTACTGTACTTCTAACAGTCACATCCAAAATATGGCCATGACTCTGTAGGGTAGCTAATACCAAATATCATATTATACACCCTAGCTGTGGGTCAGAAGGTAACAGCATGTCCAGATTTGCAGAATCCAAATATTAGAATATATATATATATACACATTACATTTCATAGAATCATAGAATATCACGGTTGGAAGGGACCTCAGGAGGTCATCTAGTCCAACCCCCTGCTCAAAACAGGACCAATCCCCAGACAAATTTTTACCCCAGTTCCCTAAATAGCCCCCTTAGAGATTGAACTCACAACCCTGGATTTAGCAGGCTAATATGCAAGCCACTGAGCTATCCTCCCCCATTTCCTAGTGTAAGCACAAACTGAACATTGCTAATGGATAGAAAAGGCTGTTATGAGGTTGCATAACCAACACGTTAACGTCAATTATTTAATTTATGGAACATTAATTGATGTTCATTGTCTCAAAGGAAAGTTAACAGTAAGTTCATTTTCATCACCTTGAGAAACCATGGAAGAGGTATGAAGTAAATAGAATAAAACCTCACCTACCTCTGATAAGTATTTTTGCCTTTTTTCTAGGCTGCTATGCCATTATTCCTAGAATTCTGTCATGGTGGGTTTGGATGGCATAATTGCTGCCCTCATGCCATTTGAAGCCTTGAAGTCTTTCGTTTTATAAAAGAGAAACTACAAACGGAAGGTTACGTTCCCTTGTTTTGATTTTAGAAGTAAAAGTTTAAAACAGTGCAAAAGGCAGCAGAAATGAGTTTTGAAGCTGCAGTGGTATTGACACTGGATCTTCAGAGATGATTTTTAAAGATTCCTGAAAATGAAATGCATTTAGAAGTTAAATCCTACTTTTCTCTTTTCTTCTCAAGTTTAGCTTTTGTTTTAAAGATTTAGTGTTCATTAATTAAATGTTTCATGCACTGATACACACTTTGTGCTCAAACAAGAAAGAATTTCAATGGCTGATACACCACAATCATGCAAATTTCTTGCTTTTCATATTCATAAACTGTGCACCTAACATATCCAACTTCACAGCCTCAGTAACACACCTCAAGGGTGTGCAGCTGAAAAAGGAGGCAGAGTCAGCAACTACTTTACATGACATTTTAAAAAAAGACTTGGAGAAGTTTCAAACATTTTAGGAGTGCAAATTATCTCTGCTAAGGGCAGAAACAAAGTTAGTAGAATCTTCTCAGACACTGACAGAAACAAATCCTTAGTGATTTTTCTGCAAAGGACAGGGAAAATAGCTTGGCCAGTGCTTTGAAATGCATGCCAGCTCCACAGGAGTTGCAGAATGTAGCACTAGTAATATATAGAAGAATGTTGCAGTTCTTTTTACTTTTCATCTCTTATTTACTTAGGACCAAATCCTAATTCCATTTGAGTTCTAATGTTGACTTCAATAAAATCAGAATTTGGCCCATAATCTTTATGCAGTTTCATTAGTTGAGGAGAGTAACTTTACTAATTGTTTGGTGAACAGATGACTCAGGGCCCAAACCAAAGCTAATTGAAGTCACTGGAAAGACTCCCATTGACTTCAGTAGGCATTGAATAGGCCCATAAACATAACTGGGCCAAATTCACAGGTGATTCAAATGTTGGCATAAGTTAAACATCTACAGGTCAGTAAAAACAACGAGGAGTCCTTGTGGCACCTTAGAGACTAACACATTTATATGGGCATAAGCTTTCATGGGCTATAACCCACTTCATCGGATGCATGGAGTGAAAAATACAGTAAGCAGGTATAAATATACAGTACAATATAAACACGAAAAGATGGGAGTTGCCTTACCAAGTGGGGGGTCAGTGCTAATGAGGCCAATTCAATTAGGGTGGATGTGGCCCATTCCCAACAGTTGACAAGAAGGGGTGAATAGCAACAGAGGGGAAATTACTTTTTGTAGTGCTAACGAGGCCAATTCAATCATGGTGGATGTGGCCCATTCCCAACAGTTGACAAGAAGGTGTGAGTATCAACAGAGGGAAAATTATTTTTTGTAGTGACCCAGCCACTCCCAGTCTTTATTCAGGCCTAATTTGATGGTGTCAAGTTTGCAAATTAATTCCAGTTCTGCAGTTTCTTGTTGAAGTCTGTTTTTGAAGTTTTGTTTGTTGAAAAATGGCCACTTTTAAGTCTGTTATTGAGTGTCTAGAGAGATTGAAATGCTCTCCTATTGGTTTTTGAATGTTACAAATCTTGATGTCTGATTCATGTCCATTTATTCTTTTGCGTAGAGACTGTCTGGTTTGGCCAATGTACATGACAGAGGGGCATTGCTGGCACATGATGGCATATATCATATTGGTAGATGTGCAGGTGAATGAGCCCCTGATGGTGTGGCTGATGTGGTTAGGTCCTATGATGGTGTCCCTTGAATAGATATGCGGACAGAGTTGGCAACGGGGTTTGTTGCAGAGATTGGTTCCTGGGTTAGTGTTTCTGTTGTGTGGTGTGTAGTTGCTGATGAGTATTTGCTTCAGGTTGGGGGGCTGTCTGTAAGCGAGGACTGGCCTGTCTCCCAAAGTCTGTGAGAGTGAGGGATCATCCTTCAGAATAGGTTGTAGATCCTTGATGATGCGCTGGAGAGACAGATATGGTTACAGACTAACACAGCTACCCACCTGCAGGTCAGTGTACCTTGCACACGGGAGAGGTGGGGTTATAGAAAGGATAACAACTAGCAAGAGGATGTAAAAAGGTGAAAAATGGTTTTACAACCCACCCTTTTACTGCATGTGTGAAAATTCACCTGAGAGTGCTTCGCTAATGTACAGCGACTCATCTATGTGTAATATACACCACCTGTGAATCAGCTCTGTTCTGTTCTGTTAATTTTAATAGCAGTAATAGAAGAGTATGGCCAAGTAGCTAGACTACTAATCTGAAAGTCATGACTCACCGGCTCTGCTAATAATTCACTGTGCGACCTTGGACAAACCATTTAACCACTCTATGACAAATCTTACCCATCTGTAAATTGGCTACAAAATGTCTACTTTGTAGGCATGCTGGAAGGCGGCCACCCCGCTCCAGCTCAGAAGGGGTTAAAAGCCAGCCTTTGGGGAGGGCTGGGGCTGAGAGCCAATCAGAGAAGGCTGGGAGGCAGCCAATCAGGGCCAGGCTGGGCCCTATAAAAGGACTGCAGGGTCAGAAGGCTAGCCGTCTCTTTCCAGCCTTGGAGAGGGAAAGACTTGCTGCCTGCAAGCAGAAGGAGGTACCTTGGACAGAGCAGTGCTGGGGAGAGCAAGAGGATCTGAGGAGCTCCAGCCTAGCGATCTCCCTGGCTGAGGCTTTGCTTCCAAGGCCTGAGGAGGTACTGGGGCTGTGGGGAAGCAGCCAGGGAAGGAAGAGGCAGCTGGTCCAACCCCCTTGCTGATGATGAGTGGCCACATCAAACTTCAGTTTGCCCCTGAGGAATGGGGCTAGATGAAGACTGGCAGTGGGTCACTGAGATGAGGTGGGATTGGGGTTCCCCAGGGAGGGGAGGACCCCTGAGTCTGGGGGCACTGCTGCGGAGAAGTACCCCAGAGAAGGGGCACCGTGAGCCAGGGGGGACGTGGGGCCTACACTGATGCCAGTGGTAAGACGAGTAGTGACAGTAGGAGAAACACCAGACAGCAGAAGGCACTCTGGAGCTGGAAGAGCTAATTCCCGATGTAACCAGCAGGAGGCACCATGGCGGTGAGTCGGCACGCCGTGCTACAGCGCTATTAATGTTTATAAAGAGCTTTGAGATCCCCAGATGAAAGGTGTTAAACGTATATGGGTCTAATTCTCCTCTCATATAGGTTTACATCAGTATAACTCCATTTACTTCAGTGGTGTAAGTGAAAGGAGGTTCAAACCTTACAAATGCAAAGTACTATTCTAATCTTGTTTGATGTTATATTTCTGCAGGACATTGTTACCAGCCAGCCAAGTTGTTCCACTAACTATCAAACTTAACCAAAACTATGGAATAAATACTGCTGTGAGATCTCCAGCATGTTCTGAATCTCTTTTGTTGTTAATTAAGCAATGGAATATCTATCTACCATCAACCTCCTTGCTTTCCTTACAACCAACTAGAATTCTGTTATCTTCCCAGATTTGTTGCTCTTTCAATTTCTTTTTTGTCCATGTTAGCGTTTTGAGATCTCCAAAAGAGGAAGGTAAGGGAAAAGGCTAGACAAAACTGGGACAATTAAACAAAATGCTCAATAATTTCATAGACAACCAGCTTTTCTGGGCATATTTCAATTCAGTTTCAAGCAAGAAAAGTATAATTGGACTATCATGACAATAAATTACACCCTAGGCTTTTTAAAAATGGGTGTCCAAAATTAGGCTACTCAATCCACATGTAGACACTTACATAGGTGGCATGATTTTAACAAGCGCTAGGCATGCAGCAGCTCCCAGTATTACTGATGTAGCTGAAATCAGAGGCTTGTGTTCTCCCCTCATACTCACACCAACACCTAATAACTGGACCTATTTCCCCAGGCTAAGGAGTGGCAGTGGAACTTACCCAGTGGATATGACTGCAGCCCTGAGGCTACAATTGTAAGATTCTCTTCTGCTTTCCTGCCACTGGTCCTGGTCCTCCCCTGCCTCTTCCTGCTCAAAGCCTCACTGCTTGAGGATGCAGTACAAGCCCACACTGTGGCCTCCCCAAATTCTAGTCACTACACCCCAGTGAGAGCACTGCACCAGATCCCTCTATCTAGGGTCATCCAGAGCAGAGGAAGGAGAGAGGGGACAGTATTATTCCTTAGTTTGGTAAAATAGCAGAGTTGCCTAAAAAGCACTGCTGCTGCTACCTTAAACAAAACCAAATGATCTTGTTGGAGGGTTGGGGCATGGGATGGCATTTCTGACATTACTTACAGTGATCTCACGTATGTCTTAACCTCCAGTAAATTAACCTACTCAGCTGTCATACATAAAAGTATACATTACCCCTTTATTAAAATAATCTTAATACAACAGACCTATTTGAAAACACAAACTGGGTTTAGATACCCCACTATGCCTTAAACTTAGATAGTTAACATACATAAATATCCACCAGACAACTACGAGCAAAACGCTTAAAACTCTAAAGACTTGGCAGTACCTCAAACCCCCCTAGAGGAGCCTGTTCTATAATTGATAATCCACAATATACCTCAACATCTCTTGCCAACTCCGCCTATATGTCACTGTCATCAGCTTACCCTATGAAGGTTACAAAAGTAAGCACAATAATCTAAACAATTAACAAGTCAGGTCAAGGTGTAGCTAACTGAGATGGAAGAAATGGGCTACATTTTCTATACTAGAAATAGTCACAGAAGGTGTTACAGCCACTTTCGTCCCAAACATATGACCACAATCAGAGCAGAGTAAATTCCTGGTGATATACAAACTGAATCTGCCTGGTGAGAAGAAGCCTAAAGAAATTAGGCATGCAAAATCCCAGCCTAAATAACAAAATATTTATTTAAATGATTTGAGCCTTATTATTTCACGGAGATGGTTGTTAGTGACAGTGGGTAACATTTTCAAAAGCAGTCTTAAATTACTTAGGAACCAGTGTCCCATTTTCAGAAGTGATTTAGGAGCTTATGTCCCATTAACTTTTAATGAGTTGCAGGCTCTTAAGTCACTTAGACACTTTTGAAAATTTTACTCAACAGCTTTTTAACACAGCTGTAGGTCATATGAGAAAATGGAGGATTTAAAATATGGAGAGCAGCTGATATTTAATCTGAAGGTATTTCATGTTCTTTTTCATGGATTTTCTTTAATATATATATATATAAATATATTATGCAGAAATCAGATATTTCCCCCCTTTTTACGTTTCACGTCCTTTTGGGTTAGACAAGTTATAGATTTAATGAGTCTTCTGGCCATTACAATTTTACTTGATAGCATGATTATCAGTTGCATTTCTGCCTAATATGTGTCCATTTTATTCTGTAAAATAAGTTCAATACATGGTCACAACATTGTGCATACTATAGCCCTCTAAATGATACACTTTTAATATTTTATCCTTTTGGCATAATAAGTATAAAACACTGATATAACAGCAAGATGTAAAAACTCTAATTTTCAAAAAATTCCATTTACTCTACAGCAAAGCAGAACAATGTCTTCAAAGGCATCCATTTTTTAAATCAGAGGGACTGAGTGAGAAATTTGTTAGAGATCAACTGCATAAAAAAAGATTGTGATAGAAACGTATTAAGGTGTTACATAAAAGAGGTAGAGACGTACTCAATTACAAAATGAAACCAGAAGAGGTATAAGATGATCTTCTTGCTTTCAGGTAACACACAATATGCAAATATGATGCTTCATGTTGATGGAGCGCTGTGCTGCACCAACAGAATGAGTAGGATGTCCGAAGCCAAAGCAACATCATCAGCATTTTCTAATTATCTTCTTTTGATTTCTCCAGACATTGTGACACATGCATCCAAATTGTACATATAAGGTTATATTTTTACCATAGGGCACTTGTGACACACTCAGACTATTTGCTTTCTCTCTCATGGTTTATACTGTTACCAGAAACCATAAGTAATGAGACCGAGCAAGAGAGGAGGAGGAGGAGGAGGAAAAGAAGTCATGTAATGCATACACTCTGTATTTATTGGGCTGATTTTTGGACACGATATCATTTTTTTGGTGGCCAGCACCTGGAGGTCCTGTGGCTGCTATTCCAGCTCCATAACACTCCCCCAGGTTGGAAAAGCTGGATTCTCTGCCATGAAGCCCACAAGCAACATAACTTCCTAAAGCAAAGCCCTTTCATTCTGGTTAAGATTTTCAAAGTTGGCTAAAGGATTTGGGCACTCAGGGTGAAATCCTGGCCCTATTGAATACATTGGCAAAGCTCCTATTGATTTCAGTGGCCAGGATGTCCTCCTCAATTCCCATTTAAATTAACCCCCATTAACTTTGATAATACTCTCCATTGTGATATCATAAAAAGTATCAAATCATATAACACTTCTCCCTGGTGCATTTTTTTTTTTTGTAGTTGTGCATTGTAGCAAATGTGGGAGGTTTTTAACAACATAGAGATTAAATGGAGCATGTGAGGATGGATGTGCTGCTTCAATTGTACATTTTCTTTCTTTCAAAATTAAAGTTAGACCTTCAAAAGGAATTCAGGATTTTAAGGGATGGGTGATTCTTAATAAATTCGGAATCAGGATTCCATTAAGATTGGAATCCAAAAGTTCAGGTGCTCATCCAAAGCTTTACCTATACGTGAGACTCTTGAGTTGCAAAACTGGAATGGGAATCGCATGAGCTGCAGGCTCGATGATGCTTCTTGTTCCAATCCAAGCGGTAAATACCAAAAGAACAGGCTCTTCCTCTGTATTTTGGTACAATAACTCTGATTCTTGTCCTGACCAGAAAATAGAGGCCCCCCAAAAAATCTAAGTATTTCAGAATGTCAAAAGCTGGTTAATTTTCAATTCATTTCTAAAGATGGGCGAAGACTCAAGGGTGGAGAAGTTTTTTGTCTTTCTGATTCTGTAACCGGTATTCATGATGAATAAACCTCTTGTGGAATAGGAAGCTACTTAATACAAGTAAAGGTATCAGAATCTAGCACAGAATGCGGTAATTTAAATCCTTAAAATCCTGATTTCTGATGTAAAATTGAGCAAAGCCAGCATCTTTGAGAGCAACTATGTTGTCCTATGCTTGATTCTGATTACAGTTAACTAACAGCTCTTGAATAAAATGACCACCTATGAACTATATGGGTCAGTAATTAGGTAGACACAGTACAAAGAACTGACTTGAGTTACTTGAATATTGTTCAGTTAGACGAAGATTCAATCAGTGATGTTGACTTATGTTACCCTAATTAACTGTCCATTACTTTTCTAATTTCATCAAAAACATATATTTTCTCCATGGCTATTCTCTTTCTCATTCTTTCTTTATTATTTGTTGTTTAACTCTGCAATGCATATTGAATAAGAATTTGCTTGAAAGGTGACAATAAAACAAATTCATATTAAGGAAATATAATTTCGCATCCAGTTTTAGCTACATTATCAGGATAATCCCAAACTTGGTAACAAAGAGATGATATAATATTGTGTTGTACCTGGATGATGCAATGGGTCAATTTTCAACTGCCAGAGCTCACTAGACAGATGTCAATAAAATTACTAGTAAGCCATGGATCTAAGCCCACAGGGCAGCATAAGTATACAGTAATTGATGTCTAACGCTTTACTGACAGCTCTATCAACTGAGAGTGCCTTAACTAGATGTGTTTTAGAGAAACATGCATCCACTTCCACTTTTAAAATGGCTGATTTAATATAAGTCTGTATCTTATTAACTTGCCTCAAAGACACATAAATCTTTCAATAAAAGTTTCCAAACTGGGAGTAGTGCCAGGAATCAAAAATTGGAGTCAGAGGGCGATCACTTACTAAAAATAAAATGGTTAGTTCTAAGGATATTTCTGTTTTGAATCTGATATCTAATAAAATTTTGTATTGCAGCTAAGCTAAAGTTAATCAGATCTCATAATCTTTATTCAAAAGCTCCAGCCACATACAGTGCATCTTAATTGAGATGTTAAATTGGGTAGCGGTTATCTGTGCTAAGGAATTAATCTATTATGAATTTCATGTTCCCCCAAAATTGTTATAATAGATTTTATTAACCCAATGTGTGCTACATGTCAGTATGTGTCTATGGAGGTTCAACCTTTTACAAAACGATCTCTGGATATCCATAGAGCATTAAACAATGAAATATACTTTGAGAGGCCTAGATGAGTACCATTTAGCCTCATATTGTATATAATGGGTGTAGAGAACTAGGAAAGTTGCACGGAAGATTTGAAGATATATTTATTTTCTCTTTAAAGTTGGCTGCTTATATTCTGAATGAGGTAGAGCTCATGTGCTTTGAAATCACAACCAGAAAGTTAATGAGGAAAGTATTAATCTTCTTAAAGAAATTTAGAACCACTTTTTCTGAAGTAAGTAATAATTTCCCCTTAAATCATTTTGCTTGAGTTCCTACCTGACACTTGAGCCCTCCATGTTTGAATAACAGTGACAAGGATGTCCAAATATGAGAGATGCAATCAGGTTGATTTCTGCTGAAGAAAAACTGCCAACATTTCTGTTTGAAGCTTCTGTCATGTCAGAAATATAACTAATAAAATGAAAGTGTTAGTTTGAGTGACTAACCACAATATCAGTGCATATATGCTTATCATTAAGCTACAGATATTCCATACGTCATATTTCCAGGGACTCCGTATTTACCTTGGGTAGGTTCTGCTTACCAAAATGAAATAATATTAGCCATTCAAACATACAGGAATACACTGCTGCTTGAAATATATTACTGCTGTTAGGGTAATAAACAAGTTGAGCCAGATTCTCTTCTCACTTACACCAGAATATATCAGAAATAACTAGGACTGTAACGTGATTAAAAAATTAATTACAATTAATCGTGCTGTTAAACAGTAGAATACCATTTATTTAAATATTTTTGGATGTTTTCTACATTTTCAAATATATTGATTTCAATTACAACATAGAATACAAACTGTACAGTGCTCACTTTATATTTTTTATTTAAAATATTTGCACTGTAAAAAACAAAAGTAGCAGTATTTTTCAGTTTGCCTAATACAAGTACTGTAGTGCAATCTCTTTATCATGAAAGTTGAACTTTCAAATGTAGAATTATGTATTACAAAAAAATAACTGCACTCTAAAGTTTTACATTGTTTTGTTTTTGAGCCTACAAGTCCACTCAGTCCTACTTCTTGGTCAGCCAAATACTCAGACAAACAAGTTTGGTTACAATTTGCAGGAGCTAATACTGCCCGCTTCTTGTTTACAATATCCCCTGAAAGTGAGAACAGGCGTTCACATGGCACTGTTGTGGCCGGCATTGCAAAATATTTGTGCCAGATGCACTAAAGATTCATATGTCCCTTCATGCTTCAACCACTGTTCCAGAGGACATGTGTCCAAGGTGATGATGGGTCCTGCTCGATAACGATCCAAATCAGAGCGGACCGATGCATATTCATTTTCAACATCTGAGGCAGATTTCACCAGCAGAAGGTTGATTTTCTTTTTTGATGGTTCAGGTTCTGTAGTTTCCACATCAGAATGTTGCTCTTTGAAGACTTCTGAAAGCATGCTCCACACCTTGTCCTTACCAGATTTTGGATGGCACTTCAGATTCTTAAACCTTGGGTCGAGTGCTGGAGATATTTTTAGAAATCTCACATTGGTACCTTCTTTGCGTTTTGTCAAATCTGCTGTGAAATGTTCTTAAAAAGAACATGTCCAGGGTCATCATCCAAGACTGTTATATCATTAAATATATGGCAGAATGCAGGAAAAACAGAACAGGAAACATACAATTCTCCCCCAAGGAGTTCAGTCACAAATGTAATTAATGCATTATTTTTTTAATGAGCATCATCAGCATGAAAGCGTGTCCTCTGGAATGTTGGCCAAAGCATGAAGAAGCATACGAATGTTTAGTGTATCTGGTACATAAATACCTTGCAATGCTGGCTACAAAAGTGCCATGCAGATGCCTGTTCTCACTTTCAGGTGACATTGTAAATAAGAAGCAGGCAGTAGTGTCTCCAGTAAAAGTAAACAAACTTGTTTGTCTTAGCAATTGGCTGAACAAGAAGTAGGACTGAGTGGACTTGTAGGCTCTAAAGTTTTACATTGTTTTGTTTTTGAGTGCAGTTATGTAACAAAAAATAATCTAAATTTGTAAGTTACAGTTTCACGATAAAGAGATTGCACTAGAGTACTTGTATGAGGTGAATTGAAAATTACTATTTCTTTTGTTTATAATTTTTACAGTGCGAATATTTGTAATAAAAATAATATCAAGTGAGCACTGTACACTTTGTATTCTATGTTGTAATAGAAATCAATATATTTGAAAATGTAGAAAAACATCCAAAATATTTAATAAATTTCAATTTGTATTCTATTGTTTAACAGTGAAATTAATCGCGATTAATTTTTTTGAGTTAATCGCGTGAGTTAACTGTGATTAATCAACAGCCCTAGAAATAACCCAATTTAAGTCTGTTCTTGTAAAACTGGTAAATATGAGGAGGAAATTAGGCCTCATATATAACACACTAAACTGTTATATTTGTTAAGGCCAAGTCTATGAATGCTTTTTTTTTTCTTGTACAAATGCCTATTTCAAGCCAATTATTTTCAGATTTTCTTTGTCTTCTTTGGTGTAACTTCAGTGACTCTGGAGGATATACTTGGCCCCATACAGTTCAGTATCAAGGGGATGCAATGAAAACAGAGCTGCTAACTATTATGATTTATCACAATGCCATACTGAAACCAAAGTAACTAAAAATGTTTGAAGGTTAAGTGTGATATTTTTGTACACTGGTGTCAGTCACATCAGAATTGGGTCCTCAGCACTGAGTGATTATTAAAGATAAAAAGTCAAAGGTAGAATTCATACTATTAATGATTGTGTTAGTAGTAGGCAAGCAAAGGAAGCTTTCTATAGGAAATCATATACAGATGCTCCCCGGGTTACGCAAACCCGACTTATGGAAATCCGCACTTACGGAAAAAGTTCTGTAAGCTTTTGTGTGTGTGTAATTGTCGGAGATATGTTCCCGACTTACGCAAAATTCGACTTACGCAAGGCGTTCTGGAACGGAACGCTTGCGTAAGTCGGGGAGCATCTGTATTGTGTTTTCCTTTAGGAGCACAATTTTGGGTCAATGGCATCTTCCACTGGTTGCTGCAAATTTCTGAACTGTCTCCACTTTTGCCAGGGTTCTATATATGCATTAACATTTGAGAATTAAGTAGTAGGTCATTAACAAAATAAATTGCATATGCTGTACCATATCTAACTAAACTACTGTACATTGGGTTCTTTGTTAGCTTTCTCTTTTATTTTGTTGTTCAGATAATGTGGTGCAATATTATTGCAGGGTATACTGAGGAATATTTTTTTTTCCTGAGAGACCAAGAAAATGAAGTGGGTAAGAAACAGGATATGTGATGTGCCATTTTCACAATTTCCATTCAGAATAATCAATCTATGGCAGGGGGGTGTTGTAAGCACTTCCCTGCACATCTGGCCAGAGCACTGTGTGTTTATTGCTTGCTGAGCGCAGTTTGATTGTCTTGCTGCAGATTCCTAAATCTGAACCTGATGCCTGATTGGCTTGGTATTTATAGAAGAACTGCATGCATGAGGAAAAGTCCTACACAGAAATAGAAAATTGCAGCCATAGTACTGAATGCATCCTGGAAGCGTTCACATTTGTTAGTTATGTGACCAGTGAGCCCTTATGATGGTGAATGCAAATTGTGATCCATTCCATTCCCTAAACTAATGCCAGACAAAGTTAATTGATTGTTTTAAAAACTACAAAATTAGCATACAGAGGAAATCAGCAGAAGTAATATATCTAGATTTCAGGAAAGCACTTAAAGAAGTGTCTCAATATGTATTTGAAAAAGGTATTCAAATTGGCATGAAGATTAATGTTATCATATAAACGGAGAAGTCGCCCAAGGATCATAATAGTGATGGTTCTGAAAAACTTCGCAAATAAATATATATAATAAATAGATAAATAGATATAATTATTTCAAAATCTGAAGTGTTCTCTAGTGTTTCCCAATCCCTACTATAGGAAATACCTTGAATACTGAAAATACTGAAGTATGCAAAATACAAATCTTATAATCTATGTATGGCAATGGGCATTTCTTTTTTTTTAAGTACCAACACTGTACAGCACAAAGAATGATGATAGATGACAATGTAGTGAGTTGGGGGTGGAGATGTCTTGTCTTCCTTGCTAAAGGGAAGGGATGTTAGTCTTGGGTTCATTAAACATATTTATGAATTACACACAAACTATGTTAAAACAATGTTAAGGTTGCAAAGTCAAGCACTCAAAAGTTAGGAAATGCCAGAGTTAAGGTTGCATGGGCAATCTTAATTGTAGAATCATAGAAATGTATGGCTGGAAGGTACCTCAAGAGGTCATCTAGTCCATAGCGAGTTATTCCCCATTTTGTAGCTGTGCATTTGATTATTTTCTTCCTAACTAGTTCTTTGCACTTATCCTTGTTGAATTTCATTGCAGTGGTTTCAGACCAATTTTCCAATTTATCAAGGTTGTTTTGGATTCCTGTCCTTCAGAGTGCTAGAGCAATCCGTCAGAGGTGATGTCATCTGCAAATTTTATAGCATATTCTCCACTCCATTATTCAAGTCATTAATGAAAATATTGAATAGTATTGGACACAGGACTGACCCTCCCCTAGATGTGCCTCTCAGTTTGACAGCAAACCACTGATAATTACTCTGAGTATAGTCTTTCAACCAATTTTGCAACCACCTTATAGAAAACCTTCTAAACCACTTTCCCTAGTTTGCTCATGAGAATGTAATTTGAGACTGTGTCAAAAAGCCTTACTAAAAATCAAGATATATATAATGTCTGCAGCTTCCCCTCATCCATTAGGCCAGTAACCCTGTCAAAGAAATTTAGGTTTGGCATGATTTGTTCTTCACAAATCTGTGTTGGTTATTCCTTATAACGCTATTATAATCAGGTGATTACACATTTTTTGCTTAATAATTTGTTCCAGGATCATTCCATGTATTAAAGTTAGGCTGACTAGTCTATCATTCCCTGGGTCCTCTCCCCCCTCCCTTTTTAAAACTAGGTACTATGTTTGCCCATCTCCATTCCTCTGGGACCTCACCCATCCTCTGAGTTCTCAAATATAATCACTAATGGTGCTGAGATTGTTTCAGCTAGTTCCTTAAATATACTAAGATGAACTTCATGAGATGCTGCTGACTTGAAGATTGGATCAAAATAGTTATTAAACACCTCAGCCTTCCTCATGTTGTCTGTTATTAGCCTGATGTTGTCCCTGCCAAGTAGAGGACCTACACTTTCCTTCATTTTTTTCTTCCTCCTAATGCATTTATAGACCCTTTTCATATTGCCTTTTAGGTTCCATTGCTAGGTGTAACTCATTTGGTGCCTTTGCCTTTCTGATTTTGTCCCTATATGCTTGTGCTGTTCTTTTGTACTCGTCCTTTGCAATTTGTCCATATTTCCACTTTTTCTAGGATTCCTTTTTGATTTTCAGAGAAATCCTGATGGAGCCATATTGGTCTCTTACTATTCTTCCCATCTTTCTTTCACCTTTGGATAGTTTGCTGTTGCATCTTTAATATTGTCTCTTTGTGAATATTTTCTTCTCATGGGATCTTATCTACCAGTTCTCTGAGTTTGTTAAAGTCTGCTTTTTTGAAATCTATAATCCTTATTCTGCTGCTCTAACTCCTTCTTTTCCTTGGAATCAAGAAATCAATCATTTCATGATCACTTTCACCCAAATAGCCTTCAACCTTCAGAATTGCAACTATTTCCTCCCTGCTAGTCGGAATCACATCTAAAATAGATTCATAGATTCATAGACTCTAGGACTGGAAGGGACCTCGAGAGGTCATCGAGTCCAGTCCCCTGCCCTCATGGCAGGACCAAATACTGTCTAGACCATCCCTGATAGACATTTATCTAACCTACTCTTAAATATCTCCAGAGATGGAGATTCCACAACCTCCCAAGGCAGTTTATTCCAATGTTTAACCACCCTGACAGTTAGGAACTTTTTCCTAATGTCCAACCTAAACCTCCCTTGCTGCAGTTTAAGCCCATTGCTTCTTGTTCTATCCTCTATATAGACTGTGCTTTTAATTAAATATTAATTAAAATAGCTACTCCCTCCCCCAGTTACTTTCAGTATATTGTACATATTATAGATGTGTGTACATTGTCTTCTATCATTCATGGCTCAGTAAGAACAACCCTTTCACCCCATGTGTACTTGTCCATAAATATTTGTATAACTATTTCATCCTTTTGCCATCTAGTGGATGCTGACTGTTACTGCAGCTATGACCCAAATATATTCCTGTACCACATAGCTTCCCAGAGTGGCACTGCATGCTGATCCTTTGGGCCTTGCCATGTTTTGTTACAGCATGACTAACAGAAATTCTTAAGATAACATGCAGAAAGTGTCTCACACAGTACCTAAAATACAACCAGCCAAATGTTGCAGGCCTTATCAGGCAAACTTCCTATTAGAGTCAATGGGAGACTTGCCAAAATTTAGCAATGAGTAAAGATTCCAAGAGTTTTTACAATTTTTAGATTTTTAATTTTTTTAAGTAGTTCAGAATCAGAAGTGCATTGTGTTACACTGAAACAAAACTGTCCTTAACATATAATTGATGTTCTTAGGGCTAAATTGTGCTCTTCTTTGTTCACACTTAAATGGAATGTATTTCAACACACTTAGATGCAGTCAATCACATGACCAGGAAACCAGAAGTCACCACACACTCTGCACTTAATTTTTTCACTGTGTGGATCAGATTCGGGTATCATTTCCAGAACTTTATTTTTCCAGATTTTTGTCTGTGTTTAATCCAGACAAATTTCTGCTTCTGCATTTTTGTTCCTATCATTTGACTTATTCTGTCTGACCAAACAAGAATGAACTTCGTAGCCATTTAATTACCATAATCAACAGGAGAAACATAGCAATTGTAACTAAAGTTATGTGGTCAATAAACAAACAATGTTTGACTGAAACATTAAAGCTCACATATCTAATCCAAAATATTTAATTAAAAGCACAGTCTATATATAGGAATTATCACCAATTTTCATATCTTAATCATAACTTATGACAGTTTAAATTTAGAGGTGAATGAATAATTTGTAGCAGATGATTGTATAAAACGAATTTAGCCTCTTTCTGTTTGCATATTATTACAAGTAATTTACACTTTTCTTATAGCTTATTTGTGATCATTAATCAAATAACTTCTGTGGCTAATTCTTGGTCTGTAGATTGTTCACAAGCAATTCATTGTGAATATTCAATACCTAAATGTGTCATGTATTTTGATTGTGATTATCTAATTTGATTGTTTAACTAGTTCCATCTGACAAGTTACTTGGTATTGTTGCTGCATTTTGAATGAGAATAACTCTCAATCAGGTTTCTTGTGCAAATTTATGAGTTTTAAAGTTGCTTACTGCAATAACGTGCACTTCACTGTTTCCATGAACATGCTTGCTAGTAAACACATGCCCTAGAATATTCATGGAAAGCAAGACAAAATAGTGCTATCACAAGCAAACACAATGCACTGAGCCAGATACTCAGGTGGTTCAGTCAGTGTAGCTCCAGTGTAGGATCTGGCCTATTATGCTCAAAAATGCTTGAGATTCTCTGAGATCTAGTTAAAATCATAATATATATTTGCTCAATAATGTAATTTACTTCACCATCATACATACTGCATGTGATGGGGCATCTGCTCCAAAATGGCAGAGAAAGGGTTAAAAGCAGCCCTAGGGAGACTGTGTAAAGCAGACAATAGGAGAGGAGCTGCAGGAAGCAGCCTATCAGGGCCCGGCAGGCCCATATAAGAAGAGTTGTAGAGCAGAACAGGGTCAGTTACTCCCTGGAGCACAAGGAAGGAGTACTGGATGCCTTGCAAGTAGAAGGAAGCTAGCACCCTGGACAGAGCAGTGTTGGACAGGAAGAGGGAAGCGAGAGGGAGCTCCTGGCTGGCTGCTAGGACTGGCATGCTGAGGACCTGAGGTAAGGGCAATGAAGGGGTTGGGCCATGGGGAAGTGACACAGGGAAAAGTACTGAGGAGTTGAGGGGACACAGCACGTGGGTTGCCATCTGCAAAGTCCCTGGGCCAGGACCCGGAGTAGTGGGCGGGCCTGGGTCCCCCACACTCATCACTGGGGAAGTGGGTGGACTAGGAGTTAAACTCCCCCAGAAGGGGGGAACACAGACAGTGACACAACCAGAGGGTCAAGTCATAAAGAGGACATTGTGGTTCCTGGGGCTTCAAAAGGGGCTGCAGGCAAATGGCGGAGATCAAATGACAGTGTGCAGACTGCAGACTGGGGTGTTGGCCTTGAGCTTATCCCCAAGATGGCCAGCAGGAGGCACCAGCTCAGTGTAGTGAATGATACGCACTGTGACACTGCATATTTAGTATCAGATTGCAGCATTTGTGGTCTGCTTCTCAGTGAACTGAAAGGAATGCAAGCACCGTATGTGCCATGCCTTTCACTTCTCTAATGGACTTGCCATCTAATTCAGCAGCCTCTCTCCCTTTCATAGCTGTACCTTTCATTTTGATATTCTCTCATACATGTGTTTGTGAAATGTAAGTTCAAAAAAAATGCCATCAATTTTTTGTGTTCCAGATGAAATTACTCCATTTTGGGATCAGTGAGATCCATATATTGATTTTGAGGCCCACAATCCCCAAGGTATTGACAAACACCAGCTGATATCACTGAGTATTAAATTTCTGTATTTAGATCTCTGATTAAGATGGAATATGTGTTAAAAGTCAATTAGCCAACCAATTTCTGTTGGCTATAGTGTAAGCTCAATGAGACTCGAAGTGTGAACTATTCCTTTCAAAGTCAGTTGCGGCTTGTGATTAATGTGTTGGCTAGCGACTATTTTTCAGACAGATTTCTGTGTTGCATGAACTTCCCATGGTTGTCTACTTCGTACCCCATTTTGGAGACCAGTCACCAGAAACATGGAGGGCATATGTTTCTGAGAAGCTGCCCTTCTTCAGATATAGCTGTATACTAACAAAGTAAAAATTAAGCACAGAGGCTGCTGTCAGCCTTTCAACCGTGAAACTTATTCCAGTGTTCCATGGTGCAAAAAGTTAAGGTTACCTTGTATGGTCATTCACCATTTACTACTGGTCACTGCAAATCTAAAACATGAAATCTATCATTAAAAATATATATAGTAACTTAAAATTAACAAATCTACAACACTTGGCACTGGCGCCCACACGCTTTCAACACAGGACGCAGTATAATGGTGTGGGCTGTGGCCACCTTCCTTAGCCGGTTAGCACATATATTGCAAGTGCTAGCAAGATCAAGATGTACATGTTGCTCCTGCTCAGAGAAACTATATGCAATGCATTTTAGCTGCTTTCCCTGAGCAATCCTACCCTGCAACTGTGAGGTGATTTTCAAGCAGCTCAGATAGCCTAGTCCCTCCCCACTCCAACATGAATTTTGCAGCTATTTGACCTGATCCTCTGCTCATGTAATAAGCATGGGTCCACTGAGGTCAGTGAAGCTGTGCTGGTTTACTCCAGCTGAGGATTTGGTACCAAAAGTTTTTTCTAGGTTAAAGGTGAAAATATCTAAACACCAAAAAAAGCCTAGTTTAATAATCACATTAGGTGCCTTTTTGTGCATTTGTGTGTAGTAATATTCAGTTTTGTGAACTATCACTAGAATGTAGCCCAGTATTTGCCATGGGAAAGTGTGTGACAGTTGATAGATACATAGATTCGGAGGCTAATAGGAACCAGTGTGATCATCTAGATCATCACTGATAGATTATTGTAGGAGCTGATTTCCACACTGAACTGGTTAAGTAATTTGATAGTTGTGAATCCAGGAGGGATAATGCATAAATCAAAGATGTGTGTGGTGGGCGGGGGAAATCTACAGATCCACATCATCACTACCACCTTCCTCATCCGTCATCACCATTATTTGTATGCGTGTGCAATAGTTTACTTCTTGTAACTGTGATTACCTAGGAATTGTTTTGCCTAAAACTAGTATTCCCTTAGATATGTGTCATGTCAATGGAAGCTCCTGACTGAGAAAATAAGAACGTTCACAGGTTACAGTCTGTTGATTTTAGTCACTCACTGGTAATTCTGCTAGTGTTGGCAATTGGTTGTCACTCTGAAAAGACTGTGGTATACAGGATCTATGAAACTTCATTCAAGCTGTGGCTTGATGAGATGAATTCTAATGAATCCCTCCCCTATGCACTGAAGCTTAATCCCTATTCAAAGGGGATTAGTATTCAACTTTATCATAGAATCAAGAGTGATTAGTGGTCTATCACATGTAGAATGTCACTGAATATTTACTGGAAACCCAGGGTCATTTCTTATTTATTTCTTTAATTTTATGATTTTTTAACACTTAGCAGGGTGGACCTGCTGATTATTGTCTTTTGCCATTAGAAATTAGTGATATGGGCACTGTGGTGAGATGGTAGTGAAAGACTGAAATCAGGCTGCACTATGTGACACTTAGCAGCTGTATGCTAATGACTCAAGAAGTTCTTCATTTCCTGGGGAAGGTCATTCTGAATTCTCATTGGATGCTTCAGCTCAGTACATGTGATTTTTGGTCCTGCATATTTAAAGAAGCTTCTAATGGAACATTTGATCCCTACCATGTGCTATGGAAGAAGGTCTGTGATTAAGAATGTGACTGAACAAGTCTTGCCATTAGAAGTGTCTGATTTGTCACTCGAAGTACTCTCTCTAAGATGCTTCTTTCTTAATAAGCTTGAGTTAGCTTTCTTTCAAAAGTACATGCTAATTGGAGGGGGAGGGGAATGAATATAGAATGCTCTTCCAGATTAGAGATTGGATGGAACTGGTTTAGATGCCTTTGACACAGAGATAGAGCCCTAAAGATAAATTGGGTACTTTGGCCACCAACTACTTCAAATTTGTTGTGGATGCTATTTTAAATGATGAAATTATGCAGTTCCCATAGATGAAACCTGAACACAACAACATTTATTGACTGATGCTCTGATATCACAGAAATACATATCAATCCACCAGAAACAATGCAATCAAAGAGAGGCAAAATATTTAAAATTACCTCTTGGCAGCTGGGAGGACAGAACAGTAATCTGAACAGTATTTCTTTCTTGTTTCTATCCAAGAGGGTACTAATACAGCCTTGCTTAGGATAATAAATATCTGATTTGTATTATTTTATTTATGTTTATAAAGACTTGATCCAAAGACCATTGAAGTAAATGGAAAGACTCTCATTGACTTCAGTGGCCTATGGATCTGTCAGTAAATTAGGCAAAATACCAAGCAGGGGAGGAGGGTAATGTTTAGGAAAAGCGATTGAGCTGCAAGTTTGGCATGTGTCTTGTTGGTTTTAAAGATTTTTTTTTAAAGCTGTTATAAACTGTGTTTGCTTTATATTGTCAGCTTTATAGCATGGGAGGGATAGCTCAGTGGCTTGAGCATTAGCCTCCTAAACCCAGGGTTGTGAGTTCAATCCTTGAGGGGGGCACTTAGGGATCTGGGGCAAAAATCTGTCTGGGGATTGGCCCTGCTTTGAGCAGGGGGTTGGACTAGATGATCTGCTGAGGTCCCTTCCAACCCTGATATTCTATGATTCTATCATTATTTGTATTACAGTAGCACCAAGGGGCCCCAAATGTGATCAGGGCCCTATTGAACTGGACATAGTACTAACATAGAGATGAGTTAGTCCCTGCCTTAAATGCTGTTTTTTCAGTTCTGCAAATGCCTAGTATAGCAAGGGCTAAATAATAATAAATGAAATGGAGGGTGAAAAATGGGTGTGAGTGAAAGTAGAGGATGATGAGGATAGGCCTGAGAGCAGGAGTGGATGGTTGATGGCAGAAGCTAGTCAAGAAAGGTGAGTTTTCAAGGGATCCAAGAAGGGGAAGAGCCATGCTGCTTAATTCCCTGAAGGAGAGAGTCTGTGTTGGGCACAGAGAGCAGCATAAAGCCAGACTAGATGATCATAATTGCCTCTTCTGATATTAAAATCTATGACAAAAGGCGTGAGGTTGTGAACAGGAGAATGAGACACAGGATTCTTTAAGGCAGGCTGGGCATGTGGAAGGAAATGAAGTGCAGACAGGGCCATATATTTTGTCAGGCTTACAGCTTCCACAGTAGTTCTGATAGCTACATTTCAGTGATAACCATACACCAACATTTATTCACTCCCTCTTCAGGATTAAATAAGTATTAGACGAAAGGCATTAAAACCTCCAATAGTGCATGAACAATGAACTTTACATATGTCTGTGGACTAGTGGTAATGTGATGTAATTCTCTAATTTATATACACAGCTTGGAGGTGTGATGTTTTCCAGTCTGCAGGATTATGGGTGCATATGATTTACCCAGTGTCAGTCACTGCTTTATCAGTTGTGCTATTATCAGGTTTACAGGAAAATTTACCCGAAGGAGTTAATTAAAAGCTTAAATGTTAATATATGTTGCATAAACTGATTTAAAACTTTGGTTTGCACATATTTATTTAGCTTTTACTGATTAAAAAGTTAGATGCAAATCATGTGTAAAAATGTAAATCAATATAAATCACTAGTTTATCCCCAGAAAGCAAAACTGCATTTTTCATGCAGTGCAAAAATAAGCTGTTGTGTAGTTGAAACTAGTTTCAGCTAAATGTATTATATTTTAACTCTATAATAGTGTTCCCTGTTTTTGCAAGCTACTTAAAAAGAATGGGCCAGATCCTCAGCTGGTATAAATCATCATATACCAGCTAAGGATCTGTCTCATTGACTGGCAATCCACCTCTGCCACCAGCCTAATGATCATAATGAGGGAAGTGGCCTAGCAGTAGGAATCAATGTTCTTCAAACCATGAAGTACATGATTGTCCCACAATTGAAATACCTGATGGTGCAAAGGCACGTAGTTCACTGCCTCCATTGATGCACCTACTCAAATACTATATGTGGCCAAATGTGTTATGTTGTACAGGATGTGTGGGAGCTTGGAACATTATTTTCTGACACCAGCAACCAGTCATCTTACGCTCTGATGTGTGGAGCTAGATTACCTTATTATCTTAGCTTCCTGAACGTTGTGGTTGGGTGGTAAAGAAGCCCCTTTCATGACCTAATGAAGTGGAGGTGTTCCGGTATGGAAGATTCCTATTGCAAATAATCATGGTGGATGGGAAAACATGTGAGGGGACTGGGAGGAAAAATTGTCAGGGAGAAAGACAGAGAGAATTAGCTGAAGGTTGGAAAACCCAAGTTTAGGGAGCTTTTCTGGCCTGGGTAGAGAGGGCAATTTAAGATGGAAACTTTGCCCCACAAAGTAAGACTTTTGAATCAGGAAACAAGAAAATAGATGGACTGCAGGTAGAGGGAGGCCTAGCTAGCCAAAGAAGGTGCGGCATACCCTAGCACAGAGTAAGTCCCAGTAGATCTAAAGAGCAGTTTGGCCAATAAATGTCAATTGTCACCATCTGCAGCAACTCCAATGTGAATAGAAATTCACTTCTTAGGAAATGCTGCAATATTTTGATTCTCCTCCACTACTCCATCAGTCAAGGGGGTGTGGGGCTTTGCTTCAGAGGAGAGGAGTGGGAGTACCAGCTGATAGAAGGAAGAGACCAGCCCAACCACTGTGGAAAGCCTCAAATGTCCAATAGGATGGCTAAGGGGGGGAAGAGTGCAGGAGTTCAATGCACTGACATGGGAGTCAGACAGAAGTGGATGCTAGTGCTTCCTTGAATGCTTCAGCTGGTGCTGCATGGTCCAAGAATTCCTGATCTCCTGTCTTGATGGGAATGACCTGGTCCCCATCTCTGAGTGCTCACAGTGTCTGGCAATACACGCTGGTGGGGCATGTAACACCACTGCTTCATAAAGCAGCAGTAAGGAGCTCTATATACTGCATTGTCCCTGTGCCCCAAACTATCCCATCTTGCTCCCTTCAGGGCACTGGATGCTTCCCTGGCTTTATTGATGAATCCCAGCAGATTGGTGACGGCATAGAACATATTGTTTAAAAAAAAAGAGAGAGAAAGAGAGCACTCATAGCAGAGTCATTTCCATCTCTATTCTATGTTGCACTACAAGAGACAACTTTATATGTTTAAATTGCATCAATTCAAGGGATAGTTAAAATTACAACTGCTTTGAGACTGAATATGTCTCTGTAAAAAAGAGACAGCAGTAAGAAATCAGCAAAGTCAAAATCCTCAATCCTATTTATCATCCAATCAATGTGCACAACTTTACTGTTGTACAACGTTGTCCTGTGTCCACCTGGTTTAAGCAATAATCCTGTTCCTTGTATATAAACAATGCAGGTTTACCTTACAGGTGCCTCACATTAGTTTACATACATTACTTAAGCCTTAGTTACATTACAGCACATTGGCTCCACAGCTGGCTGTGCTATTGCTGGAGCTGTTATGGATTATACTGTCTGTCTCCTGACCAGGTATTAATAGAGTTCTCCTCAGTACCCACAAGTGATTAATGAGATGAGAAGATAAAATGCTCCACCTGCTGCAGCAGCCATGAAAACTGAATTAATGAGTGGAGAAAAAGAAAGTCTTGAGGCTTCAGTGTACTGTACAAGGCAGATCAGCTGCTTATTTACCTCCGCTCCTAATGATGCTGTTTGCGAATGAGTTAGTGCTTTCTGAATTAGTGCACTAACAGTCAGTCAATCCAGGGACAATTATACATTACTATGATAATTATTGTATACCATAAAAATGCTTATCTGTCTTCAAGACTGTAATCTTAGGAAAAACACCTTTTACTCATTACTCCACTGTGTATTATTTAAGCACAGTAAATTGGCTATGAAAGTACACAGCGGAATAAATGCATGGGTGGGAGGTTAGTATGATACAGAGAGTGCACATTGGCTACAAGTGGCACGTGTGGGTTTCCAGCTTTTGTCTGTAACATGCAGAGGAAGAGGGGCAGATTTACTTTGTAGTTAGCAGTTTTCAGTAATGACTATGAACATGGGTTCACAATGAGTGAGTCTATTGAAAACATGGAACATGCCCTCCACTAGTAAACCATGAGAAACCAATATAATTACTACACACCCTTGAAATGTTCCTTTTTCCTTTCTTTTCTTTTTTTACTATATATCTATTTGGTTTTAGAGTTAAAATTGGGCCCATCAATTTCCCCACAATCATATTTACAGTATATCTAATATGAAAAACCTACCAGCCCCTCTCCCTACAAAAACCTACACCCTTCCAAAAATGTACTTACTATTCCAAAAACTTCATAGGTAGCTGAGCCCTGTAGGGCAATTAATTCAGGCTCTGCTGGACCAAATAGGAAGCCAGTTGCAGAGTGGAAGATGGTGACGGAGAATGCCAAGCCTCCAGCCCTCCCACATATATATGTGTGGACTGTTAGTAGCCAGATGTTCTTAGGCTAGGTCTACACTACAGCGGGGTTCCGACCTAAGATACGCAACTTCAGCTACGTGAATACCGTAGCTGAAGTTGCGTATTTTAGGTCGGCTTACCTGGCGGTGAGGACGGGGGAAAGTCGACCGCTGCCGCGCTGCCGCCGACTCCGCTGCCTCCTCTTGCCGAGGTGGATTTCCGGAGTCGACGGCAGAGCGATCAGGGATCGATTTTACCGCGTCCTCACGAGACGCGGTAAGTCGATCCCCGATAGACCGATTGCTACCCGCCGGATCGGCGGGTAGTGAAGACATACCCTTAGCTACCGAGGCAAAGCAAGACAGGCAGGTAATTTCTGTCACAATCATCTTAGAACAGTGCAACAAGGTGCTGCCCCATACACAGTGCTTGTACAAAGCCATAATTTAGCCCTGTACACATACTACAACACTGAAATGCAGCTACTTGGGTTGGAGGGCAGCAGTTCAGTCAGTGAACTGCACTGCATAATACCCAGAGGACAATACTGGGTCACAATCTTCAACATCTATATAAAGAGCAAAGGGAAATGCCCAATATGGATTGTTGTGGGGACAAATTCCACTGAAGCAATTGATATAACTACCAGGATGAATTTGGCCTATCCATTTTATCCTCCTTGTTATGTAAAATATTACATGTCTTCAGACAAATTCTATTACATACCTTTGTTCGGTCCTTAGCATACAAAATGAAGACAACTAGGATGGATGAGGGGCTAATGTACAGATTTTACTTAATAGTTTTTTAAACTATTAACTTTTTTTTCAAATGTAAATAACTGCAGATTTTAGAAGACTTATGGTTTGCAGCTGATTTTTTGAAACCAACACTTTCAGCTTTCAGTGAACAGTCAGCAACTGACATCTCCAAGTGAGAGTTCTCACACTCAGCTACTGGCTGCCAGCGGCCTTTCCACTCTCATTTCCATGGAAACCAGGCAAGAAAAGTTTGTAGAAAGTTTGTGTTTTTAATCCTTTTGCCTATATTCACCCAACTAACATCCATTTCCACAGAGATGAGAATTAGCCATCAACATCTAAGAGACTTTTGAGGAAACTGATCCTCTTTCCAGAGTCTAAAGTTCATTTGACTGTGGCTCCCTATTGTGACATTTTCACACTTTGTTTGTTTGTTTGTTTACTGGAAAGGCTCAAAAGCCTAGGTTTTTCAGTAGCAACTTTGATCGTATATACACACTAAGCAGAGGGCTAATAGAAAGATGTTTATTATTTGGATGGAATTTCATGCCTTGTTTCTGGACCTTGACCATTGTATGGCACATCTGCATGTATTATATGAAACACAGGAATTTAAACATACCCTCAGATCTTTCCCAAACAGCTCCAAGAAAAACTCTACAACCTCATCCCCCCACAAACTCACCCCAGGGCCCGCCCAAAGATACACAAAAAAGGAAAGCCTGGCATACCCATCATATCTGGCCACAGCACTTTTACAGAAGGAATATCAGGACTCATAGAAACCAACCTCAGACCACGTACCACACAAAGGGCCAGCTTCCCCCAAGGCACTACTGACTTCCTCAGGAAACTCTGCAACATTAACAAGCCTCCTCCAGTACACCATCCTTGTCACCCTGGATGTCACCTCCTTATACACCAGGGATAGGCAACCTATGGCACGCGTGCCGAAGGCGGCACACGAGCTGATTTTCAGTGGCACTCAGACTGCCCGGGTCCTGGCCATCGGTCTGGGGGGCTCTGCATTTTAATTTAATTTTAAATGAAGCTTCTTGAACATTTTAAAAACCTTATTTACTTTACATACAATAATAGTTATATATTATAGACTTATAGAAAGAGACCTTCTAAAAACATTAAAATGTATTACTGGCACGTGAAACCTTAAATTAGAGTGAATAAATGAAGACTCGGCACACCACTTCTGAAAGGTTGCCGACCCCTGTTATACACCAACATCACTGCCTACATCAAATATCTACAAGATAATTGCCCCCTTCAAACTCTTTTTGCATAACAATCTAACTCTTATTGCCCACTCCACTTCAAGTGAGCTCCTACAGCATGTTACTCCTTATGTGTAACTATCTGGCCCAATTTGTAGTTAGCTTAGACACTCTGATTTCTTTCCCTTGACCTTAGGAAGAACTCTGTGTAGTTCGAAAACTTGTACTTTCCACCAACTGAAGTTGGTCCAATAACAGATATTATCTTACCTGCCTTATCTCTATCACTTATATTCATAGGTGCTGGGGGTGCATCCGGACTCCCCGGCTTGAAGTGGTTTGCATCATTTACAGGGTTTACAGTTAGGTTGAATGGTTCTCAGCACCTTCACTATACAAATTGTTCCAGCACCCTTGCTTGTATTGCTTTTGCACCAGTGTAACACTTCTGACTTTAATAAAATTTACTCTGGATTTACCCACAATGTAACCAAGATCCAAATCAGTTCCACTTAATAGATATGGGAGTTAGGAGAAACTTCAGAAGTTACTCTAAGATGGAATTCTAAAGTCCCTTCAATGACTCTGCTAAAGCTGACCAAATGCTAAAACCATTACAAGTTCTGGAAATCTATGTCTTGTAACCAAACAAAGCTCTCTGAATTTATGTAGCTCTGTCCAGCCGTCAACAGTGTTAGCAAATATTGACTCTTATTTAAAAAAAAACAAAACAGTGTGGTGCAATTTCTCTTGCTGTCTTTCTAATAGTGCTGGAGTCTCATTAGTCTATTGTTTTACAAGCCATAAGAAATGCTGGTGTTCCCAATGTGACTGGATTAATTAGGAGCAGCTGATATGCTATGTTAAATAATGAAAAAAATATTCACAATTGCTAATATATTATTTGCCAAATGTTATTCGATCATCTAGTTAAATAATGGGGGGGGATCACAAATAATGTATTCAAGAAAAAATGCCCAAATTTGTTGGATAAATTATTCGTAATGAATAATTCAGCCATTCCTGCACTATACAGAAATGTTCTTGCTATTCAGCACATACTTATATTATTTCTTTAAAGCTCCTATTCCAGTGGCTCCAGGCAGTTTTCAGCCGCTGAAATGTATTAAAATCAGGAATAAAATCCAGAAGCACAATAAACCTGCCCATGCAGAATCACCTAAACTAATATAATCACATTAGCTATGGAGCCACTACCAGCACCTCCATAGTATTAATCCAGTCTGATAGTTGGTGTATCTGGGAGCCACTTAAGCCTCTCCCCCTCCCCCCCCCCATCTACTGATGATTGGTGGAGCCCAGATGGAAGATCTGGGTTGCAATTGGCTCCTATCACCTAGTTGGGAAGTTCCCAGCTTTCATACTAGTGTGAGCTATAATTAAGGTTACATTTCAATTTTTAATGCAATGCCTGTTTTTACAGCTGTAAACCTGCTCAACAATTCTTCTTTTTGCGTTAAATTTTCCATGTCTAGTTTCAACACAAATGAGAATTTTCCTTGGCTTACAAGAGGATACACAAAACAGGGATAGGGCAGAATGATGAAACAGGAAATTCGCTGGATGCTCAGGTTTGAACATCAGTCATCTAGCTGGGTTGGGTTTTATTGTGGGAATTCTGGTGTAACTTGAATGGACATCACCTTGGCCAAAAGTCTTTAGCTGTACATGCAGCTTCCATGCCGTTTTCTAATCAGTGAAATTAAAAATACAAATTATACAGAATACCTCCGATGTTTCCCTAGAGATCCCTGGCTCTAGCCAGCATGACTAACCTTCTTTCTCTCTCCTCTTTGGGAGTTACCCAAACAGTTTTGTGTATCCTCTTGTAAACTCAGCTGCACCTCATTAACTCCCATATGGGAGTGCATCACTGAGCTGCCTCTGAATCCGGGTTGGGAATTAATCCCATAGCCTTTGATTAACAGTAGGATGTCCTAGAGGCACAATAGGGTGTGGCAGGTCTTCTGTAGCTGGTACCGAAAGACCTGTCCATGTACCATTCCTCACAGAGTACGTCAGTGGACTTCTTTCATTAGCTATGTGCCATCTTCTTAAGAAACGTAGACTGCTTCCCCAGGTGGTATTATGAAGTCAAGGAGCTTTCACAGAAACTGCGCTGCTGGCAACATCCTCTCTTTTACACTGAGAGAGCTGCAGCTTGAGTGGCTCCTCAGGCAACATCACCATCAGTAAAACACAAGAGGAGAGGCAGTCTCTGAGATGCATAAAACTCAGGCCATTTAGTTTATTACTTTAATTAACCCTACGTATGGCACTCAAAATACATAGTGTAAAATATGATAACATGCTTTTTATTTACATGAATAAAGGCAAGTCCCAAAGTTTATAGCTCCTTTAGAAAAATGATAGCGCCCTACTGCGAATACAGGGGATCACTTCCAGACACAGAATAGTAATTAAAAAAAACCCAAACCTACTTGTCTTTTACACCGATCTTAAAACTTCAGTGGTAGTTTTATAGTTTTTATAATGATATTTTATCAAGCAAAAAGTCAAGTCATTTACTTCAGTTTTCAGAAATGTAATCCACAACTGCATAATTCTGCCTGTCAGATTTCCTTTTATGTAAGTTTGTAATTTTATTGTGGTAGCATTCAAAAGGCTGAGCCTGAAAAGTTCTATAACATATGGCATATATTTAACATGGCTTGTGAATTAAAAATAACAGCCTGCCATCTGCCTTTGTGAGCAGATTTTATCAAAGTTTAAATGAAAGGCTCAAAGATATGAATGTTGTCAATTAAAATATGAAATACTCAGGTTCACTACAGGGTAAAAGAGCTCAGACTCACCTTACTTGAACTTGAGTCACTAACAATCTAGCTAGCTAAGCCACCCAGTTTGAATAGTCACTTTATGCAGGAATAAGTTTTAGCACCTTAACCTTCAAGAATGTCCTTTGTTTTCTAACATTTTAAATGGCAGAAGTTAGCCTGTAGCCTCCAAGTCTGAGAGATGAACATTTTAAAGGAAATCAAATCTATTGCACTTTATACTAGTTATCTAAATGACTTTTAGTAAAATCTTACTAAAACATTGTCCTGGCTAAAAGCTGATGGTGTCTATGACTTTGACTTGTACTAGAACTGTCAGTATCAACAATACACTCTTCTAGCTTTCTCTGAACCTATTGAAATCAGCACTTGGGTGAAGAACTGTCTAAATGTGAACCTAAGCAAAACTGAGGTAATGCTGGTAGGAAGAGGAAGAGCTTTGAAGAACTAGCCTCCTCTATAACATCCCTCAGTCTTAAGGGCATCTGCCCTCAGATTGTTAAATTTGTCCACAGTTTTAGGATAATTTGGGTTCCTTATTGACACTGAATGCTGAAATATCTATAGTAGACAAAAGTGCCTACTCACATCTGCAACTGGTTAGCTATCCTAGCTGACAAAGATCTGGTCACAGTGTTCCATGTTTTCATGACCTTCAGATTTGATTATTGCAACTCTTTATATCTACAAATAAAACCACATACCCCCAAAAGCTTCACCTGATACAACACTGGTTGCCATGAGCCCCTCATCCCAGGGTTCTACACTCTTTACTGGCTGCTCATTGAATATAGAATTCAGTTCAAGGCCCCTGTCCTGATATTGAAAGTCCTCCATAGGATTGGGCTAAGCTATCTAGGAAATCACATTTTCCTCCATGACCATGGCCTCCCATGATAGCTTCATTCCATGGGAACAATGAAACTGTTGACCAATAGGAAGATATTCATCAGTCAGAAGTGGGAACTCACTAACGGATGAGCTAATGGCCACAGCCCTTACTATGTTCTCTGTTATATGCAAAACTTTTTCAATTTAGCATTCCCTCAATAAACTCTTTACACACACACACTACATTGATTAAGCTCTTTATTCTAGAGGCTGAGAAAGAAGAAACAGAGGAAGGAGACTGTACTGTTATTTCTATTTTTAAATATTTGAGAGAAACTTAGACATTATGATGATGCTATACAGGCATCTGAAAGAGCATAATGTCACCAAATGGTGTATCCAAGATCACTGGAAAAATAAAACAAGTTACCCTACAGGTGAACATTTACACTTTTCAACCAGGTCTTTCATCCCTTCCTCTTACATGATGCCTTTCATGGAAACATCTGGGAGCATTTTATGGAAAGCGGAATTTAAAATGGCTCCAATCAAAACAATGTAGCTGGACTCCACATCTGGATCTGAACTTTGTATCTCATTATTGGAGAGAACCAAAATTCTCAGCGCTGCCAATCAGAAGGACTTGGTAACTGGATCTTGAATTTGATTTTTCCTAAAGTTTGGATTGTTCAGAGTTGTGCCTGATTCTGATCTCAGTTATATTGCTGAAATCAGGAGTTACACTAATAAAGACAAAGGAGTTACACCAGTATAAAACAAGTGCAAGTAAGATCAGAATCTGGTCCATTGGTCATCACAAAGAGAACATAAGAATGGCCATACTGGGTCAGACCAAAGGTCCGTCTAGCTCAGTATCCCGTCTTCCGACAGTGGCCAACGCCAGATGCCCCAGCAAGAACGAACAGAACAGGTAATCATCAAGTGATCCATCCCCTGTTATCCATTCCCAGCTTCTGGCAAATGGAGGCTAGGGACACCATCCCTGTCCATCCTAGCTAATAGCCATTGATGGACCTATCCTCCATGAATTTATCTAGTTCTTTTTTTTTAACCCTGTTATAGTCTTGGCCTTCACAACATCCTCTGGCAAAGAGTTCCACAGGTTGACTGTGCATTGTGTGAAAAAATACTTCCTTTTGTTTTAAACCTGTTGCCTAATAATTTCATTTGGTGGCCCCTAGTTCTTGTGTTATTAGAAGGAGTAAATAACACTTCCTTATTTACTTTCTCCGCACTAGTCATAATTTTATAGACCTCTATCATATCCCCCCTTAGTCGTCTCTTTTCCAAGCAGAAAAGTCCCAGTCTTATTAATCTCTCCTTATACGGCAGCCGCTCCATACCCCTTGAGCTGAAGCTTCAGCTGCCAACTCAGTTTAAACCAAGACCCAGAGGTGGAGTTTTGATTTGAGTATGCCTCTAGATAGTATACAATTAAACTATTGAAACACATTACAGAAGGTTAAACAAGTGAGCCCATTGATTCGATATAGGTTTGTTTAATGGTAACTTTGAATAGACTAGTCTAGGAAGTACTGTGGTTACTATAGCTGAGGGACCGGATGTGCCCTAAATGTTATTCTGTGTTAGGATTGTCTTAGATCTAGAACAAAGGGCATGCCTTTGAGAGTATGTATGTCCATGCATGTAAGTAAGAATCTTAAGTTGTGTTGCTTCACTGAAAATGAATTAATTCCTCTTTCCTTTAGTGTCATAACTGCATGATATGTGAAGCAATGGAACTCTGCACCAAGTCTAGTAAAACAAGGAAGAACATTAAAGTAATTGTTCTAAAAGAGCAGAGCTGTTTTACACCTATTTAAAATATATCCCCAGAAAGAAAACTAATGAGATTTAAATAAAAAGGAAGATCTTGTAACAAGGGTCCCTGAACTCTTTGCTATCAGGATCCCCTTTTTGAAATGTATTATGATAAATATATTGGGCTAAATTCAGCTAAGCCTGCACAGCCAGCTAAACTCGTTTTGCTAGAAGGGAGATTCTTCCTCTCCCCCAGTTCTGTTTGCTTATTTATCACTAGCTTGCAGGTCCCTTGTATAAGCTGATGTGTTGCATTTTGCTAGTTAGATAAATACACCTCTACCCCGATATAACGCTGTCCTCGGGAGCCAAAAATCTTACCGTGTTATAGGTGAAACCGCGTTATATCGAACTTGCTTTGATCCGCCGGAGCATTGCTTTACCGCGTTATATCCGAATTCGCGTTATATCGGATCGTATTATATCGGGGTAGAGGTGTATGATGATAGGCAAACAGGATGAGGGAAGTGGAGTTGTGTGTGTTTGGGTTACTAATGTAATGAAGCCTGCTCCTTATTGTAAGTGCTACATTAGAGACTTGAGTGCTAATGCTCAAAGAGGAATTGTGGGCAGAACAGCAGTTTTGTGGTTAAAGCCCAAGACTGAAAATCAGAAGATCTGGGTTCTATTCCTGATCTGCCACAGACTTCCAATGTGCCCTTAAGAAAGACTTTTATGCTGATACTGTTCCAACTGAGGTTTCATTATTGATTTCAGTGGGAGCAGAAGCAAGCTCTTGGTGTCTCTGTCCCTTAGTTGCCTCATCTGGAAAATGAGACAGCAAATCTTACCTGCCTCACTAGAATGTTGTGTCATTATATTCATTAATGTCTTTAATGTCCTTTGAGATGGACAGCACCATAACATCTCTACGTGTTGTTTGTGGTAAAGGCATCAAGAGCCAAATTTTCAAATAGCAGAGACCAACCTGGGCCTGCAATAAATGCAGGGATTGATTTTCTCTAATTTTAGCACTAGAGCTAGACGTCTCTTTGGGTTGCACCTTTGCAGCTGCTTTTTAACAGATCCTAGTGGATTTGTCAGCCCTTCCAGTTAGACTGGTCACTAATCTTTCAGCTAGAGCAATAGCAACAATCTGTGCATGGTCTTTTTTTCGTAACAGGAAGGAGAATGTTACAGCATCACATTATGGTAATAGCTTTGCAGAGCAATGCAACCCTTCATTATGGTAGCCATTCATGATGACACTGAGGAAATTAGAGCTGAGTTTTCCAAAAGAGCCTAAGGGAGTTAGGCACCCCAATCCCACTAAAATTCCCTTATTTATTGTTGTTTGTTTGGATTTAAGTAATAGTAAAAAAAAAATCTATACAAAACCTCTAGGAGCCCTGATAATTAATCTTACAACAGCAAAATACATACAGCAGCACTTAAGAAAAAACAAATATTTAAACAGGAACAAATTAACGCAGCTCAGCCAGCCAGCCAATCAGCTACAAAAAGAGCTCCTTTTTATCCGAATTGTCTCTGGGAACATACCCTCAGCCTTTTCCTAAACCTCTATCCAATGGCTTTTGCAGTGTGCCTGGCAGGTCACCAATTAGGCTATTTCAGACTAAGAGGGAGAGTATGTTTCAAAGTCCTGGGGCCCTCATAGAAAACACTCTGTTGGCAGCCCCCTCTATAATGAGAGGCATCTAGCTCAAGCGCTTTTGCTGACTTCTGGTAGATAGATACTCAGGATCTTCTGAAAATCCCAGTCTAGAATATTTACTAGGTAAACAGTCTAACAAACCAGAAAAAAAATCAAAGAATTGCACAACATAAAGCTCTGTATCACCAATTAAAATAAATGGAGGTCAAATGATTATATAACTGAACACTGTTTTGGCACGGAAAAATAAAGGGCTCAGTGGAAGAAGAAGTAGAAGATAGCTTTTGTTCTTATTTTTTTCAATATGTTACTAACCAGAGAAAATAATAGAAATAAATGTTTCATAATCAGCTGGTCAATCTTCGGTTAGAGAGAAATATCAGTTGCCCCAAGTTCTAAAAGTAGCAAGAATCATCAGAGATTTGTTGTCTCCTGCCCATCACTGATCTACATATTTTAGTTCTTCCTTACAGTAATGCTCAGAGCTGGTTGGAAAATGCTGACATTTCAAAATTTGTTCCAAATCAGAATGAAAAGACAAAATATTGCAATTTCCTGCAGAAGAAAAATTAATACCCTCCATCATGTTCCAAAACCATATTTGGAACCATTTAAATATTTCATTTCAATAATGTTAAATCATTTTTGACAATGTGGAAACATTCTTATATAATATAAAATATATTAACTATATATATCATGTTAAAGTTAACATTTAAATATAAAAGTCAAATGAATCAAAATTACAGGGTGAAAATGTTTCATTTCGGCTTTATCAGAATGAAATCATTTTAAATTATCTAAATGAATCTTTTTGATGTTATTTTGAGAGAATAAGAAAGTCAAAACATTTCATTTCAACTTTTTCCCATCCAAAATGCTGTTAAAATCAACATGCTCCCACAAAATGATTTGATTTTGAGGAAACTGCCTTTGCCAATGGGAAAATTGTTCCAGCCAAAACAATTCAACCAGTTCTAGTAATTTTCTTATATATCCAAATCATAAACTTCAGAATTTGAAAGATCCTGGATTCAGAAATCATACATTTGTGGCAGATTCATAGAATCATACAAGATTAGGGTTGGAAGAGACCTCAGGAGGTCATCTAGTCCAACGCCCAGCTCAAAGCAGGACCAATCCCAGCTAAATCATCCCAGCCAGGGCTTTATCAAGCCAGGCTTTAAAAACCTCTAAGGTTGGAGATTCCACCACCTCCCTAGATAACCCATTCCAGTGCTTCACCACCCTTCTAGTGAAATAGTGTTTCCTAATATTCAACCTCGAACTCCCCCACTGCAACTTGAGACCATTGCTTGTTGTTCTGTCATCTTCCACCACTGAGAACAGCCGAGCTCCATCCTCTTTGGAACCCCTTTTTCAGGTAGTTGAAGGCTGCTATCAAATCCCCCCTCACTCTTTTCTTCTGCAGACTAAGATTTTATGTAAGACATTTGATTTACCCAACCTGAACCTATCCATTGCTAAAAGTGCTGGCCTGGCTCCTTTTCTCCATTCGTCTTACATATTTGGGGAGATGACAGCAAACCTTTTCTTTCCCTCATCTCACTTATATAAAGGCAGCAAGAGGATCTAATAAGTCTTCTTTCCCCTTCCTGTAATGATCAGGGACAAAGTAGGGATACATTTTTTCAAAATAACTAACTATGGGTGATCAGAATCTCTCAAAAATGGGCCCTACATCTCTTCTATCACTCTGACTTCATGGTTGGAGCCAACAAGAAGGCCAGGCAGCTCAAACACCACCAAATTTTATAGCAAAGTGCGGAGCTCAGGGATCAGATCTCCTCTAGCTTTGCCTGGTTTGAAGCACATCTAGGAGAGTGCCAATCTATTCTATCGTTCAGTGGCTTACATTGCTCAGGACCTTTTGCAATATAAGACATGCAGTGCCTCAGGCTGACTTCTGTAACACACACAGCATATCTAAGGATGGGAGGATTTGGTAGCTGGGTGAGTCATTAAGTGGGTATGGGAGGGGTTCAGCAAATTAGGGAGGTAGAAGGTCAGCACTCTAGTCATTTCTGAAGGCATGTAGTGTCCCTAGTCTGAAATCTAGTTCCTTATTAGATACAAAGAACATGGACTGAAGGGTTTCATCAGTCAGAAAATGAGTATGTGGGGGGAGACTTTGGAAAGTAGAAGAATGTTTAGGCCCTCGTAGTTCATCCTTTAAGATGTGCGGAGGTCCTAATGCATCACTGAATAGGGAAGATGGTGCCTGGGGTCCTTAACAAAGCAGGGTTCGTAAAAGTGTAGATCTCTGTGCAGCAGCACACTTGCCACATGCCTAGATCCAGCTCTGCCAAACAATTGATAATCCAGCCTTCAAACAAAGGAAACAGCAAGGCAAGAAATACACAGCTTTAGAACTATGGCAGAGAACAGGTGCCAGTAATCAAGTGACAATAATAAAACATCTGGAGCTCAAACCATAAGACAAATGGCATGAAAATGAAGGGAAAAAATTATCCTGATTGGAAAAATCTACACTGAAAAACAAAGATACCGAATGATGGCAAAATGCTTATAGAACAGAGCAGAGGAAGTCAGGCAATCTTCCTCCTGTTGGTTTGATGTGTTCGCTGTAGGCATTGACTGATTTTCATATCTATAGGCTTACTGTATTTCCTGTGAAAAAGGAAGGTAAAAGATGATTGTTTGTGTTCAGTCTTGTTGCTAAAGAGACTTCTCAAGAAGACTTTTCTTCTAACAGCCTGCAGTCATTCTGAAATGAGTAGCTCATGATTAAGAGGTCATTTGTTACCAGCAGCTGCAGATGTTGTTGGTGTTTGTGTGGGTAAAGTGCATGCTGTCTGCAAAACAAAGTTTCCATTAAAAGAAATATCTAAGTGTATCTTCCTTGGAGGATTACACTGCCATTTAATTTTTACCCTGGCTTGTTGCCTTCTTCTTCTGGGTTTCTAAAAAGACATGCCATCAAAATTGTTTCTCCTGGCAGCAGACAAAATTGTTTAATGTGCTAAGAATTCTGCAATTTTGAGGAGAGACTGGATCCTGGTTTTTTTAAAAGTGCATTTGTCAAGATTATTAGGCCCTTTTTGTGGATTGTCAGTGTATCATGCATAGAATTAATAAAGATATAAGCCAAGAGTTTTGAAGCAGTTTAGGAAGAGTAAAATGTTTCCCTTTAGAGCACACATTCCACAAAACCGAAGAAGTAGCTTAAGTCTAAAAGATGAAAATACTGTTGCTTCATGTGTCACTAGAGGCTTGATTCAATGGGAGAACTCAATATAAATCTTTCCATTGATTTCAATGGGATTTGGATGAGCACCTGATTGAATGTGTATCTAACTGTCTGCTTAATTATTTACTCTCCTGGCCTCCTACTCATGCTCCTTCACCCCAGTCTGGCATTGAGTACATCCCTGAGCTCTTGTCACACAATAAGATTATCCCAAGATAGCTGGAAAAAATAGCAGTTAATGTGGTGTGAGGGGAAAATGGGATATTCTTATTAAGGACTCAACATTTTGAAATATTCCTTAGATTGTCTCCGTATTTCAGTGATGCTCCAAAACAGTTTAAGCGCCATATTGGACACCAGGAAATTTTTCAGGCCCTTTTTCTTCCATCCTGAGGATATGAATAAATCTCCTATTTAATCCAGTGGAAATTAGTTTAGTCAGGTGAAATTCAAAATGAAGTTTAAGAAGAAGCTTAAAGGCTGCATAGGTCTTGTACAGTCCTGCTGCACCAGGGTGACTTTCACCCCATTCTGGGAATGGGGAAAGAAGAATAGACTCCTAAAATCTAGTGAGGTGTATTGACCCTTGGATTCCAACTCTTGCTCTTTTATCATTCATATTTAAAACCCAAAATTCTTTTGAAGTGATTTAAAAAAAAATAAAAAAAATAAACCAACGTTTAAATAGGACCTACACAAACCTTTGCATCAGAACAAGCTAGCCGGTCAGGCAGCAGATGCATAAGAAGTTAATTGGCAATCACTCTTCCTAGAAATGAACTAACATTATTGAAGATGCCAGGGAACAAAGTAGTAGCCAAAATCAAACCACATTGGGGAACTACAATCAGAGTTCTAATCTCAGCTCCTGCCACTGGCTTGCTGTGTGGGCTTGGTCCCCACCTATCTTCTTTAATTAATATCACCATGTGGATAATATAGATAATAATATTGAGCCACCTTGCAGTGGTTTTTCAAGGAATAACTGATTAATATTCAGTCTGGTAGTTACTACATAGCCCTGTTGAAAATAGAGGGGAGAAAATAAATAAAAATATGACAGTTTTAATGGGAAAATAAGAGGATGTTCATGTAATTTTATTATTTTGAAGCTACAAAGTATTACACACACTGGCAAGCATGGCAACAATGTAACCCTATATAAGAAAAGCTATGCAGCAGTATCCCTTTACAATTCAGCCTGAAACACGGTGCTCCTACCATTTCATCTGTCCTAATGAAACCAGATCAATAGAAAGTTTTACACAAAAATCTGTCCTGGGTTTTGCTAATGTGACTCAACTGTACAATAATGCCATACACTGTGATTGGTATCTGACTTCAAGTGCCAAAAATATGCATAACTGACAGGACAGTCAAATGTAGCAGATTTTAGTCAAGTCACGATGAGGGGTTGAATTGTTACAGAACATGGAAGCAATACCGGTGGTTGTTGGAAGAATAAGATTCATACAGGGCACCTGAGGCTTTTGAATTTTTTGTCTTGGTGCTAGAGAGCTCCTGTGATGAGGAGGCATAGGTTATGCTCTGCTTATATCTGATTCAACTGGGGGCAATGAGAGGAAGTCGGTCATTTTATTGCAAAATAGTAAAATTCTGATCCTTACTGAACAAAAATTACAATCAAACCTCCTTTGAATCTTTAGCCATGCTACTAACAAACACCTGGGGTTGGGGTGGGAGGGAAGTCTGGCATGCTGGCATTGTGACAACAGCACTTTTCAGGAGAGGCGTGTGGAGACCCTGGCTTGAGGGCAGTGACTTTTGTACTCTCATTCACCAGCTTGATGCTGGAAGTGAAGCATGAAATGCAATGACATACTTGATATGTAGAGAGGTTACGCTAGCTCTTTGCACACCTTGCTACCTAAGCTTTGACTTAAAAAAGGAAGCTGTTTGCTCTGAACTCTGTGACTGCAGCCACTGGCACAGAAAGCCTGTAAGCGGACGAAGGCTCAGAATGTCATGTCAGTGAAAACCCTCTTCTCTTTCAAGAACAATCAAAACCTGTAAGGTGAAATTTACACACAGCCTGCAGGAATCCTTAATAAATGATGTTTATGCAGATGAAATATACCATTATATACCCCCATTATATGGACAGGATATAAGGCAAACTACATACTAATTCCATGGCTACTACTCCAGCCCTTTTTACTTAAAGCTTAGGACATCCGGTAGAAACTGAATGTGGGGAGGGAGAATTTAGGTAGCAAATTGTAATTGTGAGTTGGAATTTGGCCTGGGCACTTCAATTAACAGCCCCAGACAACAAAATGTGTAAGTTGTCAAGATCTTCATTTTACTCCTCATCAAAACAGTATCAGGCCAGATTTTGCTGTTACGTTGGTGTAAATCTGGAGTATCTCCACTGAAGTCAATGGAATTATTGTGGATTTTTGCCAGTGTTTAGGAGAGCAATATTTGGCCACAACTCCAGCAACACACTGTCCCCAAAACCATAGTGGGGTATAATGGGGTGTATAGGTGTCTGTTCTTGCATTATGCTAACTTGGGCAGAAATGTAAGGCCTGCTATATAAACCTTCTTCTCTATCATGATGGAGAAAGACGTTGAGAAGAGTGGTAGCTGCTGATTATGGATCTCTCTGGGACAGACCTGAAAGGGACAGAAGAACTGAGGGACTGAAGAGGAAGAAACCTTGGACAGGGAAAATCATTTATGTATGTGGGTTCAGGTTTTGTTTGGATACTTTCCACTGGGGTGGAGGAAGTTACCCTGGTCACTAAAGCAGTATCTGCTGCAAACCCACTGCAAGTATGAGCTTTCTTCCAGGGTCTCAGGTTGGGGAGAAAGGAAGTTCCCTGCCTCCTTTAACCAATTCTATACTACAATTGGGTTGGGAAGCTGGTTGAAACCCATTTGGGAGAGACTGTAGCCAAAGACCCAGCTGATTTTGGACCCTATTTTGTTTATGGCTTATGTATCAGACTCCAGATGGGAAAATAAGGCAGAGACTGGATTTAATGCTGGAGTCACTCTGATCAGAGCATTAATTTAGTACTGACTCAGAGGCAAGAGCAACACCAATTGCATTACAAATCCAATTTCCTGCATCAGCGTTTTTCTTTACTTGGTAGTGTCCCATCCAAACACTGACCAGCTCTGACCTCATTGGTCTTGTGAGATCTGGGAAGTTCAGTGCCCAAGATGGTACAGATTCAATAGTAAGCAAGTTACATTTTTCATAGTTTTGAGGGGGCTCCAGTTACAGCTGAGAAACTTCTGGGTTTTTTCTTTTTTTAAAAAAGAAATAAATAGGTGCAAGTACCAATACAGGGGTGCATTTGCAGAGTTGAAGCAGAGGGTTGCTGCAGTACTGCCACTGGTTTTAGTGGGAATCACACAGCTATAACCCTCCCCATCAGTTTGACAACTTAGGACCAGATTTGAATAGCGTTTAAATCAGAGTAAATCCAGTGCAAGTCCACTGAAGACAGTGACCAGAATTTGGCCTTGGTTTTCCTATTTTCATTACTCCCCCATCATATGTATACATCAGGTTATTGTAATGTAGACACACAGTTCCTTTCAACTTTCTCATACTACAGTACAAGTTGTTCCCCACATTTAGAGCCTGATAGCCCCCTCGTGCAGGAAATCTGCAGGTAGGATTTAAAGAGCTTGATGTGTATCTCCTGGCATTTCTTTGGAACCCTTTTTACCAGTGGCATTGGCATTGGAAGAGCAAACTCCAGGTGCGGGCCTGAAATCTTCATGGATTAATGGGAGGGCTGGGCCTTCTGCCTGGAAGCTCCAGGCTGCTGTCCCTGGCAGTGCAGTTCCAATGGATATTTATTTATATATTTATAAGTTATATCACAAAACAAAGGGGGATCAGAGATTATTTTAAGTAGGGATGTGTAGCGAGCCGGGGTGGTTTCTCTCCAAACCATAGGGTGAGGAGCCACTCTCTTAGCCTGAGTGGGCGGAGCCAGGCCAAGCTTACTCCACCCCCCGGAAGGGGAGGGGTGGAACAGGAAGTACAGAAGGCGGGGCCCTTAGCCCAGTCAGGGGCTGCACCAGGGAGGGAGACAGACACAGGCTGCTCCCTGTGGATCCTGCTGCCGAACCAGGGGATGTCCTGGACCAGGGGAAACCTGACCCAGAGGAAGGACTTGGGCTACCAGGACTGCCGGCCACAGACTACCCCGAGGAACTGGAGGATCTGGGCAGTGACCCGAGCCCGACGCTGAGGGCGAGCTGGAGCTATCAGGACTACCAGCAGCTGAACACCATGACGAGTTGAAGGGACCAAAGGGACCCACTCGAGAGACCAGGTAGGAAGTAGTTCGGGGCGGAATGGGACAGTGCGGTGAGTTGGTGTTTGGTCAGCGTTTTAAAGGTGGATCCCCGCTGACCAAGTGGCGGGACCCTCTCCTCCCGCCACTGTCAGGGCCCTGGGCTACATTCCCCTACCCCTGCCACCCCTCCTCAGGGTGGCAGAACCCCAGTAAAGTGCTAAACACTCTTGCTGGCACTCCCCTGCCTGAGGGGTGCATCACAGATGCTTGCCGGCACTGCCCTGCTTGCAGGCCGCGCCACAGATTCTTGCCAGTGCTCCCCTGCCTGTCCAATGTGATGGCACACCTCCCTCTGCTAATTCCCTGTTGAGAGAGAGATGTGACCAGGGTCTTTCGGTGAGGCAATAGCTCTCTGCCATCCCCAGCGGCTCGTCGGATCAACTGAGACCGTGCTACAGGATGGCTGAAGTTTAGAAAGTTTTGAGATTTTATTTGGATATTTACTGAACACCTAGGGTCCACAAATCTTGCAAACATGCTTTCTTGGTGCATTTTAGCACTTCTGCTTGTTGGCCCAGCTGGAACCCAGAAGTGCAGCAAGACATATAAATGAAAAGCAATGAAATTAAAGAAAATTTTGGGGGGAACGTCAAAATAGGCTCAAGTTTTAGACAAAAGTACAGGTATTTATTTCATCAAAAGCTATTCACCTATCCCTTATTCTAAAAGCTCTGGATTTGTAGTGTATCTAAAACAATAGATAACGGAAGCCTTGCCTCTTGTTTAACTGCAGATGGCCCTGAACCAAAACTCTGTATCTCAGAACCTGAACTTTGTGACACAGGTTCCTTCTTTCTAAATAGTTGTACATAAAAAAGTTAAAAGTTTGCAGTGAACACCTACAGGTCCTAATCCAACTCTTATTAAAGTCACTTAGAAGTCTACCACTAACTGCAACTGGAGGTGAATCAGGCACATGTTCCATCTAATGTGGGCCAACTCTGTTCCCTTTGAAGTCAATGGCAAATCTCCCATTGACTTAAATGAGAGCAGAATCAGGCCTTAGGCTTTTATCCTGAAGCACCTCTTAAAAAGACATTGATATCATTATAGAAAGCACAAGTGTCAATCTGTGAACTGGTAATGATTAGCACTTCCCCCCCCCATCTATTCTCCAAAATATTTCCCTCCATTCTTTCAAGGTGAAAAAGCTCCTTTAGACCCTTCTCTACTTCTTTTGGATTGAAATTATGACAAGTAATTGTTCTGCAAAAATTGGCTGTGTCACACGTGGTCTAGTTTTGTAACATTCCCCAGAGCACTCTGCTTCTCCACTGGGTTTTTGCAGACACCTTGACAATGTCAGTGCTGATAGTATTCAGGTCCCAGAGCAATTTTTGGATGTTGTCACAATAATTCACCTATTATAAAGAATAATGATACCCTTGTAGTAATACAGTATTTTCAGATTTTTGTATGTACCGTATATACTCATTCATTACCCTGTTCGTTTATAAGCTGACCCCCCAAGATGGTTAGGTAAAAATAGCAAAAACTGTATGACCCTTTCATAAGCCGACCCTATATTTCAGGGGTTGGCAAACTTTGGCTCCTGGCCCGTGGGTAAGCCTCTAGCAGGCCTGGACGTTTTGTTTACCATTGGCTGGGAACGGTGAACTGCGGCCACAGGGAGCTGAAGGGCTCCATGTCTGCAGACGCTCCAGGTAAACAAAATGACAATGTATTAGATATTCAATTCAATGATTCTATAGAGTTTAAAATCATCAAATTTTGGTATAGACCCGTTTATAAGCCGACCCCCGCTCTTCGATGCATCACTTTATTACCAAAAATATTCGGCTTATGAATGAGTATATATGGTATTTGAGTTCCTGCATACTGTGACAGACCTTTGATTGAAAATGTAGCCGTTTCTCTAACATATGCTGGTGTCTTTATTGGATCTGGAGTTTGGGAGCCTTTGCTTTGGCAGACTTTTCCATTTCATGACCCCCTTTTCAATTTTTTGCTATATCTGTGGCACCCCCTTACCCAGTCTCACATTTTTATATCACAGTAAGTTTCATTGCATTAGGCCAAATTCAGGAAAGCAGGTGCAGGGAAGAGCAAAAAATCCACTCCCACTGAGTCAGCTAAGACCTTTGCACCAGAGACAGATTCAGTCCCTGTTGAGGGCCTAAAGTTCTTGATTCTCCCCCCCCCCTTGTTTTCATTGGTTATTTCTGTGGATATTTGCAATATAGATGTGACTGGTATGTTCTGTTACTAACAAGGGGCCGCAGAGATTGTGATTACGAGTATAGCAGTGTCCTACTTGTTTTTCAAGGGAGGCAGCCAGGAGTTAGATCTCTTTGTGGGAGCCACATTTCCTTGTTTGCCATTTGATTCAACAAAGCAGAGCTAGACAACAGTTTTTCTACTGCTGCTAGCACAGATACTAGCTTCATCAGTACTAGTGCAATTGGGAGAGATTTCCCCAGTGTTGAAGCCATGACAGTACAGGGGCAGTAGAAAATGTTTCTTGAGAAAAGTGCAGACGTGTGCATAAGGGTAACAAATTTCAGACCAGTGGCCAAGAGAGAGGAAAGAGCCTCTCAGAATTTTCTTTCATTCCTCCCAGCCCATATCCAGCTTCCTCTACAAATATCTATCTATCAAAGTTATGATAAGGTGGTCCAAACCTATGGTCAAAAGAGGTGAACACTTGGAATTGGTTTGTGTCTTTTGTGTAGTTGCCAGAGATGGGGTGTGGGTGGGGGGGGGGGGGTGTTGGCTGGGGGGGGGGGGGGTTGGGTTGTGTATCTTCTGGACCACTTTGGGAGATATGGATTTGGTATTAGAAAGACTCTGTCTCTGAATTAGCTAGTTATTTCTCTCATCTCTTCTGGTCCAGCCGAAGACTACACTGCATACATGTGCACCTTCACAAAAGTTATGTATGTACTAGATTTCCTGATCAACTGGGTGCTTACTGCTCTACAGTAAGACTGTGCATTAGACTGTGTACTATAGAAACATACCTTCCAAATGCCCTAAGAAAAGAAACAGTGTGCCATCAATAAAGGAAGGGAGTATCTTTGGAAAGAAGAGAGGGATGGTCAGAGAAAGATGTTATGGGGGGTGGGGAAGGATGTATCAGCTCCCCCAGCAGAAGCTTTGTTACCAACAGGCTGAAGTTGCAGTGGTATGTTCCATAAAATGTGCCACTTATCAGGACAAGCATCAGTGAGAATGCTTTGAAAATAGCCTAATTAACAACTGAGTAAAATAAATACTTTACTGAGATTTTTGCTTATTATTGTTAACTCCATCAAATAGATGATCTGAAACCCTGATGGGACATAATAATGTCTAAAAGCAGAGATGAAAACTACCACATCTATTAACAAATGAGTAGTAATCAACAAAGTAGCAGTATTACTCTTCATGGTGACTTTTAAAGGAATATCTTAATTGAATATAAATGACCAACCCTTTGTTCTGTTTTCCATGTCACATATAGATTGCATCTTTTATTTTAAATAGATTGGACTGGTATGATTCATAATGATAACATTCCTGCTGAATTCTATAGTAAATATTTTCTTGTACTTATTGTGGCATAGGGTGTCTGGGGTAGCCCTCACTGGAAATGCCAAGTTCAGGGCAGGCTGCAAATAGGAGAGCAGATACTCCCAAGACTGGTAGGTAACACAGAAGTTAAACATCCCAGCCAGGCACAAATTGTGCTTCTGATCCTCCACACAGGTTATCGAGAAGCTAAGAAAGAAATCACACATCCCCCTTTATTGCATTCCAGTTCTCTGGCTCCCAATCAGCGCTTAGGTCCAGTACAGTGAAAGTTCTTTTAAAAACTCTGCTCATTATACAAATGTCAGCCCTGTTACCAGATCAATATTAGTTTGGATCTTACCCCAAATACCACGCTGCCAGCCAATCCTGTAGCATCTAAAACTAAAGGTTTATTATAAAGAAAAGAAGAGAGAACAAGAAGAGAGTTGTTAAATGGTAAAACAGTCACATACATACAAAGATTAAAAGTCCATGTATCAGGTTCTTAGCAGTATTGGTGAGTTTGCTGACTTGAAAGTCCCTCTGGATACATCTACAGCTTGGATGAGTCATTCAGTCCTTTGTTCACAGCTTCAATCTGTAGAAAAATCACTCCGGAGGCAAGAAGCAGGATTGAAGACAAAATGGAGAAGATGCAGCTGCCTTTTATATTCTTTTGCCATGTGGCTTATAGTTCCTGTGTCCCAAATGCAAGCTGCACAGCATGTGGCATGGAAAAACCTTAGAGTTCTGTTCACCGGCCTGCCCCTACATGCCTTGCTGACTCATAAGGTGTAATCTCTGGTCTTTCAATGAGTTCGTTGTACCGCTCATAGCCCTTGATGGGCCATCAAGCAGACTAGGCAGTGCCGATGCCAATCTGTCTGGGGGGTGTCACAGCACAAGTTTGGAAATACAGATATACCCTACATATCTATACCTCACCATACAAAGGTGATACAAACATATAAACAAGATGATCATATTTGGCAAATTATAACATTTTCGCAGATACCTTACACGGCAGGTCAGACTCATTGCAATTTTATAATATTGGTATCAACAATATCATAAAGTGTCTCTCATATTCCATACAGTGTCACACTTATTTCCAATGCAACCTGGTTTCCCCACCTCCCCTTTTCGTACTGCAAAGTTTTGAGTAAATATTTGGCCATTAATCAACTGTTTGGGGGTAGCTACCAGCACCGTATATTACTGACCCTTTTATAAACTTCTGGGATTTATCGTGACTGTGGAAAACCAGACTCTGATCTCAACTGATTTTTGGCACTTAAGCATACTGGTTGTTTTCTTGACCTTAGATTGTATACATACAAAGGGAAATGCTTTTCTTAAGCTGAATTTAGCAAAAAAGTGTAAAGGCATGGCCCAGTATATGGGCATGGTTTGGAAACCCAGCTAGTTGAGCACTGATTTCAAACAGAGGCAAAGGGATTCCTCCACTTGTGAAAATATAGTATAACAGAGCACCAGGGAAAGATGCATATGGTGCTCTAATAAGGTGGCAAATGTCAAGGGAAAAGGGTCTGGGTCTTGGGGCCAGCAGAATCTAAATTCTCTACTCACTGTCCCCATGAAGTTTGGAGTAGTCATGGGTGTAGCCTATCAATAACAATGAGGGTGTATCTTGTCACAGATTTGTCAGTAAGTATTAAGCAAAAAGCAGCCATCACCATTAGTATTCAGAACTCTAGAAAAAGTGAGCCCGTAATATTTTCCCTCTCATTGTTGCACTAGTAGATGATGGATGGATGGGTGGGTGGTTTCCACCATTTGTCATCACAAATATTTGTGATTTGTTGACTCTTCAGCAAACGGGGGAAATAGGTTTCAAGGCCCACTCAAAAAATAATAATTTTTCAACAAAGTGAGGGGCTGGAGTAAAAAAAGAAAACTGTGTCAGCAACAAAGATGGGAGTGTAAGTGTAGATGACCAGCACCTCACTCATGCCCCCAGCAATGTCTGTCCCTTTACTCCCAAGCAAACATTTACCTGTTGTGCTTTTCATTTCTGAACAAAGTATTAGACCAACATTTTCAAATGGGGGTGCCTAAAATTTGCCCCCTAAACCCACATCAAGGCCCCTAATTTAAAGTGTTCTTGGAGATGCTGAGGCCTGCAGCTCTTATGGACATCACTTCTAGATAGAATACCTTTCCTGAGAGAATCTCAAAGCAATTTACAAACCTGAATTAACATGAATTATTCCTGTGGATAACAAGAAGCTCCAGAGTTACAATAATAAATACTCTAAAATAGACAAGGGTTTTGGATTGGACAACCTCTAAGCCAACCATTAACTATTAAAAAATAGGAGAAAGTTTCTCTGATGTCATTATTATCTATGGCAAGATTTCTAGCACCTTCCTCTGAAGCAGCTGATACTGGCCACTGTCAGAGACAGGCCGCTGGACTACATGGATCATGGGACTAATCCTGTCTGGTAATCCTATGTTCTAATACAGTGGTTCTCAACCTTACCAGGCTACTCTACCTCTTTCAGGAGTCTGATTTGTCTTGCATACCCCAAGGTTCACCTCACTTAAAAACGCATAGTTTGGCTTTAGCCCCGTGTGGCGGGGCTTGGGCTTGGACTTTCTGCCCTGGGTCCCAGATAGTATAACACTGGCCCTGGCAAACCCATTAAAATGAACTCACTCACAGTTTGAGAACCACTGATATAGTATATAGAACAGTGTAAACAAGTCATTGTCTGTATGAAATTTCAGTTTGTCCTGACTTTGCTAGTGCTTTTTATGTAGCCTGTTGTAAAACCAGGCAAATATCTAGATGAGTTGATGTACCCCCTGGAAGATCTCTGCATACTCCGAGGTGTATGCATACTCCTGTTGAGAACCACTGTTCTAATATATCTAATAGTTTTTAATTTTCATCAGTTCTTTTCTCCTTTTGTGGGTCCATAGGATGAGATCTGGAAATATCACTAGCATTTGGATTTCACTATCTCTTCCTTTTGAATATTTGGGAAACCCTCTCTAATACCTAAGAACTGCTTGAGTGATGCATTATGTATACAAGGGGGAGAGATAGCTCAGTGGTTTGAGCATTGGTCTGCTAAACCCAGGGTTATGAGTTCAATCCTTGAGGGGATCACATAGGGATCTGGGGCAAAATCAGTACTTGGTCCTGCTAGTGAAGGCCGGGGGCTGGACTCAATGACCTTTCAGGGTCCCTTCCAGTTTGATGAGATAGGTATATTTCCATATATTATAATTCAGGAACGATGGGGTTAATTCTACAAATGTGACAATACCACCACTACAGAGCAGGCAAGTGAGTGACATCTTTTATTGGACCAACTTCTATTGGTGACAGAGGCATGTTTTCAAGCTTACACAGAGCTCTGCTTCAGAAGTTGGTCCAATAAAAGATATTACCTTATTGAATATCCTGAGACCAAGAGAGCTACAACACCACTGCATAATCCCACCACTGTCAGCAGAGATTCCCTTGGGCTGGCTTGAGGTGAGACTTCTTTACCTTCCATCAGGGCAAACAGAGTCATCATCCTCTTGTGGAGTCCAACTATTATACTCCTTCCCATTTTTATGGAAAATTAGATCTTTACCTTCAATGCCAGCCACTGAATTCTTACATTATTGCCTCTTGCATTTCTATCTCTGACAAACTTTTCATGTCTGGGTCATGTATCTCATATCATCTTGCCACTGCTTTTATGAAACAATTTAAATCCCTGGTATTTTTTTAATATTGCATTTTTTATTTTTACTTGTCCCTGCTGTTGGTCTGGTTTTCTAATGGTGTCAAACGTTTTGCACTAGATTCTAGAGAGGATACTGTTGACTGCAAAATTTCCGTGAGGGTCTTATTCTCATCTTGTTGCACCTTTGTAGATCAAGAGTAACTGCACTGAATCCAATGGAGTTACACAAGTGTAAGAGGCAATGTACCTGTGTTCAGAGTCAGTGTGATGGATTTTAAAAGTGCTCATACCAGGCTATATTGTGTTTTGCTGAGGTTTTCAGGAATTCCTCCACAAAAAGTGTTTGTGGCTTTCTTTGTTTTCCCCTCTCCTCAGTACGTTAGGGTTTTCTGAGTTGTCTGTTTCACAAGAGAACATGGCAACAGTAGCTTTTAAGACACAAGGGGCAGGTGTCAGTAGTGGTCCCAAATTGCTGATGTGGAGTATTGATGCTGTCTATGGTACTTATGAAAGACCATGAGAGGCAATGATGTCATGGTAGATGAAGGGGCATTGTCAATTCTGGGGAAAATGTAAACTATTGAAATTATTTTGTTCCTTGTGTCTGAAGACAAACAGTAAAACCAACAGCATGACGATACAAAATGATGAATTAATACAGTATATAAATAACAAAGAACTTCTGAGTTATAAGGCCCGATTGGTTTTCACTTACATTGGTTTTACACTGGCATAATTTCAATGATGAAGTGACTCCTGATTTACACTTGTGTAAATGAGAAAGCAATGAGGCTATAGTTCTGGTAGCAACCATATTTCAGGCCCATTGCATACACATACCAGTACTTTTTATACTGCACTCTGCAGTTAATTCTTATGTCTTGGTATATTCCAAAACCAAAAAGAGAACTTCGTTCCAAAAATCAGTGAAGTTTTTCTAAGTGATAGCAAAGGGTTAAACCTTAAAATTAGGTCTATTGATCTTCACAGAACACTACAAAGGTTCTCTTTTCTCTGGCTTTCTGGTGTAATTTGAAGGCTGGGATGTGTATGCCGGGCTGATATTTAAGGCTGGGTTGGAGTTTATTTATTCTTAATTTTGGGAAGGCTGCTGGGTTTACTTAACTTTGTACTTCTACAATTGTATATTTAATATGTGGCAAGTTATCTAGGTTCCTAGATAGACATTTATTTATGTAACTATGTAAGAGCCATGTCCTCAGCTAGTGTTAACCAGCTTGCTCCATTGAAGTTAGAGGAGCTACATAAATTTATACAAGCAGAAGATCTGACCCTAAATAAATAAAGATGAAAAAACAATGTACTTACCTCTTATATCGTTCACAAAATCCAAACACTTAGGAGCAAGAAAATGAATAGTTAAGGACACTATAAATTGCATACTGCCAACATAATAATAAACTCATTATTCTTATCAAGTACAGAGAAATGCATAATTCATCCCAATACTACAGCTCTTCACTCTGACCCATAGCTTGTTTTTTAATGTATCATTTTGGTTATCTTGATTTTTGAAAATAACTATTCTCTTTTAATGGATGCTTTTGGGTGGGAATTATATCATGTAATATCTTTATCTACTGACAGAACTTTTTGGTAATTTACTTATTGTTGCTGTTTTCTGAGAATAATGTATCTGTAATTTTAATATGAAAAGTATAGAACACGGTGATTTATATTAAAATTATATCTGTGGACTTACGTTTGAGGCTGATCAATATGTGCCATTGAAGTGTCCTTATATAATTACGTTCTCTTTTCAGAAGGCTTTTGTGTTAAGTTCATACAGTTTTTTTAGATTACTGATGAAAGAATAGTATATATATGGGATCAATGTTAACACTGATGTATTGTAATTAAACATGCATTTCTAAGTACTTGGGAATAAAAACGTGTCTAAATGGAGAGTGTAAGATGATGCTGGCAGTAAGGCACAAAGTGGCCATAACGCCCGGGAGAATTGGGCCCATAGAAGTTAAAATTGTTATTAAAAATGAATTAAAGTGGTCATCATATTATCAAATTAAATTAATGAGCAACATTGGCCAAGGTAATAATGCCTAAAAAGCAACATTCTTATTGCCAACATAATGCTCTAACTTGCACCAGTCCTAAAGGTTAGTCTTAGCCACGTGCCTTCTCCTTACTTTTCCAAAAATCTAGTTCAGAGTCTTGTAAAAGAGACTTTACATAGTTCATACCATGCCACAAAGATGAATAACTATATTGTTTCTTCGTAGAGTGTTTTCTATAAACTAAAATAACCTATAGAGAGGTGCAACTGTTGTGGTTAGATTCAGAAGCCCATAGTGATAGATAGTAATCTTTTTGCGGATACAGACTAACACGGCTGCTACTCTGAAACCAGTCACATATAGGCAGTATTTTACTATTTTGTTTAGAATTCTCTCCACCAATTAATCCTTGTCACTCTTTTTTTTTAAAGAGTTATATTCTTTAAATGGTGCTCTGGAATTGGAAATGCAACCTTAATTAAAATTAACTATGCCTAATGAAAACATATAGTTAAAAATATGGAGAAAATTCCAAGTAATGAGTAACAATGAAGTTTTATAGTCTGTGATAAGTGATAACACATGATAGCAAGGAAAGATATATCTCTGGGAAAAGGAAAAGAGAGAACAGCAATCACACTAAAGCACTTAAAATCAAAATAATTTGATTACATATCTGATTTCCATCAAAAAAGCACAAATAAAGCTGCCCAGAAATATATCAAGGACTAGGAAATGAGTACCAGATAGCACTGGCAGTATTTGTAATAACAAAAGGATGACAAATGGCAATATGCATGTTAGTTAGCAGCAAATACTGCTTAGTTGTCCCACCTACCTGAAGGGAATCATTACATTTACATCAAATACTTCACAGACAGGAAGTAGTGGTCTAGTCTAGCAGCTACAGTGCCTTGGGAACTTGAACTTGAGGATTATAATTAAAGAACACCTCAACTCCTTAACATGAAAACGTATCAATAAACCTGAAAACGAACAGAGGAGATGGCCCAGAAAAATATTCATGAAATAAGATTTCAATTTAACAAAGCACATAAATACATACTTAACTTGAAACACATGAGTCTAACTGGGGCTACTAATCATCAGAGGGGTAGCCATGTTAGTCTGAATCTGTAAAAAGCAACAGAGGGTCCTGTGGCACCTTTAAGACTACGATACCCACACAAGGAAATAAAGAAACAAATCAACAGAGCCAGATGTGTACCCAGAAGCCTCCTGCTACAAGACAGGCCCAAAAAAGAAACCAACAGAACTCCACTGGCCATCACCTACAGTCCTCAGCTTAAACCTCTCCAACGCATCATCAGTGATCTACAACCCATCCTGGACAATGATCCCTCACTTTCACAGACCTTGGGAGGCAGGCCAGTCCTCGCCCACAGACAACCCGCCAACCTTAAGCATATTCTCACCAGCAACCACGCACCGCACCATAACAACTCCAACTCAGGAACCAGCCCATGCAACAAACCTCGATGCCAACTCTGCCCACATATCTACACCAGCAACACCATCACAGGACCTAACCAGATCAGCTACAACATCATCGGCTCATTCACCTGCACGTCCACCAATGTTATATATGCCATCATGTGCCAGTAATGCCCCTCTGCTATGTACATTGGCCAAACTGGACAGTCACTACGCAAGAGGATAAATGGACACAAGTCAGATATCAGGAATGGCAATATACAAAAACCTGTAGGAGAACACTTGAACCTCCCTGGCCACACAATAGCAGTTGTAAAGGTAGCCATCTTACAGCAAAAAAACTTCAGGACCAGACTCCAAAGAGAAACTGCTGAGCTCCAGTTCATTTGCAAATTTGACACCATCAGATCAGGATTAAACAAAGACTGTGAATGGCTATCCAACTACAGAAGCAGTTTCTCCTCCCTTGGTGTTCACACTTCAACTGCTAGCAGAGCACCTCACCCTCCCTGATTGAACTAACCTCGTTATCTCCATACTGATTTATACCTGCCTCTGGAAATTTCCATTACTTGCGTCTGATGAAGTGGGCATTCACCCACGAAAGCTTATGCTCCAATACTTCTGTTAGTCTTAAAGGTGCCACCGGACTCTCTGTTGCTTGGGGCTACTAATGTGCTTAAAGTTTAGCACTTGCTTAACTATTTTGCTGAATGGGGACCTTAATGAGGAAAACTGTAAATTCTGTATCTGTATAAAGAGGATATAAAATCACAAAGTATCTCCCAAGGACTGATGAATGATATACTTTGTGCATTATACAGAAAATATCCATGTTCATCTTTTGAATGCTTGTATATTGTGTAAAGAGAACTTGTTTTCAGTTATTAGAATGCAATAGAACTTGTGATAGTTAAAGATGCAAAAAATATTTTTAAACTATGGCAGTCTGAATGCTGAAAAATGAGAGAGAGTATGAAAAATTATAGTTATTTGTAAGGAAGGTATACAGAGTTGTTGACAGTACTTATTTTCTTACTGTAAATAAGCTGTAAAAATGAAGCGCTCAAATGTATCCGTGGCTTTACACCTCTGAATCCAATGGTATTAAACCAGGGGTGAAATTGGCCCAGTGTGTCAAATACACAAGATTTAAAAACATACAGCAAGGCTTAAGCAGCGTAGACTTTGGGTTACTGTAAATGTAGATAATGGCTAAACCTTCCAAAAATAGGCATTTAAAGGGTTTGGACTCTGATAGACTTCAATGGGTTTTGATTCAGGCATGAAGTTCTTATGTCTGTACTTATGTGCCTTAATTAATGGCCTGGTTTTAAAAGGTGCTGAGCACAGCTCCCATTGAAACCACCACGGTAGCCTCAGCCACTTTCAGGCAACTAGCATTGCTGCAGGTGCGCTAGCTTGGGACAGCAAGCCAATGAGATCCTGGACAGGCCGGGATACAAGTTCTGAGGCAACTTCCTGCTCCTTCCCCTCCTGGTGCACTAATAGTGGGCTGGCCAGAATCTGGCTCTAAGTAAGGAACTTGGGGGTTTTCCCACCATGGGCTCTAAATAAGTATCGTTCTCCATTTTGTTTCAGTAAACTGGGACTAGTTTTTCCAACCATGATACAAACTACAGTTTCCTGAAGAAAGATTTTTATTCTTTATCATCCCTTAGATAAATTAAGGAAGAACTGAAATTATTTTATCATTGAATATGCCAAATTAAGTGGGACAATAAAGTCTCTATTTTCTTATGATTCTGACCAATTAATTGACTTCTTTTTACAATACATGTCAAAGCTGACAGGGAATTAAATTAGTGCTATTCTTTGGAGTTAGTGGCTGGAAGAGCTGGTGTACTTGGAGTTTCATTCTGAATCTGTAATTCTGCTACTGGGAGATGGGAGGGGAGGAGTCTATAAATATAGACAATGGGCCAGATTGTCACCTGCTATAAATCAGCATTGCTCCTTTGAAGTCAATGGAGCTACACTGATTTACACCAACTGAGCATGTGCCCCAGTGTTTTCTAATTTGTGCTCCCTATAATGGCATCAAATGAAATATTTTGGTGCAGTAATTTTCAAATCTTTTGTTTTTCTTTCTTTAGAGTGTATTGTCATTTTCCTTCCCCTTCCCGCCCTTGCTCCCTCCTTTGCTGATTTTTTTTTGTAATAAGAACCACTACAATGTGTGTTAAGATTTCTTCTGGCTAAAATATATATTATATGGATGCCTTTCATATATTATGTATGTTCGGTGCCCTGTTGGTATTTTTGTCTTTGTTGTCTGATTTGCACCTTGGTATTGTTTTGTAAGATCTTTGGAGCAGGGACTGATTTAAGCCCCAGTCCTGCATATATTTACATGCTTAACTTTACACCCAGGAGTAGTACCACTGTAGCCAGTAGAACTACTCATAGGTATAAAATTTCACATATGCCTACTAATAATTTGCAGTATTAAGGCCTTATTTTGTGTCTCGTGCAGCATTGTGAACACTTTTTTAAAAAAAATTATTGGACCTAATTTTCTGACTACACATGGTGCAGAGAAATGAAGAATTGGTCCCACCATTTCTTAAAAAAAATCAAGATATTTCTCTACTGTCATTGTAATAATAGGTATTTGATTATATCCTCAAAATGGCTCATGCATATATTTTTTTCAGCACTACCACCAGAAAATTTCTAAAATAAATATTCTGAACTGTAGAGTTTTGACAAGGCCTCGTTTGTATGCTGGGGGCTCAGATGTGGGCACATTGTTCTGTCTGGGCAAACCCATGCATCCAAGCTTGCATGATTGGGGCTTTTATTATTTCCAGGGAGATCAAACAGCAAACTATTTTATGGCAAAGATTCTATTTATTTTAACCATCATGACTGTTGTATTTACTACCTTCCATATTTTAGTTTATTGTGGGTTATTTTACTGTTCTAATTATTTTTACCATAAACTAAGTCACTCAGAGTAATTTGAGGAAATGGGGAAAATGCTTTATAAAGATTATGAATGCAAAATAATGATGGGTTTATGCACATATGCACAAATATTGTGGCTACATTATATTTTTGAAAATTTGACCAATATATACCAGATTGGTTAAGCTTATGCCCAAATAAATCTGTTAGTCTTTAAGGTGCCACCAGACTCCTTGTTGTTTTTACCAGATTGGTTGTTTTTCCAAAGTCTGTTTTCATGATCATAAGAGGACTTTTACAAGCAGGGAAAAATAAATCTCTAGACAAATCAAAGTATTATATATATTTTATGAAAAACAGGAAGAAATGGTCAGATGAAGTTCCTGACTCAGTGTTGTATACAAGATACATGGACCTATAGCAATGAAATTAACATTTTCAGTAGGTTCAAGACTGGTGAGACCCCCTAAGGACTATCAAATAATGAATAAAATATCATCAACAGTGATGAGTTATTCATGATGCTGTTTCTTCCCATAAACCCAGAGTCTGTTTTGCTGCAAAAATGTTAGATATTGGAAGCTGATATTTTGCACATTTTTAGCATTTCTGGAATTTATGCAGTTAAAAACTGACCTCTTATATTTGCATTAAAACTACATTCCCTTTTTACAGGTCACCACATAAAAAAGGCCACTAAGATCCTTCATCTAGTTTACCTTTATTTTAAGGCTATACAAAAGAGAATATTTTAATCTTTATGGACGATAAGTCAATATTTAGTATTTCCATCATACAGGACTGGTATCCACTCCTATTGGTCTTTCTACATCCAAATACACTGACTGTGAAATATAGCTTGAAATTAATTTCATGTTAAAAAAGCTTATTTCTATTCAAAAGGATTTCTCAATGAATTGGTAATAAAAAGCAACTATTAAAAATGTATCATTTAAACAGGAAGATACCAAATGCAAGTCTTGCCTATTATCTGTTCTAACACATGTTAATAAAGTTAAGACATTGGCAAGAATGTAAGTAAGTAAGGCTTGAATTCACACCAATGGGGGGAAAGGCATAGAGTGTGTTACAGATTACGTGTAAACTGTAACTAAAAATTTTCAGAGCCTTGTGAGTCTGGGTTAAGTGTTAAAGTAAAGCTGCAATGCTCTGTTTAAAAAAAAAAAGTAACATGAAATGATACACGACGCTGACACATTCATTTGCAAAGGGATCCGAAGGCATGAGCCTTTACTCCTACGCGGAGTCCTAATGACTTTAAAAGGGATTCTGCATAGGAGTAAGTTTCATGACTGCAGAGTCCTTCTGAGAATTGGACCCATTGTCAGCTTCAAGACATGCATCAAGACAGGAATATCAGAGTTGCAGCTAGAAACAGAGATCAGTAAGAAATTTCCATAGCACTTTTATTTAAGGCCATATCTATCTCTTTTTCCTTGGGCTTCTCTGATGACATCTTTCTAGATGTCTTCTGGGTCTGCAGTGAACAACAGTAAGAGAAAGAGAGGAAAGGGAATTACATGCCATTGCATCTTCCTGTGCTTCTGGCTACAGCTCTGATCTGCCTGTATTCACGCATTATTAATAATTACTATCTGTTTCTGTTCCAGTAGTACCCAAAATGGGTTAGATGCCATACAAACATATGTAAGAAGGCATTGTCCCTGCCCTAATGAGCTTAGCTTGATATCTTTAAAAAATATCATCGGAGTGTGATTCCTGATAAAGGAACTTAACAAATCATTTACGAGTGGGTATATAAAAGACATATTATGAATTTCAAAACGCAAAACGGTCCCTTTCTGTTGTGGTCTGAAAAACAAATTAAAACCATGCAAAGATGCTTTCTACAATCTTTCTCTGTCAATAGGTATTTGTTTTGATTTATTTGAGCTACTGTTTTTAAAAAAACAGGCTCTGATTTTGCACCCACAATTAATTGGTTGTGCCTACAAATCAATTATTTAGATCTGAAAGTACTATCATTTGCACTCACAATCAATTGTGAATACAAATTTGTGGGTGCCAAATTAAAGGACAAGTTGATTCCGCTTTAAGAATTTTCCCTTTTATATTCTTTCCCAAATAATATTCTGAAGCCTATGCCTAAAACCAAATGTGTGTCTAGCAGCAATAAGTTATGACACTTTGCTATCACACTTCTTGCTACCATGCTTCAGGAAATATTGGTTTAGTGGTTAGATCAGCATCTGGAAGGTAGAACCACCTTGAAATTGATCATAGGTTGTAAATATTAGCATCCTAATTCCATCCATTTAGTTGGTTTTTGAAAGCCAAGCTGTAAGGCCATGAAATTTTAAAAAACAATGAAAAGAAAGCAAATATCATACAAATCTACTTACTGTGTTATCCAACATAAACAAACCAGTGCACATGAAATGATAGATTTAATGTGGAAAAGGAACTGAGCAGGTCCACACAGGTGTTTCCTTTCTAAATGATTTATCTATAGTTGCTCTTTCTTGTGTGGAGTTAAAGGTTTAGCACAGCTGTGTTTTATAAATATTGCTTCTGTATAAGGTAGTGAGTCATATGTATTATGGAAGAGTGCATGTGAAGGAAAACCATAAGAGTAAAGGGATCTAGCCCACTGTGAGTACTATTCAGTGAAGACAGAGATATCTAGCTATTACAGCTTTCATAGATTCTAAGGCCAGAAGGATACATTCTGATCATCCCAGCTGACCTCCTGTATAACACAGGCCATATAATCTTACCCAATAATCTCTGTATCAGGTCCCTAGCTTTTATTTAAGGTGCAGTTTATGTTTTACAAAGATATCCAGTCTTGTGAGATTTCAAATGATGGACAAGATATCACAAATGGGGTACATGTAAGGTTTCCATTTTAATGACCCAGACCAAATGCTGACTTCAATAGAAGATTTACCTGAGTAGGGTTAACTGATTTGCCTCATGCTCATGTTATCATTCACATCTTTATCTTTATACAGTTCACTGCTCCCCCATTTTAGGGTTTGTTCTTTCATGGAGCAGGAGAGAGATGCAGTGAGGAGATTAACCACACCTTATCCAGAGGAGCTTGCCCCATCAAGTGTGGAATTACTTACCATTGTGTGAGTTGTCTGGGTACTCCTGGTACCACAACCCTTTGCAGGCAATGCAGCAGCCTATGCTACAGCAACAGCAAATTTCCACAAAAATAGTCCTGGACCTGGGCGTTGCACCACAAGCACCGCCACTCCCTAGCCCCAGTATGCCCCCTTCCAGTGCTATACATCTGTTCATAACCAGAGGAGGACAGTGTCCCCAGAATGCACCATCCTGAACGTGACCTGGATTCTCCACACTTTGTAAGCACTGCCAGTACACTCACTGAGTTAATCTCCCTTTCCAACCACCAATTTGTGATGGAATTACATGCCTGTATTCACACCCTGCACACTACAAAGTATGCCTTGTAAGGTACCATTTGAAACTCATCATTAGCTGGTCCGTATTGTCCTGATAAAATATATGTGGCAACATTTTATGCAAAGTTATAAGATTTCCCTGTATTATGTTATTAACACATATTTCAAACCCCACAGGCTTGCCCAAACAGAGGTTTGAAAACAGGTCTGTCCTAAACAAAGGAATGTGTGCACTGCTTAATTTGCATTTAAGCAGTAAACAGAGTCATCAAGCAGGAAGGGAACCAAAGAAAGCTCAAACAGGTGAGAAAAAGACAGTAGGGAACATCCTTCCACATAGACTTTGTCTCCTAATGCCCAGATGGAACTGTTCTTCAAGAGAGGGACTGAAACTATAAAAAGGAGGGGCAAAGACCCCAAGACACCCCCATTTTTCTCCCCATTGCATTCACTGCACCTGAAGCAACAAAGGAAGCATTTGTTGGACTCTGGGAAAGGGATCCTGACTGATAGGGTTTGGTCAGCAAGACTGCTGAAAGAATGTGATGAGAAATTTTTCTTGAATCTTATATTGTTTGTTAAATTAGGTATTAGTAAACATCTTAGCTTTATTTTTCTTGTAACCATTTCTGGCTTTTATGCCTCATTACTTGTAATCACTTAAAATCTCTCTCTTTGTAGTTAATACATTTGTTTTACTCTTTTATCTAATCCAATGTGTTTAAACTGAAGTGTCTGAATTACTATGTTATCATTTAAGAAATAGCCTTTAAAATATTTTGTACTGTCCAGGAGACGGCTGGGCAGTACAGGGCATACATACATTTCTAAGGGAAATTCTAAGACTGGGGGGGGGTGTTGGGGTCACCCTGCAGTATAACCCAGGCTGGTGAGAGTCAGAGCATGACCAAAGTGTGGCTGGCAGACAGCAGTTATGCACAGATACTCGGGGTGTAGCTTTCATGCTGGAAGGGTGTTTCTCAGTGACCCAGGTGGAAGCTACTTCAGCAGCTCATTGTGAGGCACTGAGGGTTGCAGGGCAGGGGTGACAACAGCTACTCATTAGCATGTATTGTACCCTGGTATGTCACACACATGCAGATTTGCAATCCTTCCAGTGTGAGTTGGTTTGGCTTTCCAATACAAGCCAGGTTTCTTGGTTCTGTCTTTAAATGTTGTGCTGAAATCTCAGGGTTCCAATAACAAATGCTAAACAACACTGAGCAGTGAAGAAACCTATATAATAGAATAAATAAATATTGTTACTAGCAATGGAGAATAGGCAAAAATATTATTTACACATCATCTAGGTGTCTGTCTATAGAACTAGATGCCGAGACAGAGTGGATTTTAGCTAAACATTGATGAGCCTTCACGTAATATTTATTGTTGTTAGTATTGTTCAGCACAATTGCAGATAAATATTTATCTTATTAAATTGCAGCCTATGGATAATACATAAATAGTTCAAGATTGAAATGTAACAGACTTTATATTTGGTCTACTTCATGGTAACATAGAACTCTATATGATCCACGGTCCTCTGTTATTAATGCCAATTATCAGTCTATATGTTACCATGAACTGCATCTTATAACTGTCTCCTGGTCTAATATAGGGAACCAATCCAACTCCCAGTGTAATCAATAGAAAGACTTTCAGTGGGAGTGGGTCTATAAAGAGAGACATCTAAATAGAGCTACCTGTATAATTTTGAGAAAATTTCACCTCTTTTTCTGTTTGTGATTTGTTCACGAGCAGATTGTGAAATCCCAGATGTATTCACTGTAGGTGCTTGGTAATACCACTAATAAATAATTATTAAATTAATCAATTTCCTTCAGGAAATCATTCTTAGTCTGCAGACCATTCACATTCAGATTTGACTCATCTGGAGTCCTTCACACCACCAGGTGGTCCTCTATCTTAATCATATGATTGACCATAGAATCATAGAAATGTAGGGCTGGGAGGGACCTTGAGAGGTCATTTAATCCATCACCAGTGCTGAGGCAGGATCAAGTATACCTAGACCATCCCTGACAGGTGTTTGTCTAACCTGTTCTTAAAAATCTCCGATGACAAGGATTCTACAACCTCTCTTGGTACCTTATTCCACTCCTTAACTATCCTTATAGTTAGAAAGCTTTTCCTAATATCTAACCTAAATCTCCCTTGCTGCAGATGAAACCTATTACTTCTTGTCCTACCTTCATTGGACATGGAGAACAATTGATTACTTCCTCTTTATAAAAGCCCACCCCATATTTGCTGAAGCGATGTGATGGTTAAATGAAAAATGTCTGTTGAAAAAGAATCTTGTATGGTTTGATAAATTTACAGAGAAGTAGCCAATAACCAAATAAAGAAGTTGTTAAAATTAATTCATTTTATGTCTCTGTAGAGATTGGGTTTTAAAAAGGAAATACAGTTCTGGAATCAAAAAGTTAACACCAAAGCTTCCCAGCAGGTCAGGTTTTAAGCTTACAGTACCAGCCTTGACAGTGATCACTTAAACAAGCTTTTCATGATTAACACAGTTCTTAGTGCCAGAACCTCAGTTGGTTTAAATAGCTCAGCTCAGTTAAAGTCACTTGACACCACCCGAAGATCTGCCCACAGTATTAAGGCTAGAGTGGTCAAACTTGCCAAATGCCTTAGACAAATAGTTATGTTTATCTCCATATTTTCAGCGTTCTAACTATTCCATATAGTAAATGAAGTGAAGCGCAAAATATACTGCAAATTCTAAAGTAACTGTATTTCTTTATCTAAGTCCAAACTGGCAGGTTTTTAAGGGGAGTCACTGTATTATAGTAAAAGATCTGTCAGCATCTGTTTTGAACATAAGAACAGCCATACTGGTTCAGAGCAAAGATCCATCTAGCCCAGGATCCTGTCTTCCAACAGTGGCCAATGCCACGTGCCCCAGGGGGAATGAACAGAACACCTAATCGTCAAGTGACCCATCCCCTGTCGCCCATTCTCAGCTTCTGGTAAACAGAGGCTAGGGGGGGAAAGATGTTTTTCAGGGGGATATATAACTAGGTAGGTAAGAAAAATTCATCTTTATATTAAATAGGAGCCAGATATTTTTCTTGGATATGAATCGGTGGTTCCCATTAAAGCCAATGGAATATCTAGCCACGTGCAAAGGCACAATTTGTCCCTACAGATTTTGTTCCAGGAAGTAATGTGAAGGAGAGATGGTCTTTCAGGTAGCTAGAGCCAATCCTGTGGTGAGCTTTGAACATGAGCACAGAAACCTCAAACTTGAAAGGGGGGCCAGTGTAGACTACAGCACACCTGAGTGGTGTGCTCATCCTCAGTGAGGCACTGAGAAGCTGGGAGATGGCACTGTATAAGTTTGTTACAATGGAGATATACAACGGAGTGTCAGCAACATACTGCAGGCACTTCGGCCATTATTGTCTCATCAGCTCCGTAACTTCATATTTATATTAGGGTTGTACCCAGAGGCCTCAATCAGGATTTGGGCTCCATTGTACCAGCACCTAGAAAGACATTGTCCCTGCCCTGAATGGGATGGGGAAGAAGAGAACTAACTCTTGTGTCTGTCTGGTGATGGAGTGGAGGGCTGTAATGAACCTCTGTGTTCAGTTATAGAGGGATGACCTGAACCATTTCACCTAGTAGCAGCTGCAGAGGGACCCAGGAGGTAATGCTGTCTCAAGCAGCATTAAATTCCCCTTAAAAATCTGCTTGGATCTCAGGGGTTAACAGGCATGACAGTTCAAACATCCAGGGTAGAGCTGGTCAGAAAATGGAAATCTTGTCTCATGAAAAATGTCATGGTTTAAAAAAAAAATCTATAAGACAGGCTGCCAAGGCGGAGTGCTCTGACTCCCCAACTTCCCGCCCACATTATCATAAAAATCCAAAGAAAATTCAGTCATAAGATTTGGAAATAATGTTAAGAGACTGTTTATAAGCCCTTAGGTTATGGACATTCAGATCTGAGATTCAAAATCGGGGTACAGGGCTGCCCAGAGGATTCAGGGGGCCTGGGGCAAAGCAATTTTGAGGGCCCCTTCCATAAAAAAAAGTTGCAATACTATAGAATACTATATTCTTGTGGGGACCCTGAGGGGCCCGGAGCCTGGAGCAAATTGCCCCACTTGCCCCCCCCTCACGGCCCTGTCTGGGTATCAGCCCAGATTTTAAACATCTTCTCTAAGCATGCATTTAAATCAGACACTTAATGTTATTTCATCAGAGATTCATGTGGCCCCACAGGCTTGGGGTTTTTTTCTAGCTAGAGTGCAAACATTTCTGATTAACTAGTTTTCTGTTAAAACATGAACAATTCCGCAAGACAAGGCCATGTTTCTCCCTGATTTATTTAGTGGTGATGAATAATGGGGGTGTACAGAGCTGCTTCAGTTTTCTTTCCATTCTACCTTTAACAGACTGACATTTTCCCACTGAGAGCTTTTGAAAGAGCTTAAGCTTTAAATCACAATTTTTCTCTGATGAAAAGGCTTTATGCTTTCCACTCTGACCTCTGCATTCACTATACAATGCACTTATCCCTACTTAGGAGCTTTCATTCAGAGTGAACAAAGTAAAGAAGCATCTTACTCTTAATTGACTTAGGTGTGATATCTCTAACACATTCAGCTAAAAAAAGTGCAGAAAAAAAGACATTGTCTCACTTAAGTACAAGGTTTATGTGTTTCTCTTGTGGGGCAGTGTTCTCTTTTCTCTCCCTTTTTAACTTTACACATATCTTTTCTTTCTTTCTTTTTAAAGAAGCAAGTCTTTTGTTAGCATATCATGTCATTATTTTATAATAAGTGAACATCAGTGGAGGGAAAGATTTTAACATGCTGAAGTATACACAGCAGCAGAATTGTTATGCAGATTGGAAAAGATAATCTCAACTACACATATGTAATGATGTGTTCTAAATTAGCTAATCCACTCAAGAAAGAGTTCCTGGAGTCACTGTAAATAGTTCTCTGAAAACCTCAGTTCAGTGTGCTCCAGCAGTCAAAAGGGCTAATAATGTTAGGAACTGTTAGGAAACTAATGTAAAGTAAGACGGAAAATGTCATAATGCCACTATATGAATCCATGTTGCACCCACATCTTGAAGACTGTGTCCTGTTCTGGTTGCCCCATCTCAAAGACATAGTTGAACTGGAAAAGGTTAAGAGAAGGTCAACAAAGATGGAATGGTTTACATATAAGGAGAAACTAAAAAATTAGAGCTGTTGAGCTTAGAAAAGAGACGACTAAGGGGGGATATGATAGAGGGCTCTAAAATCATGAAAGGTGTGGAAAAAGTGAAAAGACTGTTATTTCCCCTTGCCCACAATACAAAACAAGGGGTCACCCAATTAAATTAATAGGTATCAGATTTAATACAAACAAGAGAGAGTACTTTTTCACACAGCGCAAAATTAATCTGTGGAACCCATTGCCACGGGATGTTGTGATGGCCAAAAGTATAACTGGGTTCAAAAAAGAACTAGATAAATTCATGGAGGATAGGTCTGTCAATTATTATTAGCCAAGAGGGATGCAACCCCATGCTTGAGGCGATCCTAAACCTCTGACTGCCAAAAGCTGTGAGCGGAAGACAAGGGTGGATCACTCTATCTGCCCTGTTCTGTACACTTCCCCAGTGCTCTGGTACTGGCCATTGTCAGAGACAGGAAGCTGGGCTAGATGGCTATTGGTCTGACTCAGCATGGCAGTTCTTATACATACAGCATGGAGAATTTGTATTCAATTTACATTACTGCAATATGATAGTTACCTAAAAGCTAATTTGTGTTATATAAGTGCTCTACAATTCAAACAATGTATCAGGCCAAATACTGCTCATGCTCCATTGTAAATTTGGAGTTAACCTATTGATGTCAATGTGTAGATGTGAGTAGAATCAGGCAAAATATGTCAACACTTTGATTTCATCAAACTTTTACATCATCAACAACAACAAAATAGTCCACATTCCCTCTCGGCATAATTCAATCAACTTCAAGGAGACTACACCAATAATTAATTGAGCATACAATGTGCAAAATATTTAGGTCCTAATTCAGGTCTGGTGTAAGTGGGTAAAATTCTAGTGGACATCAAGTGAATTTTGCCTACTCATACTAATCCAGAATTTGACCTACAGCTTGTGCAAATAAACAAACAAAAGCCAGATATGTAATGACCTGCTTCTCCAGGATTTCACAATCATGTAACTCCACTGGGCCTGATTCTCCACTGCCTTAGGTTAATTTAATGCTGGTGTAACCCTATTGAAACAAATGGAGTTACACTGATGTAATTCAGTAGAGAATTAGTCACATTGACTTAAACAGTGCTATTCCTTATTTAAGCATGAGGAGAAGCAGATTAACTGTAATCAAAGTAATATTTTTAAAGTATATTTTATATTAAGATCTATTGGAGAGAAAGAGAAGATCTGTGCACAAAGGTTCTATATACAGATCTGAGGGGAATTATATGGTATAAGATTCTTACTGATCCACCACTTTGTGAGGTTATTCTGAAAGTAGTGCATTCAGAATAATTATTTTCTGTCCGTAGCTCAGTTTCCAGAGGTACCTTCCACTGTAGTTGATGCTTATGGGAATTATGTGTAGAAGACTGAAGCATCCTTGATGAACCTCACCATTTGTCACCTGGGAAAAGGTGTGATATCAACATACTGACCCTGGGATAGATTCTGATCTCAGTTACTCTGGATTTACTCATTGACTTTGTTGAAGTTGGCCGTTATATGCACCAGTGTAACTCAGATGAGAATACCATACCCTAGCTCTACAAATAGATGTGTGCTGTTATATTTTCAGGCACTAATTCACTTACATACTGGTGCAACAATTCTTTAAACAGAGAAAGATGTACACATAATAAACATGTAAAGAAATAATCAAATCAGATACTTAAAAACATCCCTAAAATTTGTCTGCATACAGGGATAAGTCCTGCTTTCAGTTACACTGTTGTAAATCCAAAGTAACTCCACTGAAGATAGGGAAGTTTTGCCAGGTATACACAGGTGTGAGAGAATTTTGCTGTGACATCTGGTCCTGGCTGCCTTAGGCTTGGTCTACACTATCAACTTATGTTGCTAGAACTACATCGCTCAGGAGTGTGGATTTTTCACATCTCTGAGCGACGTAGTTATACTGACCTAAAACCTTGTGTAGACAGAGTTGTGTCGACAGGATGGTTTCTCCCCTTGACAAAGCTACCACCTCTCGGGGAGGTGGAGTATGTATGACGATGGGAAAAGCTCTCCTGTCGGTGTAGGTAGCATCTACACTAGGCACTATAGTGGAGCAGCTGCACCAGTGCAACTGTGCCACTGCAGCGCTGTAATGTAGACGGAGCCCTTGCACACCCAAAACTCGTAGGCTTAGATCTGTGGCTGTTACTCCTCATAGCAAAATAGATGGAGAGCAGCCTGAAGAGGGTAACTAGGAACTTCCTTAGCACAGAGGAATCCCTAGTTGGTGTAGCTGGTTCTAAATCACCTTCTCACAGCCCCTTCCTTAGTATAGAGGTCATGTTGGGGATATGTCCAAAGTGCAGTGCATTCCTGTGATCCTGGACTGGCAAAATAATGTATATAAAGGGAATTCATTGTCATTATAAATTAGAGGAGCCCTGAGCTTGCTCTATCTGAAGCCATATCTGTCCCTGGCAGCCCCAAGATCAGGAGACTGTAAAGGTGGCTTTTTAAATGGTGGCACCAATACATAAAATCTACAGTAGCATAATCAGAGAAATAATTAGTCTTTAGCATAAGGTAGGCATAAAATCCTAAACTAAAATATATTGTATAATGCAAGGAGGAATATACCAAGAGTCTGTCTCTAACTCTTTCCCCCCCCTCCAGCTACACTGCCTCAGTTGCAATCAGCAGAGGCATTTGAGATGGATTTATTTGGTTATATAAGATATTGACCTCCTGGAGGGGCATTCTCTATGAGGCTCCCTCAGTTTTAGAATTCACTCCCCCGCTTTGTTCAAAGTAGTCTGAAAATGTTGACTTTCTCAATGTACTGCAAAGCCCACCATTTTGGGTAGGTATTTGGAGAAGGCTAATGGGTGGGGCTGTATTGTGGGTTGATTTTGTTCTGGAGTATGTTCTTACTGAATGACCATGATACTTTGGGGAGGTTTTTTCTTTTTTGTTTTGCTCTGTTTTGTAGTGTATACAGGTTGCATTTTGAACAGACAATAAAGGTGTCTGTGGTATAGCCGTTCTCTTCAGTTGTTTAAATCCAAATGAGTAAGACTTGGATTTTCAAAGAAGCCCTGGGAAGCCCAAATCCTACTCAGTCTTTGGGAGTTGGGTACATAACTCCCTTAGGCCCCTTTCATAGCCCCAGATCAAATTTTAAAAAAAAAACAGCTCTGAGCAGTGAAGATGGTTCTGCACGCAAAAGTTATAGAATGGAATGTTCACAAAAATGGAAAAATATAAATACTGCCAACAATCAGAAGTTTATGGCTTAGCCAATTGTGATTCTATCAATTGCACCCCTGGTGGTCTAGTGGTTAGGACTTAGTGCTGCCACAGCCTTGGGTTTCATTCCCAATCAGGGAACAGTACATTCTAAAGATCCCAAATAAATGACTGATGGAAGCTTGCATATTGTATTACTAATGTTCTTTTCATGAACATATATTTTGTATTCAGATGAAAATCCAAACTATTTTAATGTTAAATGGTTATCAAAGTAGTAAAAACCTTTGGGGTGTTAGTGAGGTGCTAGTTGTCAATTATAGGTGGAATTTAAATAACCCACATAGTAATGTTCAATCTCAGCAGCCATGGACTATCAATTGTGGCTTTTTAAATATGAATCATCCAGCATAATGTTAGACACATAGTACAATACTGTATATCTGTCTTTCTTAAAATAGCAACAAATATAATAACCACTTCTAATATGATAAGAAAGCAAGCAATACAATTGCCATTGTTAATGATAAAATTAAATAAAAGTAACAGAACCACTTTCAGTTCTCTCTGCTAATTAAAACCTGCAATACTTACTGTATTTTATGGCATTCGTGATGACAAATTTTGCAGCATAATTATTATACATTTTATTCCACTCAAAGGACAGGAAATTATTATCACATTTGAACCTTAATATATAGTAAAATCAATGGGAATTTTTGCCTTGACTTCATTTGATACTGAATCCAATCCGAAGTGTGAAATTCAGTTCTAGCATATGTATGCAAAACTCCCATCAACTTCAGTGGTTGAAAATGGCCACATTTTGTCCTCAGATTATATATGCATTTGTTCTGAAAATAATTTATGGTCAGGATATATCTGCTACTAGTAAAGTTATATAAAAAATGGACATTACAATCACAATTGGCTAAAGCATAAGCAATGTAGAAATGGGAAAATTTAGTTAGTTTAATCTCAAATGTTCAGTTTTCCCATTTTTCTCATTCAAAGGTGCAGAAAAAGAAGGAAAAAAAGAAAGAAACCCACAACAAAAAAGTCTTCATCTGCTCCATAATGAAATTTTAAAAGTGTGAATATCTGGCCATATGTTCCTATGGTTTGCATGCTGAAAAGCACATTGCAATTTGCTTCAAAACCTGTCTTCTACTCCTATGCATAATCTATAGCCTCCTACTTGGTATGGTTGGTATATTCAACACAAAAATAGTCTTGCATAAAAAATCAGCAAGAGAACAGCAATATAAAAAAGGCTGTGTGGTTTGAAGAAAGGAGGGAAGGGTCAGGACAAAGCCAAAGTGATACATATCCTACTCTGGGAATACAAAGATGAAATCCTGGGTCCTATCGAAGTCAATGGGAGTTTCGCCATTGACGTTAATGTGACCAGGATTCTATTCTATTCTATCCTACATACATGTATCTCTGTACTGTTTGAGCACCTTCCAGTAGTTCATTAAGCAACGTGATTAACATTTGTCACCTGTTTGGTCTCTCATCCTCTCCCCAGGGGGAGAAATGTGTGCAGTGCTTTGTTTTAGAATTACTTTTTTCTTTCCACACGTGCTCACGGACATGATGTTATGTGTCTGTGTTAGAGAAGGCAAGGTCAAAGAAATGTGCCTAGGGTGGGAGGTGGTGCGGTTTGTGTTGTAATGGTCCTTAGTTCCTGAGAGAGTTTGTTACACCATCTCAGACCAGCCCTTGAGAAAGCTCATTCTCCAGCACAGATGAGCTTAACTCTTCTTGTAGAAAGTTCTGTTGTGCTAGCAGAGAGAAGCTGTTAACCGCGGTTTCCATCATAGCTCTTTAGGTGATCTTCTAGATACCCTGGGCCCAGGCCATTTTGCTCCATGAAGATAAAGCCCAAGACCTTGAATTTGATTCAGCGTTCTCTGGGAAGCCACAGTAGAGAGTGGAGGACAGGTTTAAGAAAATAAGAATGGTCATACTGGATCAGACCAAGGGTCCATCTAGCCCAGTGTCCTGTCTCTGGCAGTGGCCAGTGATAGATGCTTTTGGCAGTTGGAGGTTTAGGGACACCCGGGGCATGGGATTGCATCTCTGACCATCCTGACTAATAGCCATTGATGGACCTATCCTCCGTGAACTTTTCTTATTCCTTTTTGAGCCCAATTATACTCTTGGCCTTTACACCATTACGCTGGCAACGACTTCCACAGGTTGACTGTGCATTGTGTGAAGTACTTACTTTTGTTTGTTTTAAACCTGCTGCCTATTAATTTCATTGGGTGACCCCTTGTTCTTGTGTTATGTGAAGGGGTAAATAACACTTTTTTTTCTCCACACCATTCATAATCTCCACATCTCAATCATATTCCCCATTAGTAGTCTCTCTTCTGAGCTGAACAGTCCCAGTCTTTTTAATCTCTCCTCGTATGGAAGCTATTTCATCCCCCTAATAATTTTGGTTGCCCTTCTCGGCACCTTTTCCAATTCTAATATATCTTTTTGATATGGGGTGACCAAAAATGTATGCAGTATTTAAGGTGTGGGCGTACCATGGATTTATATAGCAGCATTATTTTCTGTCTTATTATCTATCCCTGTCCTAATACTAACATTCTGTTAGCTCTTCTGACTGCCGTTGCACATTAAGTGGATGTTTTCAGATAACTATCCACAATGACTTTGTGATGGGGTGGACTATACCCTGAAGCCCTCCTGCTGGAGGCCTTGTGACCCTGCCACACCCTGCCCCAGAAAAGGGAAGTAGGGAAGTCCTCCAAGCTGCCTAGAGCAGCTGTGTGGGAAGCAGCCAATCAGGGCCCAGCAGGCTAGTATAAGAAGAGCTGCAGGGTCAGAGCAACTTCAGTTCCTTGTTAGAGCTGGAGGAGTGTGGATGGTGCTCTGGACTGGCTTCTGGGACTCCACCAGGATAAGGCCCTGAGGTAAGGGTGAAAAATGTGTGGGAACCACGGGGAAGTGGCCCAGGGAATTATAGCATCAACAAAGTTTATTTAAAGGCACATGGCTGCTATCTATAGGATCCCTGGGCTGGATCCCAGAGTAGAAGGCAGGCCTGGGTCCCCCCTACCAGACACTGGGAAAGTGGCCTGGACTTTGAGGCACCCCAAAAGAGGGACTGAACTGTAGTGGTCCAGCTGGAGAGCTGGGGCCAGAAAGGCCCTGAGAGGGCCAAGATATTGCCTCCAGGGAAAGAGCCCTGGGGCACAGCTCTATTCCAGAACAGGGACAAACTAAGAGACATCACAGAGGGCACCCAGAGAGGCCCCTGTTGGACTTGTACTCCGAAAGAGGTTTGCTTTGCTTTTATCTCAATGACAGACTGTGTATGACTTGACCAGAGGGCTGAGTCAGCAAAGAACCACCACAAATAGGTAGAGAGATAGTGCAGGCATACGCACTCAGCCAGGGGGCACTCGCGAGAGGTGAGTACAACCCCATTACAGACTCCAAGATCTCTTTCTTGATATGTAATGGCTAATTTAGACTCTTTTTTTTTCTATGTTGGGATTTTTTTCCAATGTGCATTATTTTGCACTTATAAACATTGAATTTCATCTGCCATTTTGTTGCCCAGGAACCCAGTGTAGTGAGATCCCTTTGTAACTCTTTGAAGTCAGCTTTGGACTTAACTATCTTGAATAATTTTGTATCATCTGTGAATTTTGCCACCTCACTGTTAACCCCCTTTTTCAGATCATTTTTGAATGGGTTGAACAGCAAACGTCCCAGTACAGATCTTTGGGGGATCCCACTTTTTACATCTCTCCATTGTGAAAACTGACAATATATTGCTACCTTTTTGTTTCCGGTCTTTTAACCAGGTATTGATCCACGAGAGGAGCTTCCCTCTTATCCCATGACTGTTTACTTTTCTTAGGAGTCTTTCTCAAAGGCTTTTGAAAAGTCCAAGTACAATATATAAACTATATTTTATTCCCTCAAAGAATTCAAATAGATTGATGAGGCATGATTTCCTTTTACAAAAGCCATATTTGACTCTTCCAAAACATATCATGTTTATCTATTTGTCTGAAAATTGTGTTCTTTACTGTAGGTTTAACCAGTATGCCTGGTACTGAAGTTAGACTTTATTAGCCTGTAATTACCAGGATCAGCTTTGGACCCTTTAAAAAAAAAAAAAAGGTGTTCTATTAACTATCCTCCAGTCATATGGTACAGAGGCTGATTAGAGAAAAGGGGACCCCCTGCTGGTTTGAAGGACTCCAGGTGTCTCCGATCTGAATGTGAATGATCTGCAGACTAAAATATTTTTTCCTGAAGGAATTTGATGAATTATGTATTATTATTATTATTATTATTAGTTGATTTATTTTATTTATTTACATTACCATAGCATCTACAGTGAATACATCTGGGATTTCACAATCTGTTTATGGAAAAAAACACAACAGAAAAAGAGGTGAAATATTCTAGAAATTATACACCTAGCTCTATTTAGATGTCTTCTTTTATGGACCCAGGTTTAAAATGATGTTCTACAGACCCACTCCCACTGGAAGTCTTTTAGTTGACTATAGTGGGAATTGGCTCAATCCCTTATATAAGAATAGGAGAAATTTCAAGGATGAAAAATTCTCTACTTTGCAGTTCATGATAACATATAGATCGATAGTTTGCATTAATGATAAAGGATTGTGGATCACATACAGTTCTATGTTCCTGTGCAGTAGACCGAATATAGACCCTGTTACATTTCAATCTCAAAATTATTTATGTACTGCCCATAGGCTGCAATTGAATAAGATAAATATTTACCTGCAACTGTGCTGAACAAAACTAACAACAATAAATATTATGTGAAGCCTCATCAGTGTTTAGCTGAAATCCATTTGTGTCTCAGCTTCCAGTTCTATTATGGATAAGGAAGCCTAGATGATGTTTAAATAATATTTTTCTCTATTTTCCATTGCTAGTAACAGTATTTATTTATTCTACAGAAGAACCTCAGAATTACAAACACCAAAGTTAAAAACTGACTAGTCAACACACACCTCATTTGGAACCAGCAGTACACAATCGGACAGCAGAAAAAAAAAAAAAAAAAAAGGAAATATGGTACAGTACTGTGTTAAACGTAAACTACTAAAAAAATAAAGGGAAAGCTTTAAAAAAATTGACAAAGTAAGAACTTTCTGTGCTTGTTTCATTTAAATTAAGATGGTTAAAAGCAGCATTTTTCTTTTGATAGTAAAGTTTCAAAGCTGTATTAAATCAATGTTCAGTTGTAAACTTTTGAAAGAACAACCATAACATTTTGTTCAGAGTTACGAATATTTCAGAGTTACGAAAAACTACCATTCCTGATATGGTAGTAACTCTGAGGTTCTACTGTATTATACAGGTTTCTTCACTGCTCAGTGTAATTTAGCATTAGCTGTTGAGGCACTGAGATATCAGCAGAACATTGATCTTATAATTCTATTCATTTTCAAACATAGTGAAGGCTATTGGATTTAAAGAAAGAAAGACTGACTTCAGAGCAAGTACAGACTCCATTGGTGTCAGCCTCTGATAGAAATGCCAAACCACATGAGAAGCCATTGGATACAGCTATGTTGTTTCCAAGGAAGAAAATATGAAGGGATAAGAAGGCTCTCTGGTGAGATAAAGTCATATTCTGTGAACTTCTTGGATCTCTCAGAACAGAAGCAGAGACTAATGGATCCTAAACCAAAGACATGTTCTGGAATGCGATAAATAGCTTTCTAAAGACTACTCCTCAGTTCAGAGGATTGTTCTGGATCCAAAGAAGCCTCCTGAATAATTATGGCCAGTATATCCAGCTTCTACTTTCAATGTAGTGGTTCAGATGCACCTGAATCCACAGTCAGATTGTTTCCCAGATCCACGGGAATCATCACCTGAGGGAGAAAAGGAAAGCTCTTGTGAGTCGTCCTTCTCACACTTCTCCACCAGATAAACAAAAGAGAAAAGAAGAATAGTCTCAGCATTCCCTGGACACTTCTTTTCCACTCCCTAAGATGCCATCGGACTGCCCTAGGAAGTTTTTCCCCTGTCTCCATTCTTCAGATGCTAGGATCAGTGATATTGTCAATAGTGTCTTCACTGGATCCAAGATTGGATCTGCAATCCCTCGGCATGATTACCCAGTAGTGATATTGCAGTATCAATATCACTCTGGAGACAAAATCTCTTGTTTACAAAAGTCTCCCTGATGACCAATGTAAACTGGCAAATCGTTTGATAACTGAAGGCCGAACACTAGCAAAACATATATTCAGCTTCCTTTGATATTACAGATTTGGCAGCAAAAACAATTGCATATACCATGACACTCCACAGACGTCATGGTTGAGATCTTCTACTCTTCCTCCTGAAGCTCAATGTAAAATAAATAGCTTTGCTTTGAGAACATAAGAATGCCCATACTAGGTCAGACCAAAGGTCCATCTACCTCAGTATCCTGTCTTCCGACAGTGGCCAATGCCAGGTGCCCCAGAGGGAATGAACAGAGCAAGTGATCCATTCCTTGTTGCCCATTCCCAGCTTCTGGCAAACAGAGGCTAGGGACACCATCCCTGCCCATCCTGGCTAAGAGGAATTGATGGACCTATCCTCCATGAATTTATCTAGTTCTTCTTTGAACCGTGTTATAATCTTGCCCTTCACAAAATCCTCTGGCAAGTAGTTCCACAGGTTGGCTGTGTGATGTGTGAGAAAATACTGCCTTTTGTTTGTTTTAAACCCACTGCCTGTTAATTTCATTTGGTGACCCCTAGTTCTTGTGTTATGAGGATAAATAACACTTCCTTATTTACTTTCTTCACACCAGTCATGATTTTATAGACCTCTATCATATCTCCCCTTTGTCATCTCTTTTCCAAGCTGAAAAGTCCCAGTTTTATTAATCTCTCCTCAGACAGCGAGCCATTCCATACCCCTAATAATTTTTGTTGCCCTTTTCTGCACCTTTTCCAATTCCAATATATCTTCTTTGAGATGGGGCGACCACATCTGCATGCAGTATTCAAGATATGGGCGTACCATGGATTTATATAGAGGCAATGTGATGTTTTCTGTCTTATTATATATCCCTTTCTTAATGATTCCCAACATTCTGTTCACTTTTTTTGACTGCCACTTCACATTGAGTGGACGTTTTCAGAGAACTATCCACAATGACTCCAAGATCTCATTCTTGAGTGGTAACAGCTAATTTAGACCCCATCATTTTATATGTATAGTTGGGAGGAGTGCAAACATGGATCCGATAGTTAAACCCACCACCTGACATGCTCCTCCCTTTCCTATTCAGGGACCCCATTCACAAAAGTGTGCTAAGATCGGAAGTCCAGTCTTTGCTACTAACTGGAGTAATAGATTAGGTTCCAAGTGAGGAATTGGGCTTTTACTCCAGACACTTTCTGATACTGAAGACAGACAGAGGGCTGAAAAAGCTTAATGCCTATATTAGAAAAATCCACTTCTCTATGTTTACTTTAACACCTATAGTCCCCTCCCTTTCAACCCTAGATTGGTTTGCAGCTCCTGAGCTAAAGAGTGCATACACTCATATTTCTATCAGACCATATCATTGCAAATATCCGCACTTCCCAGTTGGGCAACATTGTTTCCAACACAATGTCCTACTTTGGGCCTTTCAACTGCCCCCAAAGGTTTATACAAAATGGCTATCTATGGCAGCAGGGTATTTTCGTTTACCTTTATTTGGATGATTGTCTGCTCAAAGCCTCATTAAATGAGGCCAAGGACATTCATTTCACTAGTTTACTTTTTGAAAGATTAGGACATTTTATAAATAAGAAAGTCCCTTCTTCTTCCTACACAGAGAATTCTGTTCATAGAAGCAGTTCTTGATTCACAAAAAAGCAAAGCATTTCTGTCAGTTGAAAGTTTCAGAAGCTTCAATCTACCATAAGGATACTACATAAAAATCCTACTCAAAAAGTAATATTTTCCCAGGTCTATAGGGTCTCATAGCTTCAGCAACATACATCACACCTGATGCCAGGCTCAAAGTGAGACCTCTTCAGCTTTGGCTGGTGCAGAATTACAAACCAAGCACAGACAGCATATTCAGGACGTAGTAAAATTATCTTCAGGATAGACAATTTGTGACATAGTGGACACAGTGGGTGAATGTTCTGAATGGGTCATCATTCAACCCCTACCTCTATATTGACAATCACCTCAGATCCTTCCCAGAGCAAGTGGGGAACATATCTCAACAACCTATGTGTTCAAGATCATTGATGTTTTCAAGAAAAGTCACTACATAAAACATCCTAGGTTAAGAGCTATCTGTCTACCCCTCAAATCTTTTTTACCTCACATCCTGAACAAAGTAGTGCAGGTCACCACAGACAACATGATGGCAATGTATTTTCTGAACCAACAATGAGAAGATCACTGAGTTCTACAAAGAAGCAATCAAGTTATGGGACTGGTATATCCACTACAACATCTGCCCAATTGCTCTGCACCTACAAACAAGGACAATGACATAGCAGATCAGATCATCAGAGATTTCATGCAATTACACAGATGGTTTCTAAATGACACTAATTCAAGATACTTTCAGTTTATGGGAGACTTCTGGACATAGATATCTCCATCAACAGGCAGAACATGAAATGTCCCTATTTTTGCTTGAGAGGGAGCAGAGACAGTCTATCAATATTGGACACTTTGCTCTAAATTGAGAGATGGGTTTGTTACATGCTCTCTCCTTCTCCACCACCATTTCTTATACAAAAGGTGATAACAAAAGATAAGACACAATGCCACCAGGGTAATTCTAATTGCTCCATCATGGGAAAGGTAACAGAGAAGATCCACATACTATTATCTTTCCAAGAGAGTGTACAAATTTCTTCCAGTGATGTTGTACATATTGCAGCAGAATGGGAACATATATAACTTGGATCATCTCTTTCTATACCTAGGCCTGGTCCACACTAACCCCCCACTTCAAACTAAGGTACGCAAATTCAGCTACGTTAATAATGTAGCTGAATTCGAAGTACCTTAGTTCGAACTTACCGTGGGTCCAGACATGGCAGGCAGGCTCCCCTGTCGATGCCGCGTACTCCTCTTGCCAAGCTGGAGTACCGGCGTCGACAGCAAGCACTTCCGGGATCGATCCGGGATTGATTTATCGCATCTAGACAAGACGCGATAAATCGATCCCAGAAGATCGATTGCTTACGGACGGACCAGGAAGTAAGTGTAGACCTACACCTAGATGCATGGGCTATAGGACTTTAATGGACCATGAAAAATCTTTCACTTTGGAGGTAAAACAGATTTTGATTAACACTAAGACAGTCAACAAGAAAGTATAATGAACTTAAGTGGTCCAGGTCCATGGACTGGATAAGCAACAAGCATATCAGGCACCAATTCAATGTGTTCTTGAATACTTCCTGAATGTAAAGTCTATGGATCTTTTTGGATCATCTCTGAAAGTACACTTAGTGGCACATGATGTGTTCATAGGTAATAAACCTGCCTTTGCACATGATACAGTAAAGAAATTTAAGAAAGGTCTGTTAATATATATATCCATCAATAAAAGACCCAGCGCCATCATGAGATCTCAATTTAGTTTTAACACGCCTCACGAATTTTCCTTTTGAGCCTATGGTGGATAGTTATTTGCTTCATTAGTCTATTAAGATAGCTTTTATAACAGTCATTATATCAGCCAGGCTAGTGAGTAAGTTATATGCCCTCATGGCAGATCCCCCCCCCGCTTCAGTATCTTTCATAGGGATAAATTTTTGTCTTTAAGACCACCATCCCAAGGTGGTCTCTAAATTTCATATTAATCAAGCAATTAACTTGCCAGTTTTCTTTCCTAGACCACATGCCCATAACAAGGAATCTATATTACATATCTTAGAAGAGGCTAAAAGAGCATTATCTTACTATATTAATAGTTTCAGAAGTCCCCTAAACTTATTTCCTATATTAGCAACTGTAAAGGTCATTATCTAGGGTCAGACAGTGTATAGAAGAGGATATAGGATTCTTTCTCCCTCAGAATTAAAACAAATTTACCTAGAGTAGTGGCTACCACTTCAGCATGCCCCAGACACATTTGCATTGTTGAGCTGTGTAAGGCTGCCACATGGAGCACTGTTCATCACACTACAAAACACTATGATCTAGATCTGGCAACTAAACTCGATGTTCAGTTCAGGAGGACAGTATTCCAATTCCTGTTTGATTCGTACTTTGAGCTGCACCATTCATTCATGGGATACTACTTGCTAAACTATCCCATGCGTAGGAATGTGCAGAGGACAATCAAACAAGAAATTGAGATTTTACTTACTTATAAATAGAATTCTTCGAGATGGCCTCTGTATAGTCACACTCCCTGTCCACCTTCCCCTCTTCTTTGGAATTCTGTAAAATCCTGACTTTGAGGAAGCGGTGGAAAGAACTGAGATGATAGGGAATGCCACATCCCCTTTTACAGCCTGTCAAAACACTGAGAAATGCTAAGGGAAGGAGTGGAAGGGTCTGCATTGTGTATTTGGCTTATCTCTAAACAAAGCCCTAAAAATGTGTTTTCCAATATGCTGATACCCATATGCAAAGAATTTCTTTGAGTAAAAGACTATATTAATTGTATTTGTTTTTGTGTGTGTTTACACCTCACCACTGTTGTTTTAGAAAATAGCCTTCATTTTTAGAGTCATCTGCTAACACTTGCTATGAATTGGTATATGCATTCTTCACTGATAAATTGGAAATGTTTTTCTTAGATGAGGGAGAAAGCATTGTGATAATTGTTAGAAATAGCCCATCCACCAATGTACTCAAGTGCCCTCAGTTAAAATATCTTCCTTGAGTTTTTTCTGTGTTCGGCCCCCTGGGAATTCCTGGATCTCTGGCTCTCCCAAAGGCAAGAATATGCTGCCTTTAGTGAAGGGGAGGATGTTTATTGCTGAGCTGTTGTTCCCATAAAAGAAACCAAATAACCAATAGCCCGGCTTGTTAGTTGTTCATACAATTTAACTCTTCCAGGCTGGACACAAACAAATGAAAAATAGTCATCCTCTATGAGCCAAGTTCAGCTCTTTAAGGGTAAACAAACATTTCACTAAAATGGTCTAGCTAAGGACAGGCAGACAAATCTGAACTGAGCTGTCAACTTATATTAGTCACACCTATAAATCCTGCCATGTTAGAGTGCTCTGCTCCCAGTATGCCAGAGTGCTTGTGGGGGGGAGGGGGAGAGAATTCTTTAGGTTTCTCTCTTTTTTTCCATGTATGCTTATTTGCTTTGAAATTCAGTGTCTGTATATAGATATATACACTCACACACACATTCACACTCATTTTGTATACACATACCCATATGCTGCATATAAAGAATATAATAAAAATAAAATGAAGTTCATACTGATCAACAATTTCCCTTTTCTCTCAAATGTGCATGATGCTTAGTGGATTACAGGCTATTCACAAATATACACGGTTTTCATGTCTATTGCACTTAATCCTTGAAATCACAGACCAATAGTTGGATAGCAGAACTTCATGTACAAAGTTTTTTCCCCCTCTCATCTCTGCCCCACCATTTTGTTTTACCATTGACGGGATGAAAATGTTTATCAAGAATATCGTCTTTATTATCATCCCCTGCATGTTAAAGCATAGTAAGCATCAAATATCTCAGTTAATCATAGTATTTCTGATATTGTGGGTTACTTGGTCTTCAAATTCTCTTTCCTCTAGTAGCAGTAACAATGAATTCAGCTCTTACATTTGCTGACAGGGTGACAACTGATATCACAAGGCCACAGCTAAGAGTGGTTTATTACTTTTAGTGGGATTTATTTAATGCAGCCTCACAGTTGATGGGTGGGGTGAAGATTTAACTCAAAATTAAATTCCAGTAGAAGCCTTTTTAATATAAGAAAAATGGACAGAAAGAAAATAACACCATGAAGAAAAGATAAGGGGTGGGAGGAAAGCTACATTTAACATGAATGCAATGATTTTAAAATGCACTGAATCATAACATCTATGTTTGTCAGGACATATATGGACAGAAACTTTAGAGACAAACATAACAGAACTTGTAGAGTAAGTGACAAACTTCAATAAAAAATGAATTTGAGATTTTAAAGGGACATTGCTTTGACAACTTTGGTCCAAAGTGTAAGTTTTGTAAAAATCTTTTTTAACCAAATCTTAGACCACTAAAAATGTTTCCTTAAAAAAAACTCTAGTGGAAATAGATTATCAGATAAACATTCCTTTGATGCTCTTTCACTCAGATGTTGCAGTCTTTTCCTAATGAATGAAAACATACTAGTGAAATTTAGAAACTAACTTTAAAAAAATGAAACTGGCATGTTTCTCATTGCACTAGCTGGGACAAATATGGAAATAAGCAGACAGTATAAACACTGGGAAATTTTTTTTTTAATGTTCTGACTTTTTTGTATTCCAAGGTATGACTCATAGAATAGGTAAGGAAACAGTATTTTTGGATTGGTTTGTTTTTCATATATACAGGGGTGGTGGAACAATCTGTATATTGGGGATGCTGAGAGCCATTGACCCAAACTGTGAACTTTGTATATGATGGAAACCACTTCAGGTCGAGGGTGCAGCAGCACTCCCAGTTTCAGCACTTATGCACATGTATGAACTTTGTGTTAGAGCATTAAAATTGAGATGCCGTAGTTTTCTGTTTAATATTCCTTTACATTTCTAAGAACTCTAGCAGCATGCAGAGACAGCTGCAATTTTTGTTCTCACTGTTGCTGGAACCTATACAGAAGAAGCGCAAACACAGGCTGGAAAGCATCCTTGCACAAGTGCAGAGCCTAGCTCTGAAACAGCCTGTTGGGATAGCTTGCACCTTTCTCATACTGGGGCTAGTTCTTAGCCACCTGAATTGGAAGCAGGATGATGACTCCACTGCTCAGACAATGTCCTTATATCATCACCTCCCGCAGTGCTGGCTCAAGTGATTGAGGTGTTTTAAGTCAATCAGTCAGGACCAGCTTGCATGTGGTTGAAGACTTACCCAAGTACCCCTTCCCCTCAACGTATAAGGTAGCCATGTGGTAGGTGAGCACCACAACATCAGCCTTCAGTGAAATAAAAGAACATGGGAAAATCTAATCCCTCTGAAGGAGGTAATCAGTAATTACCCACACAACACATGTATTTTCAGACACAAATGACTGTATAGATGCCTACCTGTCCATCTGCACATGCAAGTATCTGCCTGTACTCAAATAAAAGTGAACAATCATGCATGGATGTTGCATCTTGCTTTTTGAAAACTGGGTTTTCAAAAAGTCTACAAATAATTAAAAAGTTGTTCCAGATATTTCAACATTAAACATGCACGTGTTCGTATTCCATGCATGTTCTCAGAACTCACTATACAATATCTACAGTACAATGTGGTACAAAAAGTAAGGCACATATGAAATGATACAAAGTTTGCATCCTACTCTGTTAAGTATTAGAAGGCTTGTCTTATAAAAATCTCCGTGTTTTGAGGCAATTGGCTCCATAGAAGTGTGTAAATAGAATTTTAAGTAAAATTGAGGTATGTAAGATTGATTACTGTGAACTGTCCTGATCATTTGCAAAGAATCCAGATGCTTTAGCAGTGGCTGAATTAGACTCTATATGAAATTTTGATGCAGCAGTTTTCTGCTAGAAAGTTGCATTTGGTGTCCAAATGTTTGTTGTTAATTAACCCAGATGTATTAGCATATAGACCAATCTGAACCAAATTGTCTTCATGACTCAAGTGCCAGTATTTTGTTTTTGGGCTAAAGGTTATAAGTTTAAGTCTTGCACCACATGTTCATAATACTGAAGTTGAAATGCATTGCACAATTAGAAGTAATATCCTTAGATGAGTTGGGGAATAAAGTGCCTACGTTGTCTCTTCAGGAACAACTTAAAGATCCAATGGAACTTCTTTTAAGGAGAAGAGAGTAGCTGACATCCCAGCTAATAGTCCAATAAAAATAGGTTCTTCCAGTGTGTTTGAATTACTGTTGAATGTAATCACAGCCCCTTTTGGCTCTACAATTACTACAACATTACTAAATTATGATGGGGTGTTCACCCCACACCCATCCTGAAGAGGTTAATGTAGGCTAGATGGGCCAATCAACCACATAGGCTGCAGCTGGAGAGGAGCCAAGGCTCAATAATGCTTAATTAAGGATGAAGCTCACCCAGGCAGGAACAGGTGGGGCTTCTAGAAAGCTGAGAACAGATGGGTACTGTAAGTATAAGTAGTCTGCAATCATTTTTGATAGGAGGGAAGATTTGTTAGCAAGTACAGGGTCTGGTAGGAAGCAGCTATGGGAGAGTGGGGGAAACTTTGACAAATGATAAACCCTGAAGTGCTAGGGGACAGGAGGAGGAAGTAATATAGACTCCAGGGAATTAACAATCAGGTGGGGAGTAAGTAGACCATCATTGTGGAGCATAGGGTCCCTGGGCTAGAACCTGGTGTAGAGAATGGGCCTGGGATTTCCATCTGCTTCTGGGCAAGTGGAACAGCCTGTGGATAGAGAATAGAAGACTGCCTGGAATGGTAGAGGGATACCTTGTCCCAAGTCACTTTAACAAACAACAGAAGGGGACAGTTATAATGACTTGACCACAAAGCAAAGTCCTAAAGAAGGAACAACCAAATCACAAGCAGTGAGTAGTGAACCCTGTTACAGTTGGGTATGAAATATATTACAACAAATACAAAGGAACTCTCTCTGTGTAACTTGATTGAAGATAAAGGGCTAGATTATCATCTACTGCAAATCAGTTTAGCTCAATTGAATTCATTTTTTAAAGTAACAAACCTTACAGTAGGTACCACTCTTTAAATGTGTATTTCTTCAACATAGAAAAAAAATTTAATTGCAAAAGTATTAGACCTATTTCCTATTGTTACATAAAATTAATAAGAAGCATGTACACACTGAGAAAATAATAGAACCATAAGTGCCTACTAAATACTGTGCTTTAAAAGGCAACTGTTTTTTCTTGTAAAAGGTTAACAAGAAATCATCAGATACTAGTAAAAAAATTTTTTTTGCTTTTGTTTTTATCTATCAAAAATGGCTTGACAGCTTTTTACCAAATGTTGCCTCTTAGGAGTTAGCCTCTGAAAATACATGTTTATAATGGAAATCTTAATTGAAGCATTATGAATGCAATACTCTAATGCCATATGTACTGTGCAGAGTAATTATTGGAGCATTCAGTTAGCAGTAGACACTATAGTCAAGGTTGCAAAACAGTTTCAATAAGCCCGTTTTCAAATGTTGTGTCCATAACTTTCTGAAAAATAAGCTATTGGGGCTGAAATGTTTTATGCTTGGTGACTGGCTAATGAGTATTCTGTGTTTATTTTTAAGTTTTTAAGCAAAATCCCATTAGCTTCTTTTAGGTTATTAGAGGATGAAAAACATCCCCAGACATTAGAAATGTCACAAAAATGGCTGATATTTAATTTAAGATTTCCACCAATTTTGGAAACCATAGGATAGCAGGAGCTCTAGAAACATCATCACCATTCACACAGGGTGTCTTGTTTGCTCCTTAGCAGCTGTTCCAATGTGGTCTGGTCTGTGCCCTTTTCTATAGCTAGTGCAGATGTTCTAGGGATTAATACTCAGTGATTTCCCACTACAGAACATACAAGCTGCAACACAAAATAAATAAAATAAACTAATGCTGAATAACAAATTGAAAAATAGGCATACTTCCAGACACTCATTTTGTAGATTTCTCTGCATGCAAAAACATGAGCAGATCTTCTGTGTGTTTTGGGGAGGAAATATGGCCTGGTAGTTAAAGGGTGTGTCTACACTTTGAGCTGGAGGTGTGATTCCCAGCTCACAGAGATATGCTCATGCTTGCTCTCCTTGAGCTAGCACACTAAAGAATGTGTTCCATAGCAGTGTGAACTGCAGGATGGGCTAGCTGCCCCGAGTATGTGCCTACGGTCTCTGACAGGTGCATATTCAGGGCAGCTAGTCCCTTCTGCTGCAGCTACATTCTATTTTTAGCATGTAAGCTTTATGAGAGCTAGCATGAGTGTGTCTCCTTGAGCTGGGAATTGCACCCTAAACTCAGTGTGGCATGCCTAAAGTGCTGGGCTGGGACTCAGGAGACCAGAGTTTAATTCTTGGCTCTGCCAGACTTGCATGCTATGAGCAAGTCACTTAGGCCCAGATCCTCAAACGTATTTAGGTGCCTAACTCACATTGATTTCAGTGTTTATTAGCCATTTAAGTTGTGGAATTCTAGGGGTATTCCAGATGAACTGGTAGGGAATGTAGTTCTGCAATCATATGACTCTTAATGTGATTAACACCAAATATCATGAGAGTCACACTTGTTGGCAATGATGGATTAATCTTAAAACCGCATCTCCTTGAATGATGTGAGTATTTGAGAATTTAAGAAAACAAAAAATAAAAAAAAAAAAAAAAAAAAAAAAAAAACCACTAAATTTCTAACCCCCATGGTTACAGAGGAAAACATGAACCATAAAGGCTCAGAAACCAGAACGCAAATAGAAAGAATGCATTTATTGACTTAATCATGAGTTCAAAAAATAATCTCACATGCATCTTTTTATTTTATCATTACTAACATAAAGGAACCAGAGCCTAACTCATGATTTTTTTTTTTAATACTTGGGGTTGTCAGTCCTGCTAACCAAATAATCAGTCAGAGAATGACTAAGAGAGCAGGGAGTTGTTCCCTTCATAAGAACATACATAAGAAAGGCTGTACCGGGTCAGACCAAAGGTCCATCTAGCCCAGTATCCTGTCTACTGACAGTGGCCAATGCCAGGTGCCCCAGAGGGAGTGAACCTAACAGGCAATGATCAAGTGATCTCTCTCCTGCCATCCATCTCCACCCTCTGACAGACAGAGGCTAGGGACACCATTCCTTACCCGTCCTGGCTAATAGCCATTAATGGACTTAACCACCATGAATTTATTCAGTTCTCTTTTAAACTCTGTTATAGTCCTAGCCTTCACAACCTCCTCAGGTAAGGAGTTCCACAAGTTGACTGTGCATATCTCCCAGCAGAACATGTGTTCTCTTCAAGTTGCCCTTATGAAAAAAGTCTGAGTGGAACTGTGACCAGAAGCTGGTGAGGGGTCAGGGACTGCCTGGAATTACTCTTAAAGCCCAGGGGGAAGAGGGCTGTGCGGGACTCTTGCTGCTGAGGAATAGGACTGTAGTGAAGCCCAGTATTGCCAACCCCAAACATTCAGAATTCACAAGTCAAGCCCCCCAAAGACCATTCAATAAAAAAATCAACTTGGGGTTCTTTATATTTACCTTCTGACTCTTAAAAAAATTCTTTGGGGTTTCTGCTTTCAAGCTTATCACCACAGTCATAAAGGCTAGGAGCTTTTTAATGAAAAGAGAGATTCTGGCATAACCCCATGACAACAGGAGCAGGGACTTTAAGAAAAACACCAACTAACATAAGAGTTGGCAAGACTGGAAGCCCAAGCCAAGGGCTCAAAGGTCTATTTGCAGACTCTAATATTTGGGCTGCGGAAGCCTGAAGCCAGCGTGTAGATTGAAGGTTTCCTTTGCAAGTATTGGAATTAAATGTTATATTAATAAACCAGATCCCTGAAGAAGAGTTTTTTAATTTGGAAGACTAGTTGTCTGATGTGTGATAACCCAGAGGCATTGAAGGAGGGGAAACTGAGGCTGAAGTGCACTTGATGAGGATGCAGGGGAGGTGACTCCCATCCAGGGTCATATAAATACCTAGATAGATGAAAGCAGCGCTATCCAAGTATTGTGACAACATCTACAACACAACAAAAACATTGGGGTCAGAGGAAGGGAGCAAGAGCCCTATCATGTCAACGAGTAGTTAACCGACAGCAGAGCTGACAACCTAAGTGCCAAGTCTCATATTCTTGGTCTCATTCACACATGCTGTTTTAATGGCTTTCCTTTATCACCTAAACAAACTCAAATAGTCTCTAGGGAAAAAAGGTAACGTGCTTTTTGTGTGAATTAGATAATCCAAATAAAAACTGGTTGTTTTTTTCTGACAATTTTGAAATGTTTCACACAAATAATTTGGGGGAGGGGAAATGTTCAAAATGTTTCTCAAAATGTACTCTAGTGTTAACAGTACTGTCAGTATTCTCTATCCTATTTATAGGGAATACCTACTTATCCTGGTACTATCTAGGGGTAAAAAAGGAAAAGAGAACCTTGTAAAGGTACCCCCCTGTCAGATCTTATTGTATTTCCCTTGCTCACTTTGGATAGTACTATACTCTGAAGAAGCTTATTGGTGCCTCTCAGTGTGCCCAAGGGTTGCAGATTCAGGCCCATGGTTTTTTTCATCTTCAAAGTGCTTTCCAATTATTAATTCATTAGCCCTCCCAATACAACTGTAAGGTATGAGTTATCACCATTTTACAGATAGGTTAAATGATTTGCCTGGCACATCAGTGGCAGACTGGGATTAGACTTCAGTAGTTCCTGGTTCTTAGTCCTGTCTCCACGCACTGGACTATGCTGCTTCTAATATCTCTTCATTCCTCCTTTACATCATCTCTATGATACTGCACATTTAGAAGTTTGCTATTTAAACATGAAAAATAAACCAGATGCTGCAACAATACTATTTTAATTACACACTTCCCAAAGCATGATGAACCTTTTAAGACTATTAAAGGTAATCTTTTTTTCACAAAATTCATATCTATAAAATGATTAAGCAGATTTCTTTCCAAGAAAAGTGCAAACTTTATTCCGTATTAACTTATAGGCATGTAAAATGTATTGAACAATCAGAACAGGGTAGGCATATCTCCGAGCCAAGCTCCACCTCACCCCCTTTTTGCTTCTAAAACAGTGTAAAACAAAATGCATAATAATGCTAATTAAGATGAAACCTCATGTCTCAGCTTGATGCGTTGTCAATGAGTCTTACTGTGAGTGTTTGGTGGTGGGTTTTCTTTTCCCTCCACATTTACATTCCAAACTGAACAGAACATTCTTTAAACTAAATCTGTGCACTTATAATACACAACTCTGGGAAGCACTGTACCCTTTTCAAGAGGATAATGATAGTCTCACTTTCTAAACAAATTCTCCCTAAAGATTACAAAGAGAAACATTAGAGCTGAAATCAATCTTAGCTGCATGTATGGTGACGGTACCTTGTTTTTGCTAAAAGGCAGAGGCTGTGTTGGACTCTTGAAATCTATACCTTTATTAACAAGCACTACACTCTAGCTTTTAGAGTTCTCTCTTATACAACAATGTGTGCTTATTTAAAGGCTTCCATTCCTTTTAGCCCCCCCCATATGCAAATTAGCATACAGAGTTATGAGAAACTTTCTTCTGACAAATGCTAATTTATTCATTTTCTGCAGATGGTTGTAAGCAATGTGAATCACCTGTAATGTGAAATTGGCAAATTTATTGCATGCAGTCTTATCTCTTTCTGTCCTTTTCTGCCTGTCTTTCGATTGTACACTATGGCTTTCTGTTCCAGCTAGTGGCAAATGATATTTTATCAACATTTTTCAAAACTCTATAATGTTAAAGCCATAGGGACCATACACAATCTTATAGGTATGCTACTAAATTATTCTTTAAGTATGACTCCTTATATATGGTCCTGGCCCTGCAGCTACTCCACATAAAGGAATACTGTTGACTTCAATGGGACTACATGACAGGGCTCTGTGTGTGTGGACTATAGATCATCTGTTTTTTCTGAATGTGTGAATACTGAATTAGAACTACTCCTAAATTACTAAGAGTTGGACATTGTGCTTAGTGCTGACTGGGTGGTGGAAGGGAAGGGAGCTTGTACAAACAATGTTTTTGAAAATCCCCCCCCCCTTTTTTTTTATTTCATTTGTTTCTGCACTCTTGTCCCAGGTTGAGAAATGGATTTTGCCTCCCTGCCCACTCACCCGGGTAGTCTGGTTACTACTATAGCTTTGTGTGAGTGAATTGAAAGTCACTCTGCCTTTTAAAAACTACAGCAATACACAGTTCTAAGTGATCGCGAAGCATTTTAACTTTTTGGACTGTTCCACTCTGAGGAAACACTTTTTTCTAGAACACTGAAGACATTTGTCTGAAAATCTTTAAGTGCATGTTAAATAGTAATCATCTGCTCAATGTATTTGATAAGCAAGCAAATCAAAATCATTTTCCCAATACTTTAGATGCTAAAAATATCCTATTAATCTTGAATGCAAAGCTATCCTGCCAAATACTTCAAAAATAACTGTTCCATTTCAAACCAACTCAGAATTTTTATCAATGACATTCATTGTGAAACTTTTTAAGCATACGGAGACAGCTTAAAAAGTTGGTTTGTAGTTATTTCAGAGAAAAGCATGAATGAATGTAACATGCATCATAGGATACAAAACTGCGTTGTATTATGCACGTCTGGATAAATTCTGCGGTCAGTTACACCAGCATAAATTTGAAGTAACTCCATTAAAGTCAATGGAGTCCCTCCAACTTTCCACTGCTCTAAGTGAAAGCAGTATTTGGTCCATAATGGGCCTGATCCTCCATTGCCTTTGTGTGGGCATTTACACCTGTCTATAGTGGGTGAAGCTTTTTACATCCATTCTGAACTCACTTTCACAAGTGTAAATGACTACACAAAGTAGAAAGGCAGTGGACAGTTAGGCCCAGAGCTCTTGGCCTTTGGCTCAGATCCTAGACTACGGTCAGCACAATTCAGGGCGAAGCTGGAGGGGCCATCAGTCCTAGGGGGGCCATCCGAAGACAAGAAGGCCACTAGGCCAAACTCTGACAAAGTAGTGACACCTTAAGGCTGCTCTACTTCACAGTGGCTGCTAATAACCCTCAATGTGCTGTCCCAGTAGCTGTACATTGCCAGGGCATAGAAACATCCTAGTTACAGTCCTTGCTATGGGGACAAGAAGTGGGGTAGTGCAGGATCCACTATGTATGGCAGCTTGGGATGCACTATCTCAGAATTCTCCCACACAGGGGAAACTCTCTAACTGCTATTTAAGCCAGGTTTTAGGCCAACTTATGTAGCCAGAGTAGCACAAGGCAACATTAGCAGAGTGTGGGATCTAGCCCTCTAACTACTTTTACAGTGGTTTGTTAGGCTACCAGTTCTGTGAAAACAACATGATATATTATGTCATTAAGCCCACAAAGGTAAAGCCTTTTTTCTTTAAACATAAAGAACACCTATGCACATCTTAAAATATGAAAATACCATAAAAGGTTTTGGGGGAGCTTGAAAAGTATCTACAGTAATGAACTGCTAGCCTGTACTGAAACTGGGAGGGAAAATGAAAGGTGGAAATGATCTTCACTGAAGAATATTTTCCACTGGGGACTCCACTGGCATTCAGTTGTCTCATTTAATTATCACTTTCCTGATCCAACCATTATTCATGAGCTGCTTCTTGTTCTTAAAGAGCTCTGAGCTGTGCTTGCCAATATTATGGCATATTATGAAGCACAGTTATGCAGCAAGGGGGTTGGGGTGATAATGCATTGGTCTACACTGCTGGCATGTTTTCTATTTGAACTCCTCAGCTGCCAGAAGAATGCAGAGCTCTTTATTCAAAGCCAGAAAATCAAATGGGTTTTCAGCATTGTGCACTATTTGGCTAGCATCACATTCTTTTGCATTATTTAGGTAGAATATAGACCATTCAATTTGCATAGCACATAAGCAGTATGAATCATTTGCATGGGATTTACACTAGTTTCCATATGATTGCATTCCCGTCTGTAACAATGGTGAAATAAATGCACAGAAAGGAAAGTTCCTAACAGACGTAGGCAGCACCCGCTGGAATAGTTTTGAGATGAATATTAATTGGCATTGGTTTTATCCAGATGTGAAGCGGAAGTATATTCATCTTTGTTTCTTCATGCCCCCTCTGCCCAAATTAAGTGATAGTTTATTAGTGGAATTATACAATGCAAATTTACTAGGTCTGGATCTCTCTCTCTCTATGTCCAGAGTAATGATAGTCATTAATAGCTAAAGAAAAAAAATCTGTTCTCCTAAATACTCCTCTAACCATGTCACAGCTAATTTAAAGAAAAAAATGTATAATTTCTGTTCTAAACCATTGAATTTAGTTTATAATAGAAATAATCCTGAGGAAATTGGTCATTAATGAAGTTAACAACCGGTTTGTTAGAGTGTTATCTGCCCTTGGCTTCACCCCAGGCCATTAAGTCAAAAACCATAACTTGTTAATAATGACTGATGTTTTTTAAAAAAAATACTGCTTAAATAGTGAACTGGGGTTGATAAGCATTTACATAAACTTAAGAACACATTTAAGGTTTGTTTTGTTTTTGTCAGCAAATAACATTAACACTCTTTCGAACTTTTTATCAGGCATGAAAAGTATATGCAGAATATAACAGTGGGTCTGATTCTCCTCTCACCTCAGTTCTACATAAATGCAATCTCATAGAGAAGCAAAGCTAGTCCCAATTTACACTGGTATGAGAGGCAAATCAAGCCCAGTGTCTTTTATGAATTATAGATCAAATGTTCTTCTCACTCCAAATTATCATGAAGAAGGGCTCGACGTAAGCTCAAAAGCTTGACTCTCTCACCTACAGAAGTTGGTCCAATAAAAGATATTACCTCACCCGTCTTGTCTCTTTACTATTCTGGGACAAACATGGCTACAACAGCACTGCATCCAAATTATCCTGTAAGATTCCCAAAGTTCACTGAGTTGAATGGGGAAAAATGAGATAATTTAAACACAGAGGACCAAAATTAGACATTTGGAAACCAGGTGTAATTCCCTAAAATTTGGTGGAGTTGTCAAGAGTGGCAAACAGGTCTGAATTTGGCTCTGAATAATACATTACCTGAATATTTATTATGTGCAAAAGCCTACAGCAGTCACTCAAATCTTTCAGTGACTTCACTGGGAGCAGGAGCAAGGCCTACAGGTGTGATGAGATGATTGTGTTATGGGTGTGATCACTGCTGTGCCATCCACAGGGCTGGAACCTGTATCTGCAGGTCCCTGGGTGACTGCAGCATTGGTGCTGCCACCCAATAGGTCTGGCAGAGCACTCACCAATGGTCTGTGAGCCTTGTAGCACCAATGACTGCCCTCTCACAGAGGTCCTGACTAGTGGAGCATACCTGTTCCCTGATTGGCCCAGGCATGCTATTAAGGGCCTAGGGAAAACACCTGCTGCCTATCTGTATGCTAAGGTAGATCCCTGATGTGTTGCTAAGATAGACCTTGCCTAGTTCCTGTTTTCTTGCCTTGGTCCTGCCCTGCACCAAGCCTTGTTCCAGGTAATTCAGTTCTTCTTCGAGTGCTTGCTCATATCGATTCCAATTAGGTGTGCGCGCGCCGCGTGCACGATCGTCGGAGAATTTTCTACCCCAGCAACACCCAGTGGGTCGGCTGTGGAGCCCCCTGGAGTGGCGCCTTCATGGCGCTGGATATATACCCCAGCCGACCCAGCGCCCCCTCAGTTCCTTCTTACCGCCCCTGACGGTCGTTGGAACTGTGGAGCGCGGCATAGCTGTTCTCCACTCTCCCTAGCTTATCCTTCCAATTAGTGTAGATAGTTCTGTTATAGTTGTTAAATTCTTTAGATAGTTATTCACTTTACTTCGTTATAGTTGTAAATAGTTAGCGGGGGTTAAGGGGGTTGTTCTCCCCCCTTTTTCCCCCGGCGCACAGCCGGGCTCATGCCCAAGGCTCCTGGCTTTAAGCAGTGCGCATCCTGCGCTAAGCCTATGCCAACGAGTGACCCGCATAACTCCTGTCTGAAGTGCCTTGGAGAATCCCATCAGGCAGATAAGTGTCCCATCTGTAAGGCCTTCAAGCCACGAACAAGAAAGGAGCGGGACTTTAGACTTCGGCAGCTCCTAATGGAGGCGGCACTTAGCCCGGATCCTCCCTCGGCGCGCCCAGCCCCGGCACCGAGCGCCTCGGTGCGCAGCGCCCCGGCGGCTCCGACCGGTACTGCAGACAAGTCCTCACGGCACCGGCCGACTTCGGCACCGCGCCCGCCTCAAGGGACTCGGCACCGGTCCCTATCTCCGGGCCACAAGAAAGCCCGTAAGGCGCAGGACATTGCTGTCCTGAAGACACCGGCTCCCCCGGTGCCGGGGGTAGAGCCGCGTCCGCCTTTGGACCGCCAAAAGCAGGTGCCGGCCACACCGTCGACTCCAGCACCAAGGCCGTTGAGTCCAGTCGGGACTGTATCACCACCTCGGTCGGTGGTGGAGCCTTGTCTCCCTTCCACCCCGGAGACATTTGCGACGGCGAGAGACCTTATTGCCCTCACGGAGCCGGCACCGTCTCAGCTTCCGGCACCGTTGGCTCCCCGCACAGTGCAATGCAGGGGCAAGCCTGCCCTGGTGCGCCCACCGTCTCCGGCCGTGGACTCTCGGCACCGCTCCAGGTCTCGGAGCAGGTCCCGACGCCGCTCGCAGTCCCGGCGCCGACTATCACCTCGGCACCGGTCGTACTCGCGGCCAAGATCCTCTTCGCGGCACCGCTCTACGTCTCAGCACCGTCGCGATCATCGGCACCGATCGGACTCCAGGCGTAGTTCTCGGCACCGGTATGAGCGCCGCTCGACTTCCAGGGGCCGCTCCCGGTACCAGTTCTTGTCGCGGTCGTCGTCCCGCTCAAGGTCCGGTTCTCGGCACCGACGCGGCTACCGGCACCGATCCCGATCCCGGCACCGCTCACCGGCACCGCGCAGGGACCGATCCCCTTATGACCGGCACCGATCGGCACCATACCATCCGGAGCTGGTTTCGTCGCGTTCGGCACCGCCTTAGCCCTCGAGATCGGCATCTCGCTCCTCCGAGCGGGCCTCCAGATCGGCGTACCCTCCTCAGGGTCAGGCGGCTACGGCTGATTTGGGCCATTGGCAGGAGGCGACCGAGGACCCTGCACAGGGACCTGCGCACTGGTCCTTTTGGACTAGGTGGGCCTATCATCAGGCGCAGGGGGCTCCACCACCATCAGCCTCTCGCTCGGCACGTTCCGAGCCCAGGGCCCCAGAGGCCACCATCTCCCGCCCTCCCCCAGGGGGAATGGAGGCTCCCGTGCCTACACCTACTGCGGCCCTGGACCCAGGGTCAGGCGATGCCCAGCTCCATGAACCCCTGGAGCAGGACCCGCCATTAGACCCCTTGCCACCGGAGGCATCCTCCTCATCTTCCCCCGATGAGGCGGTGGCGGGCACAACCGCCACGGGCCCGCCCCTTATAGACCTTCGGGCCCACCAGGACCTATTGCGCCGGGTGGCGCGCAATATGGACCTCCAGGCGGAGGAGATCGTGGAGGTACAGGACCCGGTGGTGAGCATCCTCTCAGCTGATGCCCCATCCAGAGTGGCGTTACCGCTCATACGTACCATCCAGGCTAATGCCACTACGATCTGGCAAACCCCTGCCTCTATTCCACCCACAGCCAGAGAGGTGGAAAGAAAGTACTTCGTTCCCTCCAAGGACCACGAGTACCTTTATACCCATCCCCAACCGTGCTCACTGGTGGTGTCGTCAGTGAATGCACGGGAGCGCCACGGCCAGCAGGCTGCAGCGCCCAAATCGAAGGACGCTAAGCGCTTCGATTTGTTTGGACGCAAGGTTTATTCGGTGGGAGGGCTACAACTTAGAGCGGCCAACCAACAGGCGCTCTTAAGCCGCTATAATTTCAATTCCTGGACATCGATGGGGAAATTTAAAGAACTGGTCCCCCAAGAATCAAGGGAAGGGTTCGGGGCCTTAGTAGAGGAGGGTAAGAGGGTGGCACGTACCTCCTTACAGGCCTCCTTAGATATTGCAGACTCGGCCGCTAGAACTCTGGCCTCGGGTATAGCCATGCGGCAAATCTCTTGGCTCCAGGTGTCAGGCTTGCCGCCAGAACTGCAGCAGACCCTGCAGGATCTACCCTTTGAGGGCCAGGGCCTGTTTTCCGAGAAGACAGACTCTCGGCTCCAGAACCTTAAGGACTCAAGGACAATGATGCGCTCCCTGGGGATGCATGTCCCAGGGCCTCAGCGCAGACCCTTCAGGCCCCGGCCTCAGAAGTTCTACCCTCCCCCACCTCGTCCAAGACAGGACTTTGCCAGAAGGCAGGGTCGAGGTGGTAGGCGAAGGTCGACCGGCCCTCAACCGGCTCAAAACTAGGGACCGCCTAGGCCACCTTCAGGCCCTAGGCAGAACTTTTGAAGGTGCGGTCGAGGACGGCACCACAACCAGTACCCAGGATCCAACTCCCCCCTTTCGGGATCCAACTCCCCCCTTTCGGGATCGCCTCTCCCGTTTCCACCGCGCTTGGTCCCTTATAACCTCGGACCGTTGGGTCCTTCGCACGGTGGAGAGGGGATACGCTCTCCAGTTTTCCTCGTCCCCCTCCCCTCCCACTCCCCCTCCCCGTCCCTCTTCAGGGACCCTTCTCACGAGCAACTCCTTACACAGGAGGTTTTTGGGCTCCTCTCTATGGGGGCCATAGAGGAGGTTCCACCAGAGTTAAGGGGCAGGGGGTTTTATTCCCGCTACTTCCTGATCCCCAAGTCAAAAGGGGGTCTACGGCCCATCTTAGACTTGCGCGGACTCAACAAATTCATAGTAAAGTTGAAGTTCCGCATGGTATCATTGGGGACCATTATCCCTTCCCTGGATCCTGGAGACTGGTTCGCCGCCCTCGACATGAAGGACGCATATTTCCATATAGCAATCTATCCGCCTCACAGGCGCTTCCTGCGATTTGTAGTAAACATGGTGCACTACCAATTTGCAGTCCTCCCCTTCAGCTTGTCCTCGGCTCCCAGAGTGTTCACAAAGTGTGTGGCGGTCGTCGCGGCATACCTTCGTCGACAAGGGGTACAGGTGTTCCCATATTTGGACGACTGGCTGGTACGCGGCCGCACCAGAGACCAAGTTCAAGCTCACGTCCACATAGTGACACAAACTTTCCACGAGCTTGGCATTCTACTCAACAGAGAGAAGTCCACTCTAGTGCCAACCCAGAGGATAGAATTCATTGGAGCAATCCTAGACTCCAGACGTGCCCGAGCCATTCTGCCAGACAATCGCTTTCATACCATCACAAGCGTCATCCAAGGGCTCAGGACATTTCCGGTTACCACGATAAGGTCGTGCCTCGCCCTGTTGGGTCACATGGCCTCGTGTACTTACGTAACCAGGCATGCCAGACTGCGGCTTCGCCCACTTCAGACCTGGGTATCATCGGTGTACCGTCCTCATCGGGACAACCTAAACATGGTGGTCACGGTTCCGAATTTGGTCCTGACCTCCCTCACCTGGTGGTTGGATCGCAGGGCGGTTTGCGCAGGAGTGCCATTTCATGCCCCACAACCCTCCCTGCACCTGGTCACGGACGCTTCATCTCTAGGATGGGGCGCTCACCTCGGGGAGCACCATACTAAGGGCTTGTGGACCGCACCCCAGCTAGCCCTACACATCAATGTTCGCGAGCTGATGGCGGTGCGCCTGGCTTGCCAGGCTTTTCTCAATCTCCTACAGGGCCGTTGCGTGTTGGTTCTCACGGACAACACCACGGCCATGTTTTACATCAACAAGCAAGGCGGAGCCCACTCATCTCTCCTATGCCAAGAGGCCATTCGCCTGTGGGACTTCTGCATCGCCCACTCGATACATCTCACGGCATCGTTCCTTCCTGGAGTCCAGAATACGCTGGCGGACCGTCTCAGCAGGTCCTTCCAGACGCACAAGTGGTCAATTCGTCCGGACATCATCTATTCCGTCTTCCAGAGGTGGGGATTTCCCCAGGTCGACCTGTTTGCGTCTCGATCCAACAGGAAGTGTCAGGCATACTGCTCCCTACAAGGGCGAGCGCTGGGCTCTCTATCGGACGCGTTCCTCCTAACCTGGAAAGACCACCTGTTCTACGCGTTCCCTCCATTTCCACTGGTCCACAGGGTACTGCTCAAGCTCCGCAGAGACCATGCACGGGTAATTCTAGTCGCTCCAGCTTGGCCGAGACAGCACTGGTACACCACACTGTTGGAGCTGTCGGTTCAAACACCGATCACGCTTCCCTTATGTCCCGATCTCATCTCTCAGGACCACGGCCGGCTGTGTCACCCCGACCTGCAGTCGCTCCACCTCACAGCGTGGATGCTCCATGGCTGAATCGGACAGAGCAGCAATGCTCGCAGCCCGTCCAGCAGATTCTGCTGGGAAGTAGAAAGCCCTCTACACGGACCACTTACTTAGCAAAGTGGAAACGGTTCTCCTGTTGGTGCGAGCAACGAGCTACGTCCCCCTTGCAGGCGCCTATTCCTCTCATACTTGAGTATCTCCTATACCTAAAACAGCAGGGCCTGGCGTTTATCTTCAATCAGAGTTCACCTCGCCGCTATTTCAGCATTCCACCCAGGAGAACTCGCTTCCTCGGTCTTCTCTAACCCGATGGTCATTAGATTCCTCAAGGGCTTAGACCGGCTGTACCCGCAGCAACGCCAGCCCGTGCCAACATGGGACCTTAACCTGGTTCTTTCCAAGCTCACGGGGCCTCCGTTCGAACCATTGGCTACCTGTTCCCTCCTGTACCTATCCTGGAAGACAGCCTTCCTTGTAGCCATCACCTCAGCACGGCGCGTTTCTGAACTCAGAGCGCTTACGTCCGAGCCCCCATACACTGTGTTCCATAAGGACAAGGTGCAGCTTCGCCCCCACCCTGCCTTTCTTCCCAAGGTGGTTTCACCTTTCCACGTGAACCAGGATATATTTCTCCCGGTCTTCCATCTGAAACCACACACTACTCGTCAAGACCAGCGTTTGCATTCTTTGGACGTACGCAGGGCCCTGGCCTTCTATATTGACCGTACAAGGCCATTTAGGAAGACGACACAACTCTTCGTTGCGGTGGCCGACCGAATGAAAGGCTCACCGGTCTCTTCACAGTGCCTGTCCTCCTGGATCACGTCCTGTATTCGTGCTTGTTACGACCTGGCCGGTGTACCGACGCCACGCCTTACCGCTCATTCCACGAGGGCACAGGCCTCCTCGACTGCCTTCCTGGCTCAAGTCCCTATCCAGGACATATGTAGAGCTGCAGTTTGGTCATCGGTCCACACATTTGCTGCTCACTATGCGCTGGTGCAACAATCCAGAGACGATGCTGCTTTTGGGTCAGCGGTTCTGCACACAGCAATGTCTCACTCCGACCCCGCCACCTAGGTGGGGCTTGGGAGTCACCTAATTGGAATCTATATGAGCAAGCACTCGAAGAAGAAAAGACGGTTACTCACCGTTGTAACTGTTGTTCTTCGAGATGTGTTGCTCATATCCATTCCAAACCCGCCCCCCTTCCCACTGTCGGAGTAACCGGCAAGAAGGAACTGAGGGGGCGCTGGGTCGGCTGGGGTATATATCCAGCGCCATGAAGGCGCCACTCCAGGGGGCTCCACAGCCGACCCACCGGGTGTTGCTGGGGTAGAAAATTCTCCGACGATCGTGCACGCGGCGCGCGCACACCTAATTGGAATGGATATGAGCAACACATCTCGAAGAACAACAGTTACAACGGTGAGTAACCGTCTTTTCTGACCCTTGGCTCTGGGATCTGGCTTGTGACTCTGGTTCTGTCCCTAACTTTCCTTTCCTCATGCCTGACTCCTGCTCTGACTGTCCATATGCTGATTCTTGACACAGGGTTTGCCCTAATTTGCTTTATCATATCTAAATATATAACACTAGTATAGAGCTATGGGCTGAGGATAGTATGCCAGATTCTAATATCCATTTTAATTTGATGAAACTATTGCAGAATTACCTCTGTAACTGAGAGCAAGGCTTGGCCCAGCCCCCTTAGTCAAAGTTGTAATTGCCTACTCTAGTGTGTGCCTTGAACAGGTAGCAAACCGGTATTCCTAATTAGTTGTGCATCCCATCATCCCTTACCTGGCCTGTCCCTGCCATGTCATCCTAAACCGCAGGGTATGCATGACCAGAACAGAGCCCTTTCTGTCTGCAGCATGCAAAGTATATGAAAGCCCCACTGAATGGCAGGTCTAAGGACTCATAGAAGGATTCCATTCCTGCCAAACCTATCGTCCCCTGAGTAAGCGCTTGCAGGACTGAGTTTTTTGTTATGTAGTTTATCTGCTGCTTTTTATAATAAGATGTATATCGAGCTATGACATCAAGATTTTTCTAGGTATTTTTCCAATTACTCTGTTGGAAGTAGATCCAGTTCTTACCTCCGGTGTTTGCTTTATGATTTTCTTTCTTTAACTGCCTATTAACTACTCAAATTCTGGGCCTGATCCCAGCTCACATGAGTGGCATGTATTCATGTGTGTAGTCCATTGGCTTCACCGGATGAATGAATAAGGATCATTCATGTGTGTAAGATTGTCAGGATCAAGACATCCCTTTTGTTCCTTGGAAAGATAGTGTGTATTTAGTGGAGTGATGTGCTATACAGTTTTTAGTAGCATGCTTCACCCCAATGTAATGGAGAGCCTGTAGGGGTATATGGCCAGTATATGGGCTTGTATACTACACATCATCTTTACTGCCAGTGCAGTGGAGATAGGGGGTATGGTTACTGAAAAGAGGGAACAGCTAGTCTACTCCTATACTACCCCATCCCAGGCTAGTTTTTCAGCCCTTGTGGCTTACAAGCTAGCATTATTTATATTGGTGCATAGCAAAAGAATTGTACATAGCACCAATTTGATAAGGGTAATACAAGTGGGAGCTTTGCACACAACTCTGTTTTCTGTTCTGTGCATTTTGTTAGTGACTGGCCCTGTATTCCTGTTCTGAACAGGCCACTACCTCAAACAATTACCTTTCAGCCCCACCATCAAATAATTATTTACCAAAAGTAAACCCTGTTTCCAAAGCTACATCAGTAGAAAGCCTGGGAGATGTCAGCATAAAACTTTCTGACTTTCACAAGACACCAGAAAAACTATCTTTTCCCTTTTAATTTAGGACACAGTTGTTTGTCCTGTCTTATGACAGGAATCATATTCATAGGAATCAAATTCCCAAGAAATTGCTTTGGGAGCTACTAAATGCCTCAATCATTCACAAGATGTGTATCACCTCCTGTGTACTACTGCGCCTTTTATGTATCATGTACCAGGTGTATTTTCTTTACAGTTAGCACCAAAGGGGTTGATTATTTGGGGCTTGATCGTAACCCATGATCTGCGTGTGGTGGTTCACCCATCAAACCCCCTTTCTCCCTTTTAAAGAGCAATTTGGGGGAAAGTCTGAGTGTCCTCTCCACATAACCCTTTGGTATTTCCAAGGGAGGGATGATCTTGGAAACCATGCACGCTAAAACACAAGTTACATTGTCACAACATGTATTTATAAAACTACAGATTGTGTAGAGATTTAAAATAAAACGTATTAAATAGCTATTGATCTTAAAACAGGGCATCTATTGGAAACAAAGTCTGTGCACAGGTGAGTGAGAGAGATTATTGTAGCAGCATAGTCCTATCAGAAGTCTAAGAAATGACATTCACTGGTAGGATCTTGGATTGCTGGTCACAACACTTGTGGTTATGTTTTTGATACTATAGACCTGCATAATCTTTGTGATAATATTCATGTTTTCCCAAACCTCTTTGCTGTGTGACTGGTCCACAATGAGGATCCCATGTGCAGTTAATACCTTGATCAGGACACACAGGTGACTGACACATGGCAGGGAGGGGGGTTGCTATATGCCCGCTCCCCACTCTCACTTACCAAGCATTTAACTGGATCCAGCAGGGTTACAGGACTTCCACAATGTAACCAATAATATTGGGTAAGAACATAAAAACGGTCACACTGGGTCAGACCAAAGGTCCATCTCGCCCAGTACCCTGTCTTCTGATAGTGGCCAATGCTAGCTGCCCTAGAGGGAATGAACAGAACAGGTAATCATTAAGTGATCCATCCCCTGTCGCCCATTCCTAGCTTCTGGCAAACAGCCTCTGCCTATCTCTAGGATTTGATCCACCTCAAAATCCTTCCATCTCCAGCAAGATAGATGGTGCCAAAAGGGGATCTTGGCCTGTGAAGACTTCCCCTATAGACACAAGATCCACTAATGAAATAACAAGTCTCATTTACCTCTGGGAGCTGGCCCTTTTAGCCTTTATCAGCACTGGACACCTACTGCATGGTGCAACAAGCTAAACAATATTATCTTTCCTAATATTAAACTTTCAAGTTATATTCCTTTCAACCCACCTGTGTCTCTCCAAGGCAAAGCCACCAGATCTTCCCCAGTTTGGCCCAATGGGGAAAAATTCCTTTCTGATCCCAATTGATCAGACCCCCAGCTTACTCAAGAACACAGCTTCTACACTACAAGGAAGGGGAAGGAGAGTGCACCAACAAAAGGGGCAAGAGACCTCTGAAAACCCCAGGAGAAATGTAAATAGGGGTGTGGGTGGGGAAAATGATAGCCAATCACCCTGCTTGCTCCCTAAAGCCCACCAATGAGAGGTGGAGGAGGGGTCTGGGTCCTGATTCACCAACATGTGATCTCCCCTCCTTCCTCCCAGGTGCTGTATCTCCTAGCTGCTGGTCCAATCAACAACCTCTCTGCTGTCTCAATGGCCAAAGAGAATCCTACCACAGCATAGAATTGCTTGTTAATTTTCAATTATAGGACAAGGAAAAAGAGAGTGTACACATAGTGTCATGTCTTCTAGAGACTGTGAGGAACAACTTGATACAGATGTCAACTGAATAATGCATGATTATCCCTGCCACTCCCTAAAATGATTCAGTGTCTGAATCTATAAAAAATAATGTTGTGTCCCATTATACTGTATAGGATAACTTTAAAATAGTGGTCCTGGAGATATACACAGGTTGTGTAGCAATGTTTCTAGCTCCTTGGTGAAAATTAAATTTCTCACTGGATTCCAGTCTTTTTCAATCCCTGTGTTTTTGTATTTGTCCACCTTCCTACTTCTCCATCTTGCTATTTACTCCTTCCTAAATTGCTTCTTTAACTTTAATTACATGATAAGTAATTCATATGCTTTTAAGTGCCACAAAACTATCATTTTTAGACAATCCACTGTTCAATTTTGTAAATGTGATTGAGTTGGCAATGTTTAAGTTGGTAAATTTTGGAAAAGATAATAGCTATATGAAGTTCATATTCAATTTATTTTACTTTGTTACAATCAGCTGTGTATATATTCCTTCTGTTTCTCCTTGCCTCTTTAAATCTGGGCTGTTATCACTGATTTCAGAGGGTGTGGAGGTTGGTTGGTGATGGGGAGGGTGTGTTTTTTGTTTTTTGTTTATTTTTAATATAAAAACGCTGTGCAGCAGAAAATGAAGGTTTTTCTGGTCTGCATACCTGTTATTTCACCTTTGTTTTCCAATTGTTTTATGCTATTCTTCTATTTTGTGTACTGACGTAAATTACTGCCATCTTCTCATATAACTCCCCTGGACCTTATGGGTTTCATTTCTCTACAGGGTGGTAACCTCTGGTGCACACAAAGTTAACGAAGTTGGACCCAATCTTTCTCCTATTGATATAATGGCAATACCACCTTAACTCCAGTGGGATCAGGACCCTTAAAATGACAACAAAATCAGAGGAGCAGACACTCACATCTTTGGATGCGTTTCCTTCTATCACCGGCAGCCTCCTCTGGTTCTTTCACACAAAAGAGGCCCATAATTTTTTTGATGATACAGAGATTGACCTTCCATGTATAGTTCTATCCCATTGTAAACAGTCAAGGCACTTTCTTTGGGAATGCCTCATTTCTCAACAGCATCTAAATGTTGGCGTATATATTATAGAAAAGTGGCCAGAGCCTGGGACTGGCCATGCTGTAGCCAGTGAAGCTCGGGGAGGGGGGGGAGAGAATGGTGTCAGGGGACTGTAAGACACTTTTATATTATCCAGATCTCAGGGTCCCCAGGTGCCAGACCAATCCCTAGCACAAGCTAGAAACGCCTTATGTTTGCTCTGTCTTCCACTCAGCTCCCATTTGCCATTCTGAGACCCCGGTGGAGGTCACAACTCCCTGCCCAGATGACTGATATGTCCCCTAAACCAGAAGCCGCTACACTGCCCTTACGCCATCCATAGGAAAAATCCCCCAAAAGCTGAAAAGGCTGAAGATGCTGCTGGAGTAGCACAAAGCCACTTTAGCAGGGGCAAAAATACCGGCCCAAGAATTTTGATTTAGATCAGCATTTGTTAGTTTAAAATAAATCTTATGAGAACTTTCCTCTGTGGTATCCATCAAATATCATTTTTTCAGGATGTTTGTCTATTCTTCCATCTTGAAGCACAGAAGTAGAAGGTTCATGGACGTGCTCAGATTCCTATTTATTTTATTAAAATGATTTAAGATTTAAAATTAAAGTTATTAGCCTATTTACTTTTTGCAAAAGTTAATATTTATAAATTGTTTGCACCTTACATTTAAAGGTTAGATATATGGAAATTGACAAGAATATTTTTTCATTATCTCTAGTTGTGCTAATTCATGGTAGTCTTTGAACCCCTGGAATAAGATGTTTTCTGAATTGGGGCATAGTTGAGGCTGACTTTTAGCCACAATCCTGCTATTCAGATTCTGACTCTACTCCCATTGACATCAATGGAACAATTAGGCCAACACTGAGCACTTTTGAAAATCTTACCCTTAATATCTGGACAGCTTGCAGCACACTGTCTGCAGATATATGCGCATGCTATTGTTGCACCTTTTTTCTCTTGTATTTCATTTTATGGTAGAGTACATAAAATTTTAAAAAATATGCTAAAAGAATGTTTAGTTGCCAAGTTCTGTATTTAGAAGTTAGGAAATGCCAAAGCTGAAATTGCCTATATTCAACCTTAACTCCAGCTCCCTGAGTATATGCATTATGATACAGTCCTTAACTAAATGTGCACAGGTTGAACATTATTTTTTATTTCATTTTGCTTTCTTAAGGATACAAAAAATAAATTCTGTAGAATGCTATCATGCATAAGAGATGCATTCAATAAGGCAAATGCACCTTCTATGATCAGATGGCTGTGGCAGAGTTCTATAAATACCTTCAAGCCTGAAGGAGAAAGTTTGAAAAAGTTATGAGCAACTAAAAAGCCCATTTAGAATAGAAACCCTTGGGCAACCTTAACTATAGCTGTTGCTATGAGCTACAGCTATAATTATGATGTGTTGAAATAGATGCAGTATACACTAGGGATGAGTCCAAAACACCCAGATCTGAATATCTCAAAGGGTACTAGAGCGGGGAAACATTAGAATTTGAACACGGTCCACATCCAAATTTTGCAGCAGATCTGCTTCTATAGAGTTTTGAACTAAAGCCCCAGGTCCAAATTCCAGGGGCATTTTGTAATGTACAAAATCTGATCCTAAGCTTGCAGCTCAAGCATATCTCCATTTTGCACATTCTTGCATTTTGCATGTACGTACTTAATTACTATAAAATGTCAATTTATCAATCTAAAACAAAGCTGAACACCTGTCAGTTTGACATATCCTTTACTCTAGAAATTCCAGTCATCCCCTACAACCGTCTTTGCCACATTCTACTGGTTTACATCTCTTCTGCTTCTAACACCCTCCTTTTTAAATTGTAACTTATGTTGAAATGTATAAAAATATTTCCCCCCCCCCCAACTTACTTCTTCAGGATAGTAGTTTCTAAGAAATAAGTGTTTACGGATCCTATCCCAGAGAAAATTATTCCAATAGCAAAGGATTGATGACAGACCACGTCTTCTGAAAAACTACCCAATGCATCAAACTAAATTAAAAATGATGATAAGCTGGGGGAAAACAGCTGTATTAGGTTAGAAGTAGTTCAGCTACTTGAGCTGGTTGGAATTCTTCCCCCCTCCCCATAAAGTTTTGACTTTTTGTCAAAAAAATGAAAACCCAACAATTTTCAAACTGAAAAAAAAATCAGAAAATTCAGTTTTCAGAAAAATATTAAGTTTTTAGGTTCTGTTTTCCAAAGAAAATTCAATATTTCCATAAAAATATCGTTAGTTGAAAACCCAATCCGCCCCCAACCCCTACAAATGAAATTTTTTGACCAGGTGTAACAGCTACTCCCCCTTTCAAATAAAATACAACAGTTTACCCCCTAAAGAATCATGTTGTTCCCACTGTACAATGCTGACTCCCTCAGTATCTGACATCCTGGATTGCAAATTCAGAACAGACTGGTTTGAAGCAGAGGTACATTGCTCTTTGTCCATTTTCTACTTCTAACTGGTATACTCTATTTTTCCTACCTGCTTCTTCCAACTATCATCTTCCTGTTTCCTTTACTATAGCTGGGGTGACCGGACAGCACATGTGAAAAATCAGGATGGGGGTTGGGGGGTAATAGGAGCTTATATAAGGGTATGTCTACACTACGAGAGTAGTTCGATTTTAGTTAAATCGAATATGTGCAATCGATATTAGAAAGTCGAACGTGTGTGTCCACACTAAGGACAGTAATTCGACTTTGTCAGTCCACACTACCAGGGAAAGCGTCGACATTGGAAGCGGTGCACTGTGGGCAGCTATCCCACAGTTCCCGCAGTCCCCGCTGCCCATTGGAATTCTGGGTCGAGCCCCCAATGCCTTCTGGGTAAAAAAATGTGGCGAGGGTGCTTTTGGGTAACTGTCGTCATCCGTCAGTCACTACCGCCCTGCCTCCCTCCCTCCCTGAAAGCGCCGGCGGGAAATCAGTTCGCGCACTTTTTGATCAGTGACAGCGCGGACGCCACAGCACTGCGATCATGGATCCCGCTGCGACCATCGCTGCAGTTGTGGCCGTTCTCAACACCTCGCAGCTTATCATACACCTTTCCCTGAGGCTGATGCAGAGAAATCAGGCGAGGAGGCTACGGCACCGCCGTGAGGGCCTGAAGTCGGAGAGTAGCACAGAGCTGTCAGAAACCACGAGCCCCAGCGCCCAGGACATCACGGTGGCAATGGGGCATGTGGATTTTGTTGAACGGCGATTCTGGGCCCGGGAAACAAGCACGGACTGGTGGGACCGCATAGTGCTTCAGGTCTGGGATGAATCCCAGTGGCTGCGAAACTTTCGCATGCGGAAGGGGACTTTCCTGGAACTTTGTGACTTGTTGTCCCCTGCCCTGAAGCGCAAGGACACCCGCATGCGAGCAGCCCTGACTGTCCAGAAGCGAGTGGCCATAGCCCTCTGGAAGCTTGCAACGCCGGACAGCTACCGGTCAGTCGCGAACCACTTTGGCGTGGGCAAATCTACCGTGGGGGTTGTTGTCATGCAAGTAGCCAAGGCAATCGTCAAGGTACTGCTGTCAAAGGTAGTGACCCTGGGAAACGCGCAGGGCATCATAGATGGCTTCGCTGCGATGGGATTCCCAAACTGCGGTGGGGCTATAGATGGGACTCACATCCCTATCCTGGGACCGGGCCACCAGGCCAGCCAGTACATCAATAGAAAGAGCTACTTTTCAATGGTGCTGCAAGCACTGGTGGACCATCGGGGACGGTTTACAAACATCTACGTCGGATGGCCGGGCAAGGTTCATGACGCTCGCGTGTTCAGGAACTCTGGTCTGTTTAGACGGCTGCAGGAAGGTATTTACTTCCCGGACCACAAGATAACTGTTGGGGATGTGGAGATGCCTACAGTGATCCTCGGGGACCCAGCCTACCCGCTAATGCCCTGGCTCATGAAGCCCTATACTGGCGCCCTGGACACAGAAAAAGAACTGTTCAACTACCGGCTGAGCAAGTGCAGAATGGTGGTGGAGTGTGCTTTTGGCCGTCTCAAGGGGAGATGGAGAAGCTTACTCACTCGCTGTGATCTCAGCGAAACCAATATCCCCATCGTTATTGCAGCTTGCTGTGTGCTCCACAATCTGTGTGAGAGCAAGGGGGAGACCTTTATGGCGGGGTGGGAGGTTGAGGCAAATAGCCTGGCTGCTGATTACGCCCAGCCAGACAGCCGGGCGATTAGAAGAGCCCAGCGGGACGCGCTGTGCATCCGGGAGGCTTTGAAAGCCAGTTTCAAGGCTGAGCAGGGTACCCAGTGACTTTTAAGTTTGTGGACACAGAAGCAGAACTTGCCCCCGTTTCTTTACCCAGTTGCCGTCGACTATCCTCTCCAATTACATACCCCCTTCACCCCCTTCCCAAAAAATAAAATCTGTTCTGTTTTGTTAATGGACACCGTTGTCTTTATTACGGTTTTCGCGGGAATGTTTTAAACCTGGGACGCAGACTGTGGCGGGGGGCGGGTTTACGGTTGTGATGCAAATGATGCTTCTAAACTCCAGGAATGACAGGCTCCGCGGTGGTGGACTGGTTGTTTCAACGGAGCCTGCCAGCCCTCCTGGCCGGGACTGCGTGTATGTCTCGGCTATGTGACTGTCTTGCAGGGGGAGGAGGGTTACAGATCCCCTGCTGCGCGGCTCTGTGATGCAGGGTAAGGACCGCTGCATAAGATCTGTAACTGCCCTCCCCCGCCACCAAGTCACAGAGCAACACCACCCCCCCAACCACACAAAACATGAAAACCACCTCCCAGACTGACCAGGATAACTAGTCACTGCACTGTATATGTGCCCTGCTGCTGCACCTGCCCCCTGCTAAAGGTGACTGTCCTGTCCAATGACCAAGCCCCTTCCCCCCCCTTCAGACAGACTCCCCTCCAAAAGAAGAGGATGGAAACAGAAATGAACAGAAACATATTCTTTATTAACAACCGCACATGGAACGGGGGCGTGAAACTTGGACGGGGTCTTGTGTGAGGCGGGTAGGAAAGGACTTTTCAAATTTTGGGGAATGAGAGCCTTCTAGTGGTAGAGCAGTCCGCAGGGGTGGAGTGAAATTTTTCACGGCCCCTTCCACCCCTCCGTGTTTGGACTTTGGGTGAGGGGGGTATGGGACTTGGTGGCGGGGCAGGGCAGTTAGAGAGAGACTGCAGCGGGGCTCTCTCCTCCTGCCTCCGGTCCTGCAGAACATCCACAAGGCGGCGGAGCGTGTCCGTTTGCTCCCTCATTAGTCCAAGCAGCGTTTGAGTAGCCTGCCTGTCCTCCTGTCGCCACCTCTCCTCCCGTTCCATGTTTGCCCGGTGCATTTGGGACAAGTTCTCCCTCCACTGTGTCTGCTGGGCTGCCTGTGCTCGGGAGCATGCCATTAGTTCAGCAAACATGTCTTCCCGTGTCCTCTTCTTCCTCCTCCTAATGTGCGCTAGCCTCTGGGCAGATGTGGCTGTGTGAATTGGAAAAAGGGAGTGAATTCCTGAGACAGAGCAATGTATCTGTGAACAGAGAACATAGTCTTTCTCTGTGAACAAGACCATGCAGAGCACCTATCACACGCGCACTGAGGACAAGGTCGAATTTTCGGCCCTCGCCTACAGTGCCTGCGGTCTTGCTGTGGCGAGCTGAGGAGCAGGGCAGGACACCGGACTTTGTCTAGATGGCAAACATGGTAAGCCGTAGACTTGTGGCCGCTTAAAACTTTAAGAGTGGCACTGGCCTCCTTTCACATAGAAAGCAATGAGAGTCTCTGCTGGCAGCAATCCTGCAAGCATGAACTCTGGCCCTGTCCCACCCCCTCGCGGCTGTAAACCGCGTGGCTGTAAACCGGCGGTTGCAGTTCTGTAAAGGGACGGGCAAGCAGTCCCAATACTAACTTTCCCCTACCTAATTCACAGCAGGGAGTCATGCCTGACATCACCCTCCTGAAGGTCTCCGAGAGCCAGAAGGAGAAGATGCTCCGGGACAGCCTGCAGAAACCGGGGCCATTTGCTGCACTGCTGTGCAAGGCCATGATCCCGGAGTACCTGCTGGCGTTGTGGCAGGGAAACGTGTCCTACCACGGGGGGCCTAATAAGCTGTCCCTGCCCAGGAACCTGCTGATGAGGCTTGAAAAACACCTGCAGGAGGTGTATGAGGAGTTCTCCCCGGAGGATGTCGCCTCGATCCCCGGTTACATTGACCAGTTCTTGGCTTAGGTGCCCTTGGAGGGACAAATGACTGCAGGGTTTTGGGCACTATAATCATGAAGCGGACATTGTGAGATTTTTTTAAAATGGTTCGGACTATATATTGAGGCGCCCAAAGACGGAGTAATCATGATACACTTTGCACTGATTCCCCTTTTGTTTGACTTTCCTGTTTACATGTTTTGAAGCACTTTACCCACTGTTAATATTTTCAATCTTCCTGTTTTGTTGCAAATAAATGTTTACATGTTTTAAAGCACTTTAGCTACTGTTAATATTTTAAATATGCCAGTTATGTTGTAAATAAATGTTTGGATATTTAAAACACTTACTGCTTGATCCTTCCCCTGAATCTGTGTCTGGGGTAACGGCTGGGGAGGGTTGGTAGGGGATCTCTGTCAGGGTGATGAAGAGCTCCTGGCTGTCGGGCAAATCAGCGTTGTAAGCGCTGTCTACTGCCTCGTCCTCCTCATCTCCTTCCTCCTCTTCCCCGTCCGCTGAGGAACCGGCCGCGGACAATATCCCATCCTCAGAGTCCACGGTCAGGGGTGGGGTAGTGGTGGCGGCCGCACCTAGGATGGAATGCAGTGCCTCGTAGAAACGGGATGTGTGAGGCTGGGATCCGGAGCGTCCGTTTGCCTCTTTGGTCTTCTGGTAGCCTTGTCTCAGCTCCTTGATTTTCACGCGGCACTGCGTTGCATCCCGGCTGTAGCCTCTCTCTGCCATGGCTTTAGAGATCTTCTCATAGGTCTTTGCATTCCGTCTTTTGGAGCGCAGCTCGGAAAGCACGGACTCATCTCCCCACACAGCGATGAGATCCAAGACTTCCCGATCCGTCCATGCTGGGGCCCTCTTTCTATTGGATTGCACGGCCATCTCTGCTGGAGAGCTCTGCATCGTTGCCACTGCTGCCACTGCTGCTGAGCTCGCCACGGTGTCCAAACAGAAACTGCGCTTCAAACTGCCCAGACAGGAAAAGGAATTCAAATTTTCCCGGGGTGTGGCTGGTCAGAGCATCCGAGCTCGGACTGCTGTCCAGAGCGTCAACAGAGTGGTGCACTGTGGGATAGCTCCCGGAGCTATTACCGTCGATTTCCATCCACACCTAGCCTAATTCGATATGGCCATTTCGAATTTAGCGCTACTCCTCTCGTTGGGGAGGATTACAGAAATCGATTTAAAGAGAGCTCTATGTCGAACTAAATGGCTTCCTGGTGTGGACGGGTGCAGGGTTAATTCGATATAACGGCGCTAAATTCGACATAAAAGCCTAGTGTAGACCAGGCCTAAGAAAAAGACCCAAAAATCAGGACTGTCCCTATAAAATCGGGACATCTGGTCACCCTAACTATAGCCCATTCTTCGCTTTTTCTTTACCACAAAAAGGCATAGGAATGCTCAGCTCTGCCAAGAAAGGAGCTTAATAGATTCCAAGGCCAGAAGGGACCATTGTGATGATATAAACTGACCTCCTGTATAGCACGGGCCATGGAATTTCCCCCAAAATAATTCCTAGAGCCCATCTCCAGTCTTGATCTGAAAATTGTCAGTAATGGAGAATCCACCACAATCCTCGGTAAATTGTTCCAATGGTTAATTGCCCTCATTGTGAAAACTGTATGCCTGTTTCCAGTGTGAATTTGTCTAGCTTCAGCTTCCAGAAATTGGATCATATTATACCTGTCTCTGCTAGAATGAAGAACCCGTTATTAAATATTTGTTCCCCATATAGATATGTATAGACTGTAACCAAGGCTTTCCTTAACCTTCTCTCTGTAAAGCTACATAGATTGACCTCTTTGAAGTTGTCACTATAAGGCATGTTTTCTAATCATGTAGTCATTCCTGTGGCTCTCCAGTTTATCAAAATCCTTCTTGAACTGGACATAGTATTCCAACAGCAGCTGCACCAGTACCAAATACAGAAATAAAATAACCTCTCTACTCCTACTCAATATTCCCCTGTTTATGCATCCTAGCATTAGCTCTTTTGGCCACAGCGTCACATTGGGAGCTCATATTCAGCTGATTATCCACCACAACCCTCAAATCTTTCTTAGTCACTGCTTCCCAGGATAGAGTCCCCCATAATGTAACTTGTGGCCTACATTCTTTGTTCCTAGATGTATATATCTACATTTAGACATATTAAAATGCATATTGTTTGCTTGCACCTACTTTACCAAGCAATCCAGATCACCCTGAATCAATGACCTGTCCTCTTCATTATTTACCACTCCCCCATTTTTTGTGTCATCTGCAAACTTTATCAGTGATTTCTCTTCCCCCCCTATCCCCCCACCCCGAGGGTAAAAATGTTAAACAATATACAGCCAAGAACTGGTCCCTGCAGGACCCTACTGGAAACACACCTATTTGATGATGATTCCCTGTTTAAAGTTACATTTAAGACCTATCAGTTAGCCAGGTTTTAATCCATTTAATGCAGGGGTCTCAAACTCAAATGACCACGAGGGCCACATGAGGACTAGTGCATTGAACCGAGGGCTGCATCACTGACACCCCCCCTCGCTGCCTCTGGCCCCACCCCCACTCCACCCCTTCCATTAGGACCTGCCCCTTCCCTGCCCCATTCCAACTCCTTCCCCGAAGTTCCCACCCCAACGCTGCCCCCAGGGGGTGCAGAAAGGATGCAGGGTGCGGCAGGGGCTCAGGGCAGGGAGTTGAGGGGCAGGTGGTGTGCAGGGTGTGGTGGGGTCTCAGGGCAAGGAGTTGGTGGGTGGGGTGCAAGAGGGTGAGGGGTGCAGCAGATGGCAGGGAGTGCAGGAGGGGTGCGGGATGCGGCAGGGAGCTCAGGGCAGGGAGTTGGGGTGCGGGATGTAGCAGGGGGCTCAGGGCAGGGGGTTGGGGTGTGGGATGTGGCAGGGGGCTCAGGGCAGGGAGTTGGGGTGCAGGAGGGGTTCAGGGTGCGAGCTCCAGCCCGGCGCCACTTACCTAGAGTGGCTCTGGGGTGGCAGCGGTGTGCACCGGGGCCAGGGCAGGCTCCCTGCATGCCTGCCCTGGCCCCCGGCCCCGCGGCGCTCCAGGAAGCAGCTGGAACCGTGTCCCTGCAGCCCCTGGGGGAGGACGGGGGGTCAGGGTTCCGTGCATGCACTGCTCTTGCCACTTCTCTAGGTACCTCCCACGAAGCTTCCATTGGCCACAGTTCCCTGTTCCTGGCCAATAGGAGCTGCGGGGGGCGGTGCCTAGAAGGAGGCAATACAGGAGCCCTCTCTGCCTCCTTCCCCCTTCCCCCTCCCCCCCCCCGGCCCGAAGGGGCATGCTGCTAGCTGCTTCAGAAAGCAGCGCGGGGCTCGCAACGCCACAGGGGGCAATCCCGCGGGTAGGCAGAAGGGCGGGAGGGGGCACGGGGAGCTTGGTGGGCCACACGCAAGAGCCCCGCGGGCCACGTGTTTGAGACCCCTGATTTAATGTGTGTCATGTTAATTTTACATCATTCTAGTGTTTTTAATCAAAATGTCATGCAGTACCAGGTCAAATGCCTTACAGTAGTCTAAGTATATTGCATCAACGTTATTACTTTTATCAGTAAAACTTGTAATCTTATCTAAAAAGATATCAAGTTAGTTTGACAGGATCTATTTTCCATAAACCCATGCAGACTTGCATTAATTACATTACCCTCCTTTAAGTCTTCATTAATTGACTCCTGTATCAGCCACCATTTTCTTGCCCATGATCAATGTTAGACTGACAGGCCTATAATTACCCGGATTATCCAGTTTATCTTTTAAATAATGGGCATAACATTAGCTTTCTTCCAGTCTTCTGGAACTTCCCCAGTGCTCCAATGTGTATTGAAAAATCAACATTAATTGTCCAACAAACTCTTCAGCCAGCTCATCTAAAATTCTTGGCTGCAAGTTAACAGGTTGCAAATGTCTAAACTTCAGTAGTTTCTGTTTTAATATCCTCCAAATACTAATGGAATGGAAAGAGTACATCATCTACTTTTTTCCCAAATACAGAACATACATATTTATTGAATACTCTCTTTTCTGCATTATCACTGATATGTCTACCATTTCCAATGGTCCATGCCATTGTCAAGATTCTTGACATATATATATATATATATATATATATATATATATATATATATATATA